>NC_053449.1:1361091-1735220 GCF_007990345.1 Gossypium hirsutum | reverse complement strand
AAAACATACTCAAATCTTAAAAAATGACATTGTTAGGAGGATAATCACGAGTCCCAATATAACTTTAAAGCAAAAGTAAAATTTATCTTTTAAATTCGAGCATTTAGATTCGAATTTATCGTGCAGAATTTTTTTTTTTCAAAATTGTTCTACTAATAATTATTTATTAAGGTTGGTAATAGTTGATTAATTAGAGTAAAAATTTAATGCATTAATTATATATAAAAGTAAAATTTTACAATATCATAAGTGATATTAGGCACGTTTTCAATCATATATTAACACATGCATATGCATGCGTTTACAACCATAATACCATCTAATATCAATACATGATATGATAAATATAAGGGGCGCTAAAAGATTTCCGGATTGGAATTAAATTATAAATATTCGGATTGAAGAATTAGAGCAGTAAGTAATATGTATTAGTTTGTTTATTTTAAACTTGTTCGAGTTCAGTTCGTGTTTGTTAAGAGTTTTAATTTGTGTTTTATTCATTTATTTAAGTTAAACGAATATGTTCACGATCATTAAATGAATATGGTTGTGAACATGTTCAAGAACAATGTTTATGATAATAAACATATATCTTATTTGTGTATATATATTTATATATAGAATAATCGAATATAGTATTAATATTATAGAGGAACCACTTACACCAATGTAAACTTAAGTAGTTTAACACCTTTTTGTAACTTTTATATGTTTAATATTTAACAATCCAACCGTTAATTTATCAAATTTTTGTACTTGTCATACATATAATTTAGGGTAAACTACCAAATAGTCACTTTTGTTTGGCTCAGGTTACATTTAGTCACTTATTTATCACGTTGTAACATTTTAGTCACTGAGCCGTTAGTTTCTATTAACGGTGTAACAATAAACTGATGTGGCACGTTAAATCATCATTTCAAACAAAAATTCTAGGTTAATTTATACAATCGGTCCCATATTTTCGTTTGGAGCAATTTAAATTTTTTCTTTTATGTTTTTTTAACTTTCTTTCTTTTCCATTCTCTTATGCTTCTCCATTTGTTTTCCTCCCTTCTCTATTTCTTTAACGTAGTTTTCTATGTTTTATTTTTTGAAAATTTAATTTTTTCGATGGGCGAGCTTGTGACTAGTTACAATGGAAAGCATAGAAAACTATGTTAAAGAATTGAAGAAGGGAGGAAAATAGAGGGAGAGCATAAGAAATGAAAAAAAAGTTAGAAGAACATAAAGAAAAATTTTAAATGTTGAAAATGAATATATAGGAATTGTAGAATTTAACCTAAAATTTCGTTTGAATGATATTTAACGTGCCACATCAACTTACCGTTACCATTGTCGACATTAACGACTCAGTGACTAAAAGTTACAACATAAGAGTGACTAAATCGTAACATTTCAAACATAAGGACTAAAATGTAACCTATTTAAGAGTAAAAAGTTATTAAGAAAAATGAATAGTTAGAATTTTTAATTTATGTCAAACTTGACATGCATTATCTACATGATTAAAGCATGAATATAATAGTTGGATTGTTAAAATATTAAACATACAAAAAATTACAGAAGAGTGTAAAACGACTTAAATTTTACAGCGGTGTAAGTGGATCCCTCCCCATAATTATATTATAAGTAAACAAAATAAGCCCACAAAGAATAATTATTTTATTAATATAGAATAATTAAAAAAAAGTTTTAAATGATATATTAAAAGAGCTTTAAAATAACATAAAAGAATTTGTCCGTGACATAAATGAACTGGATAGGTTTTGCTTGTGTCCCGTTCACTTAATAAACTAGTCTTAAAATCATATCCGCTTAACAGAAACGAAAAAAAATGAATTATTCATGAACTGTTTATTAAATACTTATTGTTATATTAGTTTATGTTTGTTAATAGAATAATCCCGAGTAAATTGATTGATATAAAATAAATTAACCTTATTGACATATGAAGATGAGCTAAGCACATATCAAAGGAAAAAAGGAAGAAGAAAACACAAGAGTCACAAAATCAGCTGCAATGATGGGTCAGCTGAGACAAAGAGACAGATTAAGATACAGATGACATGAAACAATAGCTGGTTTTGTCAAATGTTTTCCTTTTGTCTTCAAAGTTTGAAGGTATGGAGAGTGGATCAATGTTGGCTTTAAACATCTTGGTTTTTAACCATAATTTTCCCCTACCATTACTACATGTAAAAGCTGCTTTTGAAACAAAATATTGATTTAGGCAGCAAATTATGAAAAAGAAGAAGAAGAAGAGATCTTGAATATAGATTATCAATCTTTAAAAACATTATACAATGTAAAAACGATATTAATAGTGGTACGTTGAGATAAATTATAAAATTTTAAGTGAACTTAATTAATATTTATTTTTAGCCATCCATAATTATAGTAAAGTTTTCATTTATTTTAAAGAGGTTTTATTTTTACAAAATTTTACTCATTTTTCTAATTTCAAGTTTAAATTTGTACTTTTTATTTATTTGATGTTTAACTATTGTAACAAATGTGTATCAGATAAGTCTTTTCCACATATTATTATACTAGTAACCAACCGAAGCATAAAAAGCTTAAATTAACTTATTAATATCTGAGAGGGACTAAAAATTACATTTGCCCATTTAACCAAAGGGCCAATCCCTAGCTTCATCCTTAATTTTCGATGGTCCCATTTCCTTAACAAATATGTGTGGTAAATTGGCAGGTTTGATGTCACTAACACTAGAAGGCCTATATCCCTAGCATTACATAGTTATTGAAGAGTCTTCTCTTTTTTTGGCATCCATGAAAAATCACATTGGGCAACCAAGAATGGACAAACAAGATGACAAGAAGAAAAAGAGATTATCGTGGGGGTGCATGTCTATTTTTCCAACCAACCAAAGTGGCATGCATGGACAAGAGTTTTCAATCTCTAATTCTTGCCCCCATTGTTTTCCCATAAAAAGAAAGTTACTCAATTTTCTTTTAAAGTAGACCACAAAATCAAAGTAGCTAGGTGTAAATTTGAGGGCCAATGGCTGTTCTAGACATACATGAAACCCCTGCAAAAAAGCGAATAATGTACATTTCATGTCCTTAGAGGTCTCTTATATTTATAACTGCTCCATCGAATTATGAAATATTACAAAATAATATATTATTGATTTGTAATGTTTTGGTCACTTGTATGTTAATTAACTCTAACCTCTTAATAAAATGACAACGTGATACGTTAACTCAATATTATATAGGGTTGATATCAAATTTGGCCTATGAATTATAGTTAAAATATCTATTTGATATTTTTATATTTATTTAATGATAATTTTAAAAAGAGTAAAAATTCTTAATTTCTTTTTGCAATTATAAGAAATAAGTTTTAAATTTATTGAGCCAAGTTTTTGAAGTGGCCACTTTCACCATCAATATATTGCTTGCCATATTTGAAGTAAATTTTAGAACAAAATCTTGCTTTTTGAATGATGTTGATTAAAACAACTTATCTTAAAGATTGAATTGGATAGGATCAAGTAATTGGATCCATTGGATTATGGAGAACAGATTGGGATAACATTGAACAATAAATCTCCAACAGTCCACTTTACATTGGTCTTTATTAGTATATTGTATTTTGTTATTTTCTAGCTAGTTTTTAGTAGGGAATTGATTGTAAGTGATCTTTAGTATGCTAGCAAGTCTCAAAAAAGAGACTTTTATAGGTTTTTTCTTGAGACTTTGAAAATGTAGGATTCAAAGACCATCATGGTAGATGAAGTGCCCAGTTCTGACTTCGTTGCAATCGAGGAACTCCAAGAACAAATTGCTTTGCTCACTCAGAACTCCAACAAAGCTTTGAAGAAGCAATTGAGAAGATTCAAGAAGTTTGAGGCCACCAAAAGCATTCCCAAGAACAAATCCAAAGGTGTTGTTATAAAAAAATAGGTTGAGAAAGAGAAAAAGAAAAGAGTCAAATGCCACGAGTGTCACGGATTTAGACCCATCCAAGCCGAGTGTGTTAACACTGAAGAAAAGAAGAATCATTCTGTGTGACTTGGAGTAATGATCTTTTCACTAGCAACTCTAAGTCTGATGAAAATCATTTTAGTAACTATGTAGCATTCACAACAATGTCACTATAGGATCTGATATTGCCACTGATGTTGAATTTGAAAGAGACTCTAGAGAGGATTTTTTGTAGACATATAAGATCATGCTTGGGAAATGAGTGCAAGTGTATTATGTGAATGCTACATTGTTGAAAGAAAACACTTACGTAAAAAGGAGAATGCTAAGTAGATCAAGTAAGTTAAAGCCAAAGAGTCATTACTTGCAGGAGAATTAATCAATCTAAAGAAAACTCAAAGAAAACTAAGTGAAACCAAGCCAAAACTCGAGAAGTTTAATTTCGATAGTGAAAAATTGGATGAGGTACTTGCTACTAGAAGCAGAGATCTAGGAAAAGAAGATTTGGCTATGTAGATAAGGGAAAGTTGTCATGAAGAGTCCTACAGTGTTTGTGAAGGCATTTGTTGACACCATTTTTTGATGAAACGGGGTCGACTTGGATTTAAAAAAAGAATGAAAACGGGAGTCGCCACCAATCCTTTTTTGACGAGGTGTGATCGGGTCACCTCAAAAAGTGGTTGTTTTTAATAAATGATTTAATTTTATTAAAACAACAATTTTGGTCTACGAAATTCAGAAAAATGAGCTCGGGAGCCGGTTACGCACGAGGAAGGATTAGCACCCTCGATACGCCCAAAATTGGTACCTAGTTGATTAATTAGTGTTTTAGTGTTGAAAGTTGAAAATTCGAAGAGTTTTAAAAAAATGCGATCCTTAAAAGAAAATCTGATATCGTGAATTGAAACATAAGATTCTCTTGTTCCGAAGGAATATCACATCCAGCACGTTAGGACACGATACTCTAAACCATCGAAACCAAGATCACCTTATAGTTTAACGAAACCATAATTTGAAGCCTTAAGAGGATATTTGGCTATTTAGTCAAACGAGAAATCGAAACCCAGCACGTTAGGGCACGTTTCTCGAGTCCCCAAACGCGAAATATTGCCTTATTTAGAAAAATTTTCCTTTTGGTGTTTAGTGTCAATGCTTGACAAAACAATAACGAATGCGACAAGGTGAGCAAAGTAAAGTGAGTAACAACAATGCAATAGGCAAAATGAAATGACGAGGCGATTACATAAACAAAGCATACAAATAAATAAATAAAACTAACATTAAAAAAAGCACAAGCGTACACGAATAAATAAACAAACACCAAATAACAATGATGACAATAAATACAATTATGTAAAAATGTATACGCATGTATAATTTTAAGCCATAAAATAAGAAATGCATATAAATTATAGAATACGAAAACATAGGTAAATATATACATAAGATGGTATGAAATATGTACATGGAAATGTATAAGAACTATATCTAAATACTATATGTAAATATATTAAAATAGAGACATAATATACGTAGATAAATATATATATAAACAAATATGTGTAATATAATTTTAGGATATATGCGTAAATGTATATATATTTAAAGAATGCATAGGTGATATACAAATATACTAACAAAATAATGATATTAAACCCTTAATAATACTACATAACATATACAGGTTAGTATTAAGTAGAATAACAACAATAAAATACTAAAAATATAATAATAGTAACGTTAATAGAATATATTAGTATAAATAATATTGAAATTAAAATAAAATAATGATGAGAAGTAAAAAGGGATGAAAATGAAATAAAAAAAGGTTAGGGGCAATTTTAAAAAGAAATATATAAAAGAGAAGGACCAATTGGAACACGCTAAAACACGGGAAGGATTAAAAGTGCAAATATCCTGTCCTCTCGAAACGCAGCGTTTAGTGGGGGATCAAAATAAAAAACGCGCTTGAATTTTAAGCCAATTTAAAAGGAATGAAAATCTAATCGCAAAAGTTTAGAAAAGCGGAAGGGTCATTCGCGCAATTAGACCCTTCCGCAAAAACACGCGGATCCTCCTCGTGGGTCAGGTCGGGTCGGTCCGACCCAGGGCAAAACGACGTCGTTTTATCCCCTGGGTCAGTTTCGCAAAACGTCGCCGTTTTATTAACAGTATAAAAGCTAAATTCCTTTCTTATTTTCATTTCAGCTGAGTCTTAGGAAAAAAAAAGGAGAAAGGGATTTTTCTCTCTGGGGAAGCCCAGAAACCGGCCAGGAAGCCACTGCACGCCGTCACAGCTCCACCGCGCCGGCCACCGTACACGGTGGCCGGAAATCGCCTTAGGTAAAAATTTCTCTTTTTTTTGTATTTTATTATATGCATATACAGGTGAGTGCAAATCTGAAAATAAGAAGAAATGAAAAATATCAGAAACCTTGACTTGTCTTTGCCGTTGTTCTCTTCTTCTTTCTCTTTTTTGCTAGTAGCGTTTCCGATTTTAGGGCGTTTAAATCTCCCCTTTTTGATGTTTGATCTATGCTACTTATGATGTTTTAGCTTTTGTATATTGGTTGTTGAAATCTTTTTTTGAGATTTTTCGAATTTTACACTGCTCAGTAAAGAGAAAGAAAGGCCCCCCTCCTCTACATTCGGATCTGGCCTTTATAGCCATTTCTATACAACATTTTTTTAAAATTCTGGCCATTGCTCCTTGTCGTCTGCTCTGTCTTGGTGTTTGTTTCATTTTGCAGGGTATGGAGGGCCAGACGCGTGCGTGGAGAGTGGTGGTGGTAGTGCGCAAGGTGGCCAATGGTTGGCCGTTGGTGGGAAGCGGCGGCTGACAAGATGGGAGCTAGGGTTTGCTGCTGAAATCTTTTAAGCAAATGGGCTTTAGGGTTTTAAAATTTGGGCTCAGGTAGTTTTAGGATTGGGCTAGGTTGGTTTAGGGTATTGGGCTAGGTTGGGTTTGGGTTGGTTTAGGTTGGATGAGATGGGTATGGGGTTTAAGTAGCTTTGGTTATTGGGTTTTTGGGGGGGCCCAAAATTGGCCTGTACAGCTGCCCCTCTTTGCTCATTGTCGTGTAACGGGAATGGAGCAAAGACATAATGAAAGGCCAATTTTGCCTGGTCTTGCTGGGTCTTGACTTCATTGGTGTTCTTCTGGTTCAGATAATCTTCTTCCAATCCACTGCATCTTGTAGCTTTAGATTCAATCTACTACATTTTCTGACATATGCCTTGTAGCTTCGATCTACTCCAATGTAACTTCATAAGGATAAGATCTAAGCTTCAATCTGCTCTGCTAGATCCATGGGGATGAGATTTGTGTTTTTAGTCTGCTCCACTACTGCTTAGGGAGATAAGATTTGTGCTCTTCACTCTATTCCACTGTTGAATGCAGGGAGATAGAGTTATTGGCTTCAATGTACTCCACTGTAGTCAGGGAGGTAAAATCTGCCATCTCGATCTCTTCGATCTATTCACCAATAGGGAGATTGATCTGGCTCATCACTTCCACTTATAGGAAGATAGACTGTATCTTGATCTACTTCACGCCAATACATGAAGAAAGATCTGCTTTCTGCGATCTACTTCGCCACATATGGGAAGACAAGATCTGCATCTTCGATCCACTTCCTACCAATATAGGAAGATAGACCTGCATCTTCGATCTACTTCAGCCAATACATGAAGACAAGATCTGCTTTCTTCGATCTACTTCGCCACCAATATGGAAGACAAGATCTGCATCTCGATCCACTTCCTACCAATATAGGAAGACAGGACCTGCTATCTTCGATCTACTTCACGCCAATACATGAAGACAAGATCTGCTTTCTGCGATCTACTTCGCCACAATATGGGAAGACAAGATCTGCATCTCGATCCACTCCTACCAATATAGGAAGATAGGACCTGCTATCTTTGATCTACTTCACGCCAATACATGAAGACAAGATCTGCTTTCTCGATCTACTTCGCCACCAATATGGAAGACAAGATCTGCATCTTCGATCCACTTCCTACCAATATAGGAAGATAGGATCTGATATCTTCGATCTACTTCCGCATCATGGAAATCTCTTTATGACTTATCTATCCACTTAATTATAGATTTTCTTGATCTGTTCTCTGGGGACATGACCTGCAAAATCCATTTCATGGACCTATTTATGCCTAGTGTTTAGGATGACATGATCAGAATGAATCAAATGCTCCTAACTAGATGTGTATGTATTATATTTGTAGAATGTCATGAGAATGATCCATTTTTAATGCTTAGGTTGTCATTCCTTGTTCATCAAGGTTCTATCACTGATGCCTTCTTGTTCAGCCAGTACCTTTGACAGAAAACCTAAAGAAATAGATGCAATTTGGACTATTCTTCCTCCAATGCTTCTAACCCTTAAGTTTGGTCAGCTCTAAACAACAGTCCTGTTTCAGGTCCTCGTGTTATTTAGAAACTTTCAGATAATATGCAGAACTCCTTCTGCATGTGTATTGTCAATCCATTAATCGTTATTCAAAGAAAAATGCTTGAAAGATTATCAAAATGGACAAAATAAAATTTTGCTGAGAGCAAAGCTCGAAATGAATAAATCAATCAAGATAGCAAATTTTGCTGAATATGATGAAAAAGATCATCACAATGAATAAGATGGAATTTTATTGAGAGCAGAGCTCTAAATGAACAAATAGAAATTTTGCTAAGATGTAAATAAGATAAAAAAAGGTGCCCCAGATATCGCAGCATGAGCTTCTCTGCACAAACTCTGTGTTTAGAAATCCTAAAGACTTTGTTGATGCCCCAAGATGTAGCATCTCTCCTTCTTGTTAATTCGGAGAAGACAAAACTACTCTATGCCTCATCTTTGATCGAAAATTTGAATTGCCCATTCCTGGGTTTTCAATCAAAACCCTTTGGTCTCAAGGTGCCCTTTGCGGGTTTTCGCCTTGGCCTCTCCCTTTTTTTTTTTTTAGGCAAAGTACCTCTTCACTGAATCCGAATTCACAGGATTGGGCAAGCTTTTGCCATCCATCCCAGTTAAAATTAATGCCCCTCCTGAAAAGGCCTTTTTTACTACATAAGGTCCCTCCCAGTTTGGCATCCACTTTCCTCTGAAGTCCTTTTGTATGGGAAGGATCTTCTTCAGTACCAAGTCCCCTTCATGGAAGTTTCTAGGACGAACTTTCTTATTGTAAGCTCGCATCATTCGTTTCTGGTACATTTGACCATGACGATAGCTCTTAACCTCCTTTCTTCAATCAAGTTCAGCTGATCATATCGGGCTTGGACCCATTCTGCTTCGTCTAACTTTAGTTCTGAAAAAACTCGGAGAGAGGGAATTTCAACCTCAATTGGTAGCACTGCCTCCATTCCATAAACCAAAGAGAATGGTGTTGCCCCGGTAGAAGTCCTGACGGACGTTCGATAAGCATAGAGGGCGAATGGCAACTTCTCGTGCCAATCTCTATAGGTCTCAGTCATTTTCCCACAATCTTTTTGATATTTTTATTGGCTGCCTCCACCGCACCATTCATCTTCGGACGATATGGCAGAGTTGTGGTGCTTGATCTTGAATTGATTACAAACCTCTGCTATCGTGCTATTATTCAAATTTAATGCGTTGTCTGATATGATCCTTTCAGGCATTCCATACCGACATATGATTTCCTTCTTTAAAAACTTGCTGACAGCTGTCTTTGTGACGTTGGCGTAAGAAGTAGCCTCTACCCACTTAGTAAAGTAGTCAATCACTACAAAAATGAAACGATGTCCGTTTGAAGCCTTTGGCGATATCGGCCCAATGACGTCCATGCCCCACATGGAGAAAGGCCATGGGGAAGTCATGACGTGAAGAGGTGATGGAGGCACATGAATTTTGTCTCCGTAAATCTGGCATTTATGGCACTTCTTAGCATACTTGATGCAGTCTCCTTCCATGGTAGACCAATAATATCCGAATCTCATGATCTGTCTGGCCATTGTGAACCGTTAGCGTGTGTTCCACAAATACCATCATGGACTTCTTCCAAGATCTGCTTGGCCTCCACAGCGTCTACACATCTTAACAGCACCTGATCTTTTCCTCTTTTGTACAGGATTTCTCCATCTAAGACGTAACCACTGGCCAGCCTCCTCAACATTTCTTGTCATTCTCAGTTGCTTGGTTTGGGTATTCACAATTTTTCACGTATCGCAATATGTCCTGATACCAAGGGTTGTCGTCCTTTTCTTCTTCCTCGTCAATATTACAACAGTGGGCTGGAGCATCATAAATGCTCATTTGGATAGGCTTCACATCCTCTGGTCTATTTACTTTGATCATGGAAGCCAATGTAGCTAAAGCGTCGGCCATCTGATTCTCGTCTCGTGGGAGATAACAAAAAGTGATGTCGTCAAACTCCTCAATCAATTCTAGGACTATCCTTCGGTAACTAATCAATTTAGGGTCTCTTGTTTCCCATTCGCCTTTGAGCTGATAAATTACCAATGCCGAATCCCCATATACCTCAAGTACCTTGATTTTGCGTTCCATAGCCGCGCGGATTCCCATGATACATGCTTCATATTCCGCCATGTTATTTGTGCAATCAAAATCTAGTTTACTGGTGAAAGGATAATGATTACCGTTTGGAGATACCAAGACTGCCCCAATCCCGTTGCCCATGGCATTTGAGGCTCCGTCAAAATTTAATTTCCAAGTATTGCCTTCTTGTGTGCTCGCTTCAGTAGTTGCCACATACATCAGATCCTCATTTGGGAAGTCAAAGTTCAAAGGCTCATAATCGTCCAGGGCTCTACTTGCTAGAAAATCTGCTATCGCGCTCCCTTTTACAGCCTTTTGATTCACATAGGTTATGTCAAATTCAGATAGTAGAATTTGCCATCGGGCCATCCTTCCGTTTAGAGCAGTTGACTCCATCATGTATTTCAGAGGGTCTAACTTTGAGATTAACCAAGTCGTATGGTACAACATGTATTGTCTCAATCTCCGAGTAGTCCAAACCAATGCGCAACATAATTTTCAATTGGCGAATATCTCGTTTCGCATTCAGTGAACTTCTTACTGAGATAATAGATCGCTCTTTCTTTTCGTCCTGACTCATCATGTTGGCCGAGCACGCACCCCATGGAATTCTCAAATACTGCCAAGTATAGTATCAGTGGTTTGTCAGGGCAAGGTGGCATCAGTACTGGGGCGTTGGACAAGTAATGTTTAACTCTTTCGAAAGTTTCTGGCACTCTCATCCCATACACCTGGATTGTGTTTCCTAAGAAGACGGAATATGGGGTCACATTTCTCAGTTAATTGTGAAATGAATCGAGCGATGTAATTTAGTCTTCCTAGGAAACCCCGAACTTCTTTTTGAGTACTTGGCGGAGGTAATTCTTGTATGGCCTTAACTTTGTCTGGGTCAATTTCAATTCCCTTTTCGCTGACTAAGAATCCTAGCAGTTTTCCTGATCTAGCCCCGAAAGTACACTTGGCTGGGTTAAGTTTTAGCTGGAACTTCCTTAACCTCAGAAACAGTTTTCTCAGAACTTGCACGTGTTCCTTTCTGTTCTGGATTTTGCGATCATGTCATCAACATAAACTTCTATCTCTTTATGCATCATATCATGGAATAATGCTACATGGCTCTCTGATACGTTGCTCCCGCATTTTTCAATCCAAAAGGCATCACTTTATAACAAAACGTCCCCCACATCGTTATGAATGTGGTCTTTCCTGTCTTCAGAAAGCATCTTAATTTGGTTGTACCCGGAGAAACCATCCATGAAAGAGAACAGTGAGTATCCGGCCGTGTTGTCTACCAAGGTATCGATATGAGGCAGTGGGAAATTATCTTTTGGGCTGGCTTTGTTCAAGTCTCTGTAGTCCACACACATTCGCACCTTCCCATCTTTCTTAGGAACAGGGACTATATTGGCTACCCATTCTGAGTACTTGACCACCTGTAAGAAACCAGCATCAAATTGCTTCTTGACTTCTTCCTTTATTTTAGCAAGACATCAGGCCTCATCCTTCGAAGCTTTTGTTGGACTGGTTTGCATTCTTCCTTTATAGGTAATCGGTGCACTACGATATCAGTACTTAACCTGGCATATCTTGGTAGGACCATGCGAAGACATCTTTAAACTCTTGAAGCAACTCAACAAGGTCTCGCCTTGTTTCCTTGGCAATACAAGCGCCAACTTTTACCTCTCTGCCCTCTTCTAAGATCACGACTTCTACTGATTCCTTATAGGGTAGAATTTGTTTTTCTTCTTCTTCCATCATTCTTAACAAATCCGGAGATAAAACGCTGTCTTGGTCACCTTCAAAATCTTGAGGATTATCTATACTCATGTCTTGCTCAAATAGAGACTCTGAATTAGTAACAGAGTCGCTCATCTCGTTGATATCTGAAGACCTGTTATTGGAACAAATGGAGGCCCAAATAAAAGAATCTAAGAATACTTGTATGCATACTATGATTATAAAGGGAATGAAAAGAATGAAGAATATTTGCTCAAGATGAAACTGAATGATAAGTTTTCACTGAAATTAGATTTTGGACATGTGCCTTTTACAAAAGATTCTTATCACCCCAGGCTTAGGGCAACAAGTGTTCTGAATATTACTCTGAATTAGTTCTAAATGTTACAGGGATCTCTTCTGCAGTCCAGTTATTCAAACACTTCCAGGTTCGTAAGGACGAATGCCCGATAAATTCCTTTCCACCCTTTCTTCCGCGGATATGGCATTGATGTCCAACCTCTCAATCCTTCCTTCTGTAACCTCCTCCTTCTCTTCAGGGTGGACAATTCCCCTTGAAACAAAAGTCTTAGATATATGGGGAAAGGTTATCGGTCCCCACTTGACTTCTATCCCGCCCAAATGTGCTCTTCTCTTTTCTTGCTTTTTCTCCATCTCTTTCCTCCTTTCCCTCGCATTAGGCTTATATCCCAAACCATAACGGTCCTGTTTGTTAACTAGGATCGGTACTCCGACCCTTCCCTGGAGGTATTTTCCCAATCCTCTTCCAGGCAATGCTCCCTTTCCCATCGTTAGCTGTAAGCTCATTGACGTAGCTTTGGATATCTTAGGCTCTGGGATTTTGCTCATCTCGATGACAAATGTGGCATTTACGAATTCCAATGATCGGAATAAACATTCTATCGCTTCACTATCGGCCTCTATGTATGGCATATCATCGGTGACTGATGCAATGATGTCTTCTTCTGCATCTATAGTCACCAATCGACCCTCCATCACCAATTTTAACTTTTGGTGAAGTGACGATGGTACAGCTCCTGCAGAATGGATCCAAGGCCTCCCCAATAGGCAATTGTAAGATGGTTTAATATCCATTACCAAAAAGTCCACCTCGTATGTATTTGGACCAATCAATAGAGGTATCTCGATTCTTCCCATCACTTTTCTCTCAGTGCCATCAAATGCTCTCACTATATTTTGGCATGATTTCATGTGAGAACTATCCACAGGTAGCCTGTTTAATGTGGACAGGGGCAGAACATTCAGGGCCGATCCATTGTCAACAAGTACTGCCGGTAGTATACACCCTTTGCAACGGGCAGTGATGTGCAAGGCCTTGGTAGATCCCATACCGCCTGGCGGGATCTCATCATCGTTGAAGAAGATGAAGTTATCGGCATTTATATTGTTAACCAGGCGATCCAATTTGTTCACTGAGATATCTTTAGCGACATAAGTCTCATTTAGCACTTTTACCAACGCATTACGATGTATCTCTGAACTTAGAAGTAACTCGAACACTGAGATGCGAGCGGGTTGCTTATGCAATTGTTCCACCACGCTATACTCGCTATGCTTCAAGAATTTTAGGAATTCTCTAGCCTCATTTTCAGTCACCGGTGTGTTAATATGCGGTTCAATTCCGATCGTCTTCGTTTTATCTTGTTCAACCGCCAAGGCTTTTCCTTTTATAGGCTCCCTTTTTGTATTTCCCAGGTCGTAACGTTTTCCACTACGCGTATAGAAGCCTGCGTCATTACCCTCTTCTGAAGCATTTATCGGGTTCTCCTCTCCCGTGATCATCACATTGCAGTCGTAATTCCAAGGAACCTTTTTGCTATCCTTGTAAGGAAAAGCTACAGGTTTTTGGATTATGACCCTTGGCGCCAGTTGTATTCCAGATCCTGTACTCGTTGGCCTTGAAATAATCACCACTGGGTGATTTGGGGCCTTTCCCGTAGGCCCCTCCTCCGAGGCATAAACTTCTCCATTTTCAAGTCCTTTGATCTCTTCATAAAATTCTAGCTCTTTGTTGTTCATCAGATTTTGCACCATGGCCTTGAATTCAGTGCAGTTTTGAATGTCATAGTCTTCTTCAGCATGAAACTCGCAGTACGTCTTCGTTCCTTCGGGCCTTTCTTTTGAATCTTGTTTGATGAGACCTCCTTCTATCATTTGTCTCCAGACCCAACTCAATGGGGTTTTTATCTCTGCAATGTCGGTTTTGATTCTCTTTTTCTCACCTTCGATTATTGCGTTTACCCCTTTATCAGCATGGTTGGGTAACGGATTCGCTGCTACGTTGGGTCCTAATGGGTTGTCAAACTTCACAATCCCCATCTTAATGAACCTTTCCACCGCCTTTTTAAACCCAGCGCAGTTCTCAATTGAGTGTCCTGGTATCCCTGCATGGTATTCACATTGGGCATTCGTGTCATACCATTTGGGATATAGAGGTTGCATGGGCTCGAGATAAAATGGAGATACTATGTGTGCATCAAATAACTTCTGATACAGTTCCCCGTATGTTATTGGAATGGGCGTGAATTGAAGTCTCTCTGTGTTAGTCCTTGTGTTGGGCCTTGTGTTGGGTTCCTGCCTCGAGGGGGCTTGGTGATTAGTGGTTATCATTTTTAGAGGGCCAACAGTAATCGGTTTTGAATGGCTCTTGCTATATGTGCTTACGTTGTTTACTTCGCCCTCTTTTTTCCTTGGGGCTGGTCTTTTGAAGTTTTCCCCCGTGTTAATCTTACCGCTCCTTACCGCGTTCTCAATCATTTCACCGGACATTACCATATCCGAGAAGCTCTTGGTAGCACTCCCCAACATGTGGTTGATGAACGGGGCTTTCAGAGTGTTGATAAACAACATGGTGACCTCTTTTTCCAAAAGGGGTGGCTGGACTTGTGTTGCCACTTCTCTCCATCGTTGGGCGTACTGCCTGAAATTCTCGCTAGGCTTTTTCTCCATGTTTTGTAACGTAATTCGATCGGGTGTTATATCCGTTACATGACTGTATTGCTTCATAAAAGCTTGCGCCAAGTCTCTCCATGAACTAACTTTAGCACGACTCAGTTGGTTGTACCATTTGGCTGCAGATCCGATCAAACTGTCCTGGAAGCAGTGGATTAACAGCTGATCGTTGTTGACGTATCCTGTCATTCTTCGACAGAACATAGTTATATGAGCTTAAGGACAACTAGTCCCATTATATTTTTCGAATTCCGGCATTTTGAACTTAGGTGGGAGTACTAAATCAGGGACCAAACTCAGATCCTTGGCGTCAACCCCGCGATGATAGTCGATGTTCTCCATGACTCTAAATTTTTCCTCTAACCATCTACATCGGTCCTCTAGTTGTTTTGGCAGGTTCATTCTTGTTTTTTCTGTTTCTGCCACGTCATCGAGGTCCGGGACCACAGGATTAGTGGGATTATCCCCGGGATTAGAACCCGAGCCCATTTGAAAATGCAATGGTACCGAGGCACCAGCCAGATATTGAGGTCTAATGGTAACCGGTACCCTCTGTGGGTACACCTCTGGTTGTGCTTGGATGTTAGTTGGGGTGAAACCTGGAGGATAAACAGGGTCATCGTGATCTTCCCCAGTATCAACTACGGGGTCTTTTCCTTTGTTATTTCCTCCAGCTAATAACTGCTTTAATTGGTTCATTACAGTGTTCTGGGATTCTAACATGTCCTGCTGGATTTTTTCCAGTCGTTCATGCATCTGATCTTGCATCTCTCGTTGCAACTGTTCCAATCTTTCCAACCTTTGATCCATTGCTTTTGTTTGGCGACGAGTACCGTAGTGATATTTGATTAGATTTTTGTTGGTTTCCAGGGTAACTGTCATAATTTAATTTTATTAGGGTCATTTTATGAGATGTAATGCAAATGTATGAGATGAATGCGAAAAAGAGGCATTGATTCGAATTCAATTTCATTAGAAAACTCAACTAGAAGGCAAATTTATTTACATAAAATAAATTACATATACGGCTTCGCCTTTATACCCAAAACCTTAACCTTCCTAAGAAGCCAAGCTAAATCTCGACCTCGGTTTGATTCTGACTCATATTTTAAACTCAATACATCGGCCTGAACTGCTAATGTTTGCAGATGATCAGCCACTTCCCGCACTTGAGTCACAGCTTCGCCCATAACGTAATCTCTATCTCTAATCTGCCTTTGAGAATGATGGAATTGCTCTTGCCATTGATCATTACTCCTCTCAAGAAGCTCCATTCGTAGCTCAGAATTGTGTAATGCGTCCTCAAGCTCCTCTACCTTTCCTTTCAGTTCTTCGATCTTATTTAAGCTTACTCTTAATTCGATCATGGAGTTGCGACTACGGTACGAGTGAAGTGACTTTTCTAGCTCTGCCACCTTGGCCTTTAATCCTGCCTTCTCATTTCAGCACTCTAACAAACTCCTTTCCAAAGCGTTTTCTCGAGCTCGAGCATCTTGAAATTTCTTTTCCCACTGATCGGCCCTATTCTTTTCCTCATTGATCTCTTGTCGCCACTGCTCTGACGTTTTGCCCAGACCGACAGTTCTCATCGACAATCGCAACTTCTTGTAATCTGTTTTTAGACTATCCAAATCCTCTTCAGCTTTGTTCTTTCCCTTCCTTAATTTCTCGGCTTCTAGCTTGTGGATATCGATGTCTAATCCCAAATGCACTCTTTGTTCTTCTAACTGTTCTATCCTCTTTCCCAACTCAGAATTTCTTTTCTCAAAGTCTCGTTTGATGATCTCTAATTCTGACGGAACTACTTGTAGATGCTCCTCTATAGACTGAACGCAATCTTCCCTCGGCTTAGGGATGTTGTCATTGACTCTTTTACTCCACCACCCATAATATTCTGAAGTTGTCATCGCTCCTACGGTAAATTTTTTCATTCGGTGAACCTGTTTCCAAGCGTTAGATATTTCTCGAGTTTTTCTCTTGTAGTTTTCATCCTTATAAGAAAACTCACATTGAGCCAGCCCTTGTGTTGCTGGTATGAACTGTCTCGATCTATATTGTCTTAATACGAGTAAAGGGGCATAACCGACAGCTCCCCAAATTTCGAGTAAAGGGACCCAGTTGAAATCCCCACATCGATACAGGATCTCGTCGGGTACCATCCAAGGAGCTTTCCATTCAACGTCATCCTCCTGAAGATTTTGGAGAATCGTCATCCACTTCTCTTCCGTGATGTCGTCTCGTCTTGGTGTAGCAACTTGTTCCTTCAATGGGGAATAGTCTTCTGAGAAGACTCGATAGGAGACATTTTCCACCTTCCAAAAGTGACTATGGAACCACACCAATAGTAGCTGTGCGCATCCGATGAACCTTCCCTCCCCTGCTCTTCGACATGCGCTTAGAGATCTGAAGGTTTCTGCTAAGATTGCCGGGATGGGCGTGACTCCTTTACTAAGCTGATCGAACAAATCAGAGACGGCCTCATCTACGTGCCCTAAAGCTCTAGGGAAAATTACCAATCCATAGATACCTAGAGCGAAGACATCCACTCTTTTCTTCACATCAGGGTGTGCTAATACTAAATCTCGCAAGCTTTTCCAAGGAACGCATTTACTGTCTCCTTTCTGTTGGATTCGGGCAGCGACCCACTGTTCGCTCATCCCTGTAATGCTCATCAATTTTTTTAATAATGTCGGGACACTAGCAGCTCTAGAATAGGCCTTGTCAATTTGAATCTTTGGACACCGAAGCAAGGTCGTATATTCTTCCACGGTGGGCACCAAGTCCACTTTTCCAAAAGTGAAACAATTGTAAGCAGGATTCCAAAACTGGGCTAGGGCTCGGAATAAATGCTTGTCCACTTTGACACCAAGTAAGTAAGGCAAGTCCCCGTAGTCACGGTAAAACATCTGCTTGGTCCCGTCGTCCCATTGATCCCATATTTCCTTCATTTCTCGAAGATCATTTTGGATTACGCTGATACGAGTGAAGTCCCATAACTCTGATACGTACCCTTCTGCAAGACTATCGCCTTTCTCTCTCCACATCGTCTCAGCCCATAATCGTACAGCTGCATTGTCTTCTACTTTATCAAGAAACCTCTTTTCCATGATAAGCTTTCTATCTATACTGAACGTGAATCGACACCTCTTTTGAAATGAAAATGCCATGCAATCACAAACAAAGCAAATTAGATCTAGGATTTAAAGTAAACAATAACAAATAAAGCATCTATTCGGTAAGCCCTAGGGTCTGGAATAGCTCTATCTCGGTGGGTTCTTATGGTTCGCTATGTGTGGTTTGGTTCTAAAGTAAGGGTACCTGAACCAGCAGATTCCTCGATCCTCACCCATTATAGGCTCATATGGACCGAGTTCAGTTCAGGGGAATACATTTCCCTATGGCCATGCGGAGATGAAAATCTCACGAAGACATAGGTACGGATGTATCCCGGAAGCGATTCACTATCCCATGCGGAGGTGAAAACCTCACGAAGGCGTAGCTTCTCACTCCCACTTAAAAGGGTATGACCAGCGGTCATGCAATGCAATGTGCGGAGGTATAAAATAAAATACAGAACACGATAAAAAATATAACTCAAAACAAAAGAGATGCAATGAGAGGATCGTAAATTTAAATCGAATTTTCAACTTTCGACAAAAAGACAAGAAATAATCAACACGTGGCTTGACTCTCTTATTGTCCCCAGTGGAGTCGCCAAGCTGTTGACACCATTTTTTGATGAAACGGGGTCGACTTGGATTTAAAAAAAAAGAATGAAAACGGAGTCGCCACCAATCCTTTTTTGACGAGGTGTGATCGGGTCACCTCAAAAAGTGGTTGTTTTTAATAAATGATTTAATTTTATTAAAACAACAATTTTGGTCTACGAAATTCAGAAAAATGAGTTCGGGAGCCGGTTACGCACGAGGAAGGATTAGCACCCTCGATACGCCCAAAATTGGTACCTAGTTGATTAATTAGTGTTTTAGTGTCGAAAATTGAAAATTTGAAGAGTTTTAAAAAATGCGATCCTTAAAAGAAAATCTGATATCGTGAATTGAAACATAAGATTCTCTTGTTCCGAAGGAATATCACATCCAGCACGTTAGGACACGATACTCTAAACCATCGAAACCAAGATCACCTTATAGTTTAATGAAACCATAATTTGAAGCTTTAAGAGGATATTTGGCTATTTAGTCAAACGAGAAATCGAAACCCAGCACGTTAGGGCACGTTTTCTCGAGTTTCCAAACGCGAAATATTGCCTTATTTAGAAAAATTTTCCTTTTGGTGTTTAGTGTCAATGCTTGACAAAACAATAACGAATGCGACAAGGTGAGCAAAGTAAAGTGAGTAACAACAATGCAATAGGCAAAATGAAATGACGAGGCGATTACATAAACAAAGCATACAAATAAATAAATAAAACTAACATTTAAAAAAAAGCACAAGCGTACACGAATAAATAAACAAACACCAAATAACAATGATGACAAATAAATACAATTATGTAAAAATGTATATGCATATATAATTTTAAGCCATAAAATAAGAAATGCATATAAATTATAGAATACGAAAACATAGGTAAATATATACATAAGATGGTATAAAAATATGTACATGGAAATGTATAAGAACTATATATAAATACTATATGTAAAATATATTAAAATAGAGACATAATATACGTAGATAAATATATATATAAAACAAATATGTGTAATATAATTTTAGGATATATGCGTAAATGTATATATATTTAAAGAATGCATAGGTGATATACAAATATACTAACAAAATAATGATATTAAACCCTTAATAATACTACATAACATATACAGGTTAGTATTAAGTAGAATAACAACAATAAAATACTAAAAATATAATAATAGTAACGTTAATAGAATATATTAGTATAAATAATATTGAAATTAAAATAAAATAATGATGAGAAGTAAAAAAGGGATGAAAATCGAAATAAAAAAGGTTAGGGGCAATTTTAAAAAGAAATATATAAAAGAGAAGGACCAATTGGAACACGCTAAAACACGGGAAGGATTAAAAGTGAAAATATCCTGTCCTCTCGAAACGCAGCGTTTAGTGGGGGATCAAAATAAAAAACGCGCTTGAATTTTAAGCCAATTTAAAAGGAATGAAAATCTAATCGCAAAAGTTTAGAAAAGCGGAAGGGTCATTCGCGCAATTAGACCCTTCCGCAAAAACACGCGGATCCTCCTCGTGGGTCGGGTCGGGTCGGTCCGACCCAGGGCAAAACGACGTCGTTTTATCCCCTGGGTCATTTTCGCAAAACGTCGCCGTTTTATTAACAGTATAAAAGTTAAATTTCCTTTCTTATTTTCATTTCAGCTGAGTCTTAGGAAAAAAAAAAGAGAAAGGGATTTTTCTCTCTGGGGAAGCCCAGAAACCGGCCAGGAGAGCCACTGCACGCCGTCACAGCTCCACCGCGCCGGCCACCGTACACGGTGGCCGGAAATCGCCTTAGGTAAAAATTTCTCTCTTTCTTTTGTATTTTATTATATGCATATATAGGTGAGTGTAAATCTGAAAATAAAAAGAAATGAGAAAATATTAGAAACCTTGACTTGTCTTTGCCGTTGGTCTCTTCTTCTTTCTCTTTTTTGCTAGTAGCGTTTCCGATTTTAGGGCGTTTAAATCTCCCCTTTTTGATGTTTGATCTATGCTACTTATGATGTTTTAGCTTTTGTATATTTGTTGTTGAAATCCTTTTTTTGAGATTTTTCGAATTTTACACTGCTCAGTAAAGAGAAAGAAAGGCCCCCCTCCCCTCTACATTCGGATCTGGCCTTTATAGCCATTTCTATACAACATTTTTTAAAATTCTGGCCATTGCTCCTTGTCGTCTGCTCTGTCTTGGTGTTTGTTTCATTTTGCAGGGTATGGAGGGCCAGACGCGTGCGTGGAGAGTGGTGGTGGTAGTGCGCAAGGTGGCCAATGGTTGGCCGTTGGTGGGAAGCGGCGGCTGACAAGATGGGAGCTAGGGTTTGCTGCTGAAATCTTTTAAGCAAATGGGCTATTAGGGTTTTAAAATTTGGGCTCAGGTAGTTTTAGGATTGGGCTAGGTTGGTTTAGGGTATTGGGCTAGGTTGGTTTAGGCTTGGTTTAGGATGAGATGGGTATGGGGTTTAAGTAGCTTTGGTTATTGGGTTTTTGGGGGTGGCCTAAAATTGGCCTGTACAGTGTTGATCCAGGCGAATGCTCCAACAAATCAATGATGATCAAGACTGATAAAAAGGCAACCACTAATCATAAAGTGATTTGTTATTATTGCTATCAATTAAACAAATTAAGCTAAACTTTTTTTCCTATTGTTTTAAACACTACAAATAATATAATGATGGTGAATTGATTAATCGATTTGGTTAAATTAATAACTTATCCTGATTATATTGTTTGCCGCTCCTAAGTCCTAACTAAGAATCTTCTCTCGATCTAATCCTAATTTGGAATTACCAACTAAGTTCTTCTCTCGATCTCACTACCCGGTACAAGTATATCTAACTATAGAGGACAAACTCTACTCTCTATCTCGTTTATCTAGATTTTTCACTAAAGGCATCAATTCTAGCGTATTAAGTATTTTGATATAATTGAACAATTAATTAATCAAGAAAACACATTAACTTAAACTAACAAATAACTAATCAACCAACCATCACCAAATTTAGCACATAATCAAACTTAAATTTCAAACAAACATTTTATCAAATACATGGTAGGCATAAAATAAAAGTTAGAAAGAAATCAAAAAATTGAATATAATAAATCACAAAATTGAAAAATCTAAGAAAATATAATGAGTTAAAATTACAAGTAGGAATTAAAATTAAACAAAAAAATAAAGCTAATATCAAAATTGAAACCAGAATCAAACTAAAACTAAAAATTAAATGAAAATAATCTAAATATAAAATAATAAAAGAAGATGGGATTAAAAATGCAATTAAATCCCATGTTAAAATAATAGCTTATTATGGACTAAATTAAAATAAAATATGAAGACAATTTGTTAGTCTTGTGTGCCTCAAAATCCTGTTCAATAAAATAAGATATTGCTTGCAAGTCAAGTTAAACATAATATATTTTATTTCCTAAAAGATTTAGTATTTATTAGTTTAATATATTTAGCATTTATTAGCATAATTTATTTAACGTACGAATTTAGCCTATAAATAGGATTTTTTACAAAATTAGAAAACACACCCATTAAAACACTTGTATTTACGTTTTGAGGGTTTTTTATTTTTGGGTTTCAGAGTTTAGTTTTTATCTTCATCTTTTGTACTTTTCGTTCTTTTGTCATTATAGTAAAATTATCTTTATCCATGAGTTTTTATCCTCTTTAGAGATGTTTTTCCACGTTAAATTTGTGTGTTTAATTTCTCAAATTCTTCCGTTATTTTTTACTTGTTTGTTACTTAATCGGGTCGATCTCCAACACAAAGGACTTAAAACAAATAACCCACAATACTTTTTGCACAACCCATATAATTATACAAAATAATAAATTGTTTACATTTTTAATAAAATTAAAAATATTCCTAATAATTAATTTGTTATATATCTAATACTTAGTATTTTACTGAGTTAGCATCATCCTTAATCGGGTTACCAACTCTGTTATGAAATTATAAAAGTGTTCATTCTTTTAAATTATAATTAATATTATTATGATTTAACACATGTTCAATAGCATTAAAATATAAGTTCATTACTTTTGTCGACTATTTCTTAGTTTAGTTGGTGTCAACATTCTTACTAGTGCAGGAGGACATTGATTTAATATTACAATGTTTAATAAATTCTTAAATAATTTGGTAATTATATTACAATATTTTAATAATAAAATAGTAAAATAATTTGATATTTAATATAATTACTCAGCACTAATTGATTAAAGAATATAAATAATTATTAGATAAAAAAGGGTTTTCATTAACATTATGAGTATTACTTATTAAATACAATTAATTGAGATTAGTTAAGAAAAACCAATATTTAATACAAGACTGATTTATTTAGAGGGTTTGAGCCTCTTTTATATTGGAGTCTTCCTCAAACCACTTTCCTCTATAAAAAAGAAAGAGAAGAGAGAGGTGTTTGAGAGAGAAAAGAGTAGCTCTATGGCTAACACCGCAGGTACTAGAGGAGGGATCCAAAGGGATCGCATTGATCCTTTATTTTTATTTTTAAAAAAATTTTACCCTAATTTTGGATCATGCTATCCCTTTGGATTCCTCCTTTGGTTGCTTCAAATATATATATGAAAAATGATTCTCTCTTTCCCTTGGATCAAGATATCACTCCACCGCAAAAACTCATCGGAAAATATCCAGCCGGCTGCCGCCGATGACCTTAACATCCTCCAAATCAAGTAAGTGTTGGTTTCATAGTGTTTAAAATCTTTTGCATGTGTTTGTTTTTTTCCTCACTTGGGTCTGGTAGGGTTTCTTTTCTGGTTTCTTCCTTTGTTTTGTAATGAAACCCAATGAACACATGGGATCTTGTTTCATGAAAATTTTGTAGCTCAGCCCTAGATAATGGAGATCGGTCCCCCAAGAAAATTATACAAGTTATAAAAGTTTTTTTTTTAATTATTCTTTTTAGAAAATATGAAATTGATATTTTTTTATAAAAAAAAGGAAAGTTTGATGTATTTTTTCTATTATTTTTAAGCAAACCATATTTTTATTGTACTAATTTTTTTTTTTGAGATTTTTAGAGGAATAAATGTTTCTATAATTTATTGAATGAAAATATTGTCTCTAGGAATAAGTGATGGTCCTGTCCTTGAATTAATGATTTCATAACCATTATGAATAAAACAGTGCCTGAAATTAAAAGTCAAATAGTTGTTTTTTCTTACATGCCTTGCACTAAATTTTTTACCTCATTTTAAGATAAATTATGTTAGAAACAGAGTAGCATGGCTACACCACACCCAGTGGCCCTAAGTTAATACCCCAAATCACATGTTTAAAGGACTTGAATTAGAATCCAAGGCAGTGGAAGTTTGGTTTTTTAAGGACTTCTTTTTTCCCCTTTCCACTTTGGGGCCTCACAGTGAGTGTCCTAAAGGCAAAGGAATCACACACATGTGATGAGAGACCTTAAAAATAAAATAAAATTTTGCTCTAATTTTAAAGGGAAAAAAAGGTCTTTAATTTTCTTTTATTTATGCTCTTTATCCCTCCAAGCACATGACCCCCAGCATCCCTTTTGTCACATGGTGTTAAATAAAATTAAATTTTCGTATGTGGAATGAAATTAAAAATGGGGTGTTTGGGTTCATAGAGAAGAAATGACTCATGACATTTAGAGTGTACAAATTGTCCTTGTGAATGTGAAATGTGTCTCCTCCTTTGACTACACAATCTTTATCAAACGACACATAAACTGCCAAAATCAAACCATTTTTATTTAATTTTTTTATATAAAAACAAAATTCCATACAATCAAGAAGAGAAAAAGCTTGGATGCTCCTTGCCAAGTGACCCCATCACCTTGACTTGCCTTCATTTTCTGAGAAATGCCGACAACCCAAAATTTCTTTCTTATTCTCCCTTTAGTTTATCTGCTAATTTGCCAAAACACACATTCCTCTTTTTTCTTCTTTTTTAAAAGTTATACAATAAATGAGTTTTTATATTCTTAGTATGAATAGACAGTTGAAGAGAGAAGATAAGATTTTAAGAATATAAAAGATATGTGGCTTGATTATGCATTGTTTAGTTTGGTGATTCGTTTTATTATTCATATATCTATAAAATATTAGAAAATATATTTCTATTTTTTTAAATTTATAATTGAACGACTAGCGCAACTTGAATTCAAGTCACACCTGAAGCGGTGAACACCCTTGATCATAAGGCCATCACAAATTTTTTTTCACCTTAAGACTCTATTATTGTAGAGAGAAAATTTAATTATTCCATAAATCTGTGGACCTTTAAGAGATGTGTAAGTCTTTGAGGTGTTGTTGTTAAAGTCTTAAGGGGACAATTGCATCAAATCTTATGCACCAATTGACGAGCAATTTTACCTTAAAGATAAAAGGTTTAACTCTTGGCAACAATGTTAAATACCGATTTTTCAATTTTATTTTGAACAAGTGTGTGGTTCACAATAAGTTGTTGTTGTTGCTTCTAGTTTTAACAAAGTTTACAAATAAATGAATTATATATTTTTTCCTAACATTTTTAAGTTAAAAACTTTAATTATTTTTTGTTTATTTTGTTTACTTTGTTGGATTGCCATAAGTTCGATACTAGTGTTTATTTTTTTAATCAAAAATAATTTTTTATATTGATTTTTAGATAACATGACATCTACTCAAAATTATGAAACCAATGAGGTAAGACTTTTCCGAAAGGGAAGATTCCACTATCACCCTTACTTGTGCATGGTGAGAAACCTAAAAAATTTGATGGAACAAACTTTAAGTGGTGGCAACTGTGAAGTGTGTCTAGCATTTTTGGACACTTCTAGGCCCTTATCATAGCTCGTATTGCGACATGAGGACTTCAGTATCGCGACATCTCCAACAGACGACAACGTCACGACAAGAAGCATACGACGTTGCGATGACGCCAGGAATTCTAACTTAAAGCAGTTACGTAATTACACTTTCAGTAGGGTTACTTTTCCCAGTTAAACTATGATTATACAATACATATTTTAGTATAATTAGAACTCTAATCTTAGCCTATGAAAAGGGCCTTAGTAACTTTAGAATAGACATCTCCATACGATCTTCATAACATCAAATTTTGGGAGAAGATCAAGAGAGTTTCGAGAGAGCTTTAAGGGAATTTTGTGTTTTAGCTAGAAAGTTTTGTTTTTCAGGGTTTAGGGTTTGTTTTGAATTTCTACATCTTGTACTCTTCGTTTTTTTGCTCATTAATGAAGTCTCCTTTGCCTGTGGTTTTTTATCCCCTTGATTGTTTCCACGTAAATTTGTGTGCCCAACTTTCTCTATTCTTTCTTTCTCGTTGCTTATATGGGTCGATCCCCAATGATGTTTTATTTGACCTCCTTGAATTTGGCTAGGTTCTCAACTAAGGATGAGCAAAACTCTCAAAAATAGAATTTGATTCCAGAACAGTTGTTATTGTGGATGTATGCAAGCATAATGGCTTCGTATGAAAAATTACATCCTCAATGGCTTGGACAATAAACTTTATGATGTTTATAGTTTCATTAATAGTTCAAACACACTATGGGAAGCTTTGGATTGAAAGTGCAAAGTCAAAGATGTGAGCTTGAAAAAATTTCATAGTAAAAATAAATTCTTGGTTTCAAGATGTTTGATTCAAAGTATGTGATAAACCAAGTTGAAGAATTTCAACTAATCTTGCATGAAATTCTTGTTGAAGGTATGGTTTCATGTGAATTTTTCCAAGTGGCTACAATTATTGAAAATTTTTCTTCTTGGAATGATTTCAAAAACTACCTTAAGCACAAGCACAAGGAAATAAGAGTTAGAGATCTCATTCTAGTTTGAGGATAGAGGAGGACAATAAATTGTCCATGAAGAATGAAAGTTATTCTTCAATGGCTTCAAAGGGAATTTCGATTGAATATGTGACTGTTAAGAAATGGCTTAAAATTGGTAGTGGATTGTTGTTGTTGGTAGTGGGTTGTTGGTGGTAGTGGATTAGTGGATGGTTGTTGGTGTCCATTTTCAACCACAAATCTTTGCCAAAGTTTTGGACAATTATGTCCTTGAACTCTCTTATAAATAGAGAGGTTCATTAGCCATATTGATCATCCCAAACCAAGAGAGAGCAAAGCTTGTTCTTTGAAAGCTAGGATTTTAGCTTTCGGGTTTTCTATAGGGGTTGAGAGTTGTGAGGTTCTCGGGTTGTGTCTTGAGTGTAAAACACTTGTAATCTTCATCTTGTTATAGTGAAATTTCTTTTCGCCTCTGCCCGTGGACGTAGGCATTAAAGCCGAACCACGTAAATCCTTGTGTTCACTTTATTTTTTCGTTCCGGTCAATTTACTTGTAGTCATATCGGAGTTCTCGAATCGATCCTTTCCGCAACAAATTGGTACCAGAGCGTAGTTGAAGGAGTGATAATATTTTCTGAATTGCCCTGTGACTGCAGCTTTGTCTGATCTTTCACATCAGGAAGAAAATATTATCATTCATTCAAAGGTTCCAAATTATGGCTACAAGTGTTTCATCGACTAAGTATGATGTCGAGAAATTTACCGGGAAAAATAGTTTCAGTTTATGGCGCATCAAGATGCGGGCAGTGCTGGTTCAACAAGGATTGCTAAAAGCATTGTCTGGTAAAGATAAATTACCAAGCACGCTTTCGGAAGAGCAAAAGGATGACATGCTAGAAAGAGCACATAGTGCTATTCTGCTATGTCTAGGAGATGAAGTGCTACGAGAAGTAGCGGATGAGAAAACCGCGTCCGGTTTGTGGCTCCGGTTAGAGAGCAAGTACATGACGAAGTCATTGACGAACCGGCTCTACCTCAAGCAAAGACTCTATGCCCTGAAGATGGAGGAAGGTACACCTGTTTCCCAGCACCTGGATAAATTCAATTCCATTATCATGGATTTGAATAATATCGATAACAAAATCGATGATGAGGACCAAGCAATAATTGTTTTGTGTTCTTTGCCTCCCTCGTATGAGAATTTTGTTGATACAATGATGTACGGTCGTGATGACCTGACTCTAGAGGAGGTGAAAAATGCCTTAAGTTCCAGTGAGTTGAGGAAGAAAATCACTGGTAAGGTGGTCGAAAACAATGAAGGCGAAGGCTTGGTTGCTCGAGGAAGATCCAAGGCAAAGGGTGGAAGTTCAAGTAAAAGCCATCCTAGATCGCAGTCCAAGAAGAGAATACAGTGCTACTACTGTAAGAAGTACGGGCACATGAAGGTAGATTGTCCGAAAAGGAAGGAGAAATCAGAATCACAGGAGCAACAAAATGATCGTGCGAATGTAGCTGATGCAGATTCTTCAAGTGATGCCGAGATCGTTCTTGCAGTATCCGACTCTTACGCTGGTGGGAGATGGATTCTTGATACGGGAGCTACATTTCATATAAGTACTTCGAAAGATGCATTCTCAACATACGAGAAGCATTCTGGTTCAGTACTAATGGGAAATGACCACGCATGTCAAGTCATGGGGATTGGCACAGTTCGTATAAAGATGTTTGACGGTATTGTTAGAACTCTAACTGATGTTCGGCACATTCCAGAAATGAAGAAAAATTTGATCTCTTTGAGTACGTTGGACAAGAAAGGCTTTCGGTACTCTGCTGAAGGTGGAGTTCTCAAGGTATTCTCGGGTGCTTTGACTGTGATACGTGGTAATTTGGAGCGGGGCCTTTACTTCCTCGATGGTTCCTCGGTTACAGGTGTTGCGGGAGTGTCATCATCAGATGATCTAGATTCTGACACCACGAAGTTATGGCATATGCGGCTCGGGCATATGAGCGAGAGAGGCTTATCGGTGCTAAGCAAACGAGGATTATTGTCTGGGCAGTGTACAGGAAAGTTGAATTTCTGTGAGCACTGCGTCTTCGGTAAGCAGACTCGGGTAAAGTTCAGCACTGGGATTCACAAGACAAAAGGCACAGTGGATTACTTCCATTCTGACCTTTGGGGGCCTTCTCCGACAATTTCTAAAGGTGGTTACAGATATCTGCTTACCTTTATCGATGATTACTCGAGAAAGGTTTGGGTGTATTTTCTGAAGAGCAAGTATGAGGTTCTCATCAACTTCAAGCAATTTAAAGCTTTGATCGAAAATCAAACAGGAAAGAAGATCAAGCGATTCCGGACGGATAATGGCTTGGAGTTTTGCTCAGGTGAATTCAATGAGTTCTGCAAAAATGAAGGAATAGTGAGACACCGCACTGTTCGTCGAACACCACAACAAAATGGAGTTGCAGAACGCATGAATAGAACTCTCTTGGAGCGAGCTCGTTGCATGCGATCAAATGCTGGGCTCGGTGAAGAATTTTGGGCTGAAGCTGTTAATACTGCTTGTTATTTGGTTAACAGATCTCCGTCAACAGCTATTGAGCTGAAGACTCCTGAGGAAGTATGGTCTGGTTCTCCTGCTGATTACTCTGGTTTAAGAGTGTTTGGCTGCCCTGCGTATGCTCATGTAAATGAGGGAAAACTCAAACCGAGGGCGAAGAAATGCATATTTCTTGGATACGGCCAAGGGGTGAAAGGATACAGGTTGTGGTGTCCTGATCCGGTTTCGTCCAAGTTCATCATCAGCAGAGATGTGACTTTTGATGAGTCATCCATGCTTCGATCCACCACAAATTCCCGGGAAAAGGAGGAGTCAGATAGAATGGGAGATCACGGTGTTGAGAAGCAGGTGGAGTGTCAGGTGGACGCTCCAATTCCTACGGAAGGTACTTCAGTCCAGGATGATCAAGTTGAGGTGCAAGATTCCGATGAAGATGAGTCACCTCAAGAAAAACCATATAGCATTGCCACTGGAAGAACGAAGAGACAAATCAAACCAAATCCGCGTTACGCTAATCTGGTGTCTTTCGCGCTCAGTGTGGCGGAGTCCATTAGTATAGAACCTTCCAGTTATAATGAGGCTGTCACGTGTGATGAGTCGGCACAGTGGGCAATTGCTATGAGTGAGAAGATAGAATCTCTTCACAAGAACCATACTTGGGAGTTGGTTAAGCCGCCAAGTAACCAGAAGATAGTTGGTTGCAAATGGGTCTTCAAGAAAAAGGAAGGCATCCTAGGGGTTGAAGCAACTAGATTCAAGGCACGATTGGTTGCTAAAGGCTTCACTCAGAAAGAGGGGATTGACTACAATGAAGTTTTCTCCCCAGTCGTAAAGCATTCTTCCATTCGTGTATTACTTGCCATGGTGGCCAAGTCTGATCTAGAACTTGAGCAGCTTGACGTAAAAACGGCGTTCTTGCATGGTGAGCTCGAGGAAACAATCTACATGCGTCAACCAGAGGGTTTTACAGTTCCTGGTAAAGAAGACCATGTCTGTCTATTAAAGAAGTCTTTATATGGATTGAAACAATCCCCAAGGCAGTGGTACAAGCGGTTTGATAGCTTCATGATTCAGCATGGTTACACAAGATGTGACTATGATGCTTGTGTCTATCATCGGAAGCTCTCAGATGGTTCGCACATTTATTTGTTGCTGTATGTTGATGACATGTTAATTGCTTCCAAAAACATGTCGGAAATCAACAAGTTAAAGTCGCAGTTGAGTGGTGAGTTCGAGATGAAGGATCTGGGTGCTGCCAAGAAAATTTTGGGCATGGATATTCACAGAGATCGCAAGGCGGGCAAGCTTCGTGTGTCGCAGAAGAACTACATTGAAAAGGTTCTTCAACGCTTCGGCATGGATAAAGCGAAAACTGTGAGTACTCCGTTGGCACCACATTTCAAACTCTCTGCAGAGTTGTCACCACAATCTGATGAAGAAAAGCAGCAAATGTCTCACATTCCATACTCGAGTGCAGTTGGAAGCGTGATGTATGCAATGGTTTGCACTCGTCCAGACATTTCACATGCAGTTAGTGTGGTCAGCAGATACATGAGTTGTCCTGGCAAGGAACACTGGCAGGCCGTGAAATGGATTCTCAGGTACTTGAGAGGTTCTGCAGATTTATGCTTGGTATATGATCAGAGTGACTGCACTAGCAGTGTCACGGGCTATGTGGACTCTGATTATGCTGGAGATCTGGACAAAAGAAGATCTCTGACGGGTTATGTTTTCACTTATTCTGGAGGAGCCATTAGTTGGAAAGCTGTGTTACAGTCTACCGTAGCCTTATCTACGACTGAGGCGGAATATATGGCGTTAGCAGAAGCAGTGAAAGAAGCATTGTGGATGAAAGGTCTAGTAAGCAGTTTGGGTTTACAACAGGATTTCACTGTTGTATTTTGCGATAGCCAGAGTGCCATACATCTGACTAAAAATCAGATGTTTCATGAACGGACCAAACACATTGATGTCAGATATCATTTTTTTCGGGAACATGTTACGCAAGGTGACATTGTTATCAGCAAGGTTGCTACCGAGAAGAATCCTGCAGATATGTTAACTAAGGTGATCCCTGCATATAAGTTCAAGCATTGCTTGGACTTGATAGGTATTCGGGATTGATTAGCGCCAGAGAGGCGTTTGGAAGAGGTGATCCAGTTCGAGGAATTCACTATGATGTTCAGCTTGGTAAATTTCAAGCCAAGGTGGAGATTTGTTAAGAAATGGCTTAAAATTGGTAGTGGATTGTTGTTGTTGGTAGTGGGTTGTTGGTGGTAGTGGATTAGTGGATGGTTGTTGGTGTCCATTTTCAACCACAAATCTTTGCCAAAGTTTTGGACAATTATGTCCTTGAACTCTCTTATAAATAGAGAGGTTCATTAGCCATATTGATCATCCCAAACCAAGAGAGAGCAAAGCTTGTTCTTTGAAAGCTAGGATTTTAGCTTTCGGGTTTTCTATAGGGGTTGAGAGTTGTGAGGTTCTCGGGTTGTGTCTTGAGTGTAAAACACTTGTAATCTTCATCTTGTTATAGTGAAATTTCTTTTCGCCTCTGCCCGTGGACGTAGGCATTAAAGCCGAACCACGTAAATCCTTGTGTTCACTTTATTTTTTCGTTCCGGTCAATTTACTTGTAGTCATATCGGAGTTCTCGAATCGATCCTTTCCGCAACAGTGACTAAAACCCTTAATAAGAACCAATAGAAAAGGCTTTCCGTGAAAGGAAAAATGCATTGTTAAGAAATTTCATGGCAAATGCTTTGTATGCAACAAAATTAATCATCAAGTCAAAGATTGCAAAAATAAGGCTCCTTTTAGAAAAGGAAATATTCCTCAAGCCCATGTCATAGAGGTGAATGAACTTTCAAAGGAAGTTTCATAAATGAATTTGTCAACAATTCTCTTCGAGGTCAACTTGGTCAATAACCTTGGGCAATGATGGATTGACACTAGTTCCCCAAGACATTCTTGTGCTGAAAAGAAGATGTTCTCCACTTATAAAGAAGTGGATGGAGAACAACTTTACATGGGGAATGCATCTACTTTAAAAGTACGTGGCATTGGAAAAGTCATTTTAAAAATGACCTTAGTGAAACTTCTTACCCTTAACAATATACTTTATGCAGAAGATATTAGCAATATACTCCATGTAGAAGATATTAGGAAGAATCTAGTGCCTGACTCATTGTTTATAAAAAATGGTTTTAAAATGGTCTTTGAAAATGGAAATTTTGTACTTAATAAGAGTGGTATTGTTACACCTATTTGCTTAGAAGTAAAGTTGAGGCATTTGAAGCGTTTAAACATTACAAGATTGAAGTTGAAAGCCAACTAATGCACCTTATTCATCTAAATAGAATGGCATTGCTAAGCCAAAAAAAAAACCAAACTTTAAAACAAGTGGTGAATACCATGTTTAAGTTTGGAAGCACATCAAGACTTGGGGTGAGGGGAGAGACTACTAATCACATACCTAACAAAGTATGACATAAAAAGTTAGAGAAAATTTCATATTACCCCGTGGAAAGAATGCTAGAACTAAGAAATCCGCCATGCTAAAATCTGTAATTAACTTAAAACCTAACATACTTAAAACAAAGAAGAACAATATTGTAGCACCCTATACTTGACCTAAAGACGATCGGACATAGCGCACCACATTCGTCATCAAAGTGACTCAAACAAACAAATTTTTTTTTAAGATTATACAATAATAAAATTTCAATATTTATATTATGTTTAGTTTGTGATTTAATCTCTATACTTTAATCTCTACGCTCTATAAAAGGAATGTTTGACATTCCTTATGTGACGTGTCACAAATTTTTTTCCTGAGATTATACAATGATAATAATTTTTTAGACATTATATCATGCTCAAATTTGTGATTTAATCTGTACTTTAATTTTTGACGTAACTATACTCTCTTTATATAAAAAATTTCAGGCATTCCTTATGTGGCACATGCCACAACATTTTGTTTTTTTTAGATTATATTATAATGGTGAAATTTTAGTTTTGATCCTTGGACTATTCAAATTTGTGATGTAGTCATTTTTTATGTGACACATGTTACAACCTTTCAGTCTTTTTCTAAATTATATAATAATGGTGAAATTGCAATTTAATCTTTATACTATAGTTAAATTTATCATTTAATTTATATACTTTAATTTTGATAAGTTGATACATTAGCTTTTATAATATCATTGGTTAGACTAAATATTTTATTTTGATTAAAATATTGATGTGGTTTTTTAAAAAAAATGTTAACACCTTTAAATTTTCTACTAAATTAAAATCATTACAATGTTATCTTTTTGTTACATAGTTATCAAGATATTTTTTAATTTCATAATATAAAACCCATGAATTTAATAAAAGAATTTAATGGTATTAACAATTGGATATGAATTTTTAAATTCCAAAAATAAAGGGCTAATTATTGAAAATAAAAATGTGAAAATTAAATTTCAAATGTATGAAATGTACATAGACTAACGGAGAATTTGAAGATATTTTTTTCATATTTTTTTAGGTGTTGGGTAGGATTTGAAGAAAGGTGTAATCAAAATTTCAATATTGGTCCATCAAGGTCATTTTTGTTGGAAAAATAAAACATGTGTTTCTGGCTGTAATTTCAAGATATCACAGTCAAACCAGGCAAGCATGCACCCACCACTTGACAACATTGGCAAAACTGGCAATGCCTGTTGTCTATGGCTATATTATGGGTTTCGCCTGCTAAATTAACCACTTCCCAAAATATAGTTTTTACTATCATCTTATGGTTGCTGTTTTATAGGATTTTACAAAGTCAGTTTCAACAAGACTAGTCTTTTTCTTGCTGCAGCAACTCAATTGCCTGTTTTTGTACCACTGCATTATACCTTAAATTGTATTTTTATTTTTCTACTTTGAAAAAATTGAATAAATTTATACCTGAATACTATAATAGGAGCAAAATGAACTCTCATCAATTATTTCCAGTGCCAAAGAGGAAAGGAAATCACTACCATTGTTGATATTATCAATTGCTTCTTTACTATCACTCTCTAGAATTATTTTCCTGAAACCTCGATCCCAAGCAAGATTCAACCCATCAAGAATGGCCCAGAGCTCAGAATGAAGAACAGTAGCGACCCCAAGGCTTCGTGAGAAACCCGAAATCCAATCTCCTTTGTCATCGCGTACAACTTCCCCTGCGGAAGCCATGGCACTCGATTTAATCGGTGCTCCGTCGGTATTAATCTTCAGCACTCCATGGGGAGGTCTCGACCAAGTAACAGTCTGATAGGAAGGCCGATAGGAAATATCCGGGTCATTAGCGACGTTGTTGTACCATTTAGCCCTGCATGTACTTCTCTGAACCACCCCTCAATAGTCCAAAGATTTACCCTGAAAAATAAACCCATTCCTTTGGTTTCCCACACACACTCGGTCGACTGAATGTTCCAGCAATTGTTAATTCCGCCTAATAACCAAGCATCAAAATCAACACCAAAGAAGATGTTTCTTACTGTGTTGGGAACAAGATAACCCCAAACCTCACTACCACTAATACAATCCCGAAAAACATGAAGAGAGGTTTTAAAAAACAAGAGCAAACTAGGCATATATCTGAATTTGTAAGCCCTGGTCGCAATCGTTCACACTTAGTCAACAGTCGGCCTTTCAAAACCAACCAAATAAGCTGTCGTACTCTCTGAGGACCCCGAATTTTCCAAACATTCTTCCACTTCTTGTCCTTTGGTTCCCAAGATCCGCCCGTGATTCTGTCATAAGCTAAAGCCGCCGAGCAAATGCCATTCGCCTTGTCACGCCATAAGCAGATATCCGGGTTGGAACCCGCAGAAGGAGGAGAAGCGGACGCTATATTGATCATCGTTTGGTGATCGATGTAAGGCACAATCCGACCCCACTCCCAATCACCTTTGCAATTCACATAATCAGTCACATAAGTAGAACAGCAATCCCCTCCTGGAATCGCAAACTTATGCGTTGACGGTCCCATACCCGGTATCCAACCGTCTTCCCAAAACTTTACTGTTCGACTATCTCCAACCGCCCAATGTATGCTTTCTCGTAAAACATCCCAAAACTTGTACAAAGATCTCCAAAGGAACAGCAGGGTCTAGCGATAGACATAGGACATCCCCCATCGAGTTTATACTTGCTTCTTAAACCCGCAGAGCATCAATCTTAGTAATAAGATGGAAGCCAAGTTTTAGGAGAAAAGCTTTATTCTGATCCGCTAGTTTCCGTAAGCTGAGACCGCCATTACTTAACTGTTGACAGCATGAATCCCAACTTCCAAGTGGCACCTTCCATGTCCCTCTAGTAGTGTTGATAAGTTAAATTAAAAAGGGGTTGAAAAGTCAAAAATGGTGGGAGGTGCAATTGGCACCGAAAGAAAAAAAAATAGTTGGCAAGTTGTTTAAAGTTGAAAGGGATAATTTCAATTTTGGTCCCTAATTTTTTAGGCCATTTGCAAGTTAGTCCCTGAACTTCAACTATAAATAGGCCTAACCATTTCTCATTTCAACCATCCCAACCAATCTTTCTCTCTTAGTTTTCTCTCTTCTCCCATTTGAGAATTCTTAAGGAATTCTATTTGTTTGTAATACTTTGAAGATAGTAAAGTTATCATCTGGTGTTAGTGCCCGAGGACGTAGGTATAATTTACCGAACCTCGTTAAAACTCTTGTGTTCTTTCTTGTCCTATTTTTCTTTCAATATTTGAGGGTATAATAGTAGTATTTAATTGTGCTATTAAATTACTATAGAAGGGATATTCTGTCTAAGGAAAGACTTGGTATTTAAGAGATCCATGTGATCCACCTCTCTTTCCTGGGAATTGAACTTTGTGTGATTTTTTAGTACAATAATTTACACGCTTCCGACCCTATTGGAACAACAAGTGGTATCAGAGCCGAAGGTTATTCGTAGTATGCTCTGTGGTTGCAGTTTAAACTGATCTTCCACATCAGAAAAGATTTCCTTAGGTATATTGAAAGATTATGGAGAAAACGGTCGGTGTAGGAGCTTCAACATCGTCCATGTGGACAAGACCGACAATTGCAAATGCAAGATTGGCCGTGGAGATCTTTGATGGCACAGGCCATTTTGGTATGTGGCAAAGTGAGGTTCTAGATGCCCTTTTTCAGCAGGGTCTAGACATTGCCATTGATGAAGAGAAACCAGATGATGTACAGGAGAAAGATTGGAAGGTGATCAATCGGTTGGCATGTGGCACAATTCGATCATGCCTTTCTCGAGAGCAGAGGTATGCTTTTTCAAAGGAGACTTCTACAAATAAGTTGTGGGTGGCACTTGAAGAAAATTTTTTGAAGAAAAACAGTCAAAATAAGCTCCACTTAAAGAAAAGACTGTTTCACTTCACATACGTCCCAAGTACCACAATGAATGATCACATCACCAAATTTAATCAGTTAGTCACTGATTTGCTGAATATGGATGAGACATTCAAAGATGAAGATTTGGCTTTGATGCTGTTGGGGTCACTTCCTGAGGAGTTTGAGTTCCTAGAAACTACTCTACTTCATGGCAGGAGTGATATATCTCTGAGCGAAGTCTGTGCGGCCTTATACAGTTATGAACAGAGAAAGAAGGACAAACAGAAAAACTCAATCAGAGATACAGAAGCTTTAGTAGTCCGAGGTCGTTCATACACTCGGAAGAAAACTCAAAAGGGGAGATCAAAGTCAAAGTCCAGACTCGGGAAAGATGAATGTGCTTTTTGTCATGAGAAAGGCCACTGGAAGAAAAATTGTCCAAAGCTGAAGAATAAGGGAAAAGCTGCTGTAGATGCTTGTGTTGCAAAGCATGATACTAGTGACTCTGAACTATCACTAGTTGCATCATCATCGTCGTTCCATTCAGATGAGTGGATATTGGATTCGGGTTGTACCTATCATATGTCCCCTAACCGGGAGTGGTTCTCTGATTTAGTAGAACTAAATGGAGGAGTTGTTTATATGGGCAATGGCAATGCCTGTAAAACTGTTGGGATAGGTTCAATCCAATTAAAGAATCAAGATGGATCAACCAGAGTTCTGACTGATGTTCGGTACGTGCCCAGTTTGAAGAAAAATCTCATCTCATTGGGAGCCTTGGAATCCAATGGTTCAGTTGTTACTATGAGAGATGGGATTTTGAAAGTGACATCTGGCGCACTTGTGATATTGAAGGGCATCAGGAAAAATAACTTGTATTACTACCAAGGTAGTACAGTTATTGGAGCAGTCGCTGCAGCTTCCGGTAACAAAGACTTGGACTCAATGCAGTTGTGGCATATGAAGTTGGGACATGCCAGCGAAAAATCCTTGCAAATTCTGGCAAAGCAAGGATTGTTGAAAGGTGCAAAGGCTTGTAAATTAAAATTTTGTGAGCACTGTGTTCTGGGAAAGCAAAAGAGAGTGAAATTCGGCACTGCTATCCATAATACAAAAGGTATTTTGAAATATATTCACTCAGATGTGTGGGGGCCTTCCAAAACCCTTCGTTGGGAGGAAAACACTACTTTGTTACTTTTGTTGATGACTTTTCCAGAAGAGTTTGGGTGTATACCATGAAAACTAAAGATGAAGTGCTTGGAGTTTTTCTTAAATGGAAAACTATGATAGAAAACCAGACTGGCAAGAAAATCAAGCGGCTTAGGACGGACAATGGAGGGGAATATAAAAGTGATCCGTTCTTCGATGTGTGCCAAGAGTATGGTATTGTTCGACACTTCACAGTTAGGGATACACCACAACAGAATGGAGTGGCAGAGCGTATGAATCGAACATTGCTGGAGAAAGTTCGATGTATGTTGTCCAATGCTGGGTTGGGCAAGTAATTTTGGGCTGAGGCTGTGACATACGCTGGCCATCTTGTTAATCGTTTGCCATCATCTGCATTAGAAAGAAAAACTCCTATGGAGGTATGGTCTGGAAAACCGGCTACAGATTATGATTCTTTACATGTGTTTGGATCCACTGCATATTACCATGTGAAGGAGTCAAAGTTAGATCCGAGGGCAAAGAAAGCTCTCTTTATGGGAATCACTTCTGGAGTGAAGGGATTTCGTCTTTGGTGCTTAAGCACAAAGAAAATGATCTGTAGCAGAGATGTTACCTTTGATGAATCTGCCACATTGAAAAAGATAGCAGATAAAGATATTCAGATGAGCAATACTCCACAGCAGGTGGAGTGTACTCCAAAACAGGTGGAGTTTGAGCAGATGGGGATTTGCCCAGTTAATAAGTCTAATTCTCCAGCCATAATGGAGGAATTAGAGGTTGAAGAGGTTCTGACCCAAGAACCACTAAGTACACCAGAACCAGTTGCAGTTGCAAGGCCACGGAGAGAAATTCGTAAACCTGCTCGATTTACTGATATGGTGGCCTACGCCCTTCCCGTTGTTGATGATATTCCTATCACTTATCAAGAAGCAATGCAAAGCTTAGAAAGTGATAAATGGAAAAGTGCCTTGGATGAAGAAATGCAGTCTCTCCGGAAGAACAATACTTGGGAGTTGGCGCAATTACCGAAAGGTAAAAGGGCAATCGGATGCAAGTGGGTATTCGCAAAGAAAGATGGATCTCCTAGCAAGAAGGATATTCGCTACAAGGCAAGATTGGTAGCTAAAGGCTACGCTCAGAAGGAGGGAATTGACTACAATGATGTATTTTCCCCTGTTGTGAAGCATTCCTCCATTAGAATTTTGTTGGCCTTGGTAGCACAGTTGAATTTGGAGCTAGCTCAACTTGATGTTAAGACGGCTTTCTTGCATGGTGAGTTAGAAGAGGAGATCTATATGACTCAGCCAGAAGGATACACAGATGCTGGTGGTAGAAATTGGGTTTGTAAGCTTAACAAATCGCTATATGGATTGAAGCAATCCCCGAGGCAGTGGTACAAGCGATTTGATAGCTTTATGAGAAGGCAGAAGTACACAAGAAGCAAATATGACAATTGTGTGTATTTACAGAAGCTGCATGACGGATCTTTCATTTATCTACTCTTGTATGTTGATGATATGTTAATCGCTTCGAAGAGCCAAAATGAGATAGATAAGCTGAAGGCTCAGTTGAATCAAGAGTTCGAGATGAAAGATCTAGGTGAGGCCAAGAAGATTCTCGGCATGGAGATAAGTAGAGATAGACAGAGAGGCAAGCTTTGTTTGAATCAGAAGCAATATCTGAAAAAGGTATTACAATGTTTTGGTGTAAATGAAAACACAAAACATGTAAGTACCCCACTTGCTTCTCATTTGAAACTTAGTGCTCAATTATCTCCGAAAACTGAAGAAGAAAGAGAATATATGGCGAAAGTCCCATATGCTAATGCAGTTGGGAGTTTGATGTATGCGATGGTGTGTACGAGGCCTGACATTTCACAAGCTGTTGGAGTTGTGAGCAGGTATATGCATGATCCTGGAAAAGGACATTGGCAAGCTGTGAAATGGATTCTACGGTATCTTCGAAAAACCGTAGATGTTGGTTTAATTTTTGAACAGGATGAAGCACTTGGTCAGTTTGTAGTTGGATATGTTGATTCTGACTTTGCTGGTGATTTAGATAAACGTCGTTCAACTACGGGGTATCTGTTTACTCTTGCGAAAGCCCCAGTGAGTTGGAAGTCTACCTTACAGTCTACAGTAGCTGTGTCTACTACAGAGGCAGAATATATGGCAGTTACAGAAGCTGTTAAGGAGGCTATTTGGCTTAATGGATTATTGAAAGACTTGGGAGTTGTTCAAAGTCACATTAGTCTATATTGTGACAGTCAAAGCGCTATTCATTTAGCGAAAAATAAAGTATATCATTCAAGAACCAAGCATATCGACGTAAGATATCACTTTGTGCGGGAAGTCTTTGAAAAAGGAAAAATTCTACTTGAGAAGATTCCGACAACAGATAATCCCGCAGATATGATGACCAAGGTGGTAACAACAATCAAGTTTAATCATTGTTTGAACTTGATTAACATCCTGAGAATTTGAGCACCTTTAGGTGTATGGCGCTCGAGAGCGCATTTGGAGGCACTACAAAAGATAGCTTTATCGAATTTGGGGAGTTGAAGGAAGTGTGTGAAGATGTGATTATCCTAATCAAATCTTCAAGGTGGAGATTGTTGATAAGTTAAATTAAAAAGGGGTTGAAAAGTCAAAAATGGTGGGAGGTGCAATTGGCACCGAAAGAAAAAAAATAGTTGGCAAGTTGTTTAAAGTTGAAAGGGATAATTTCAATTTTGGTCCCTAATTTTTTAGGCCATTTGCAAGTTAGTCCCTGAACTTCAACTATAAATAGGCCTAACCATTTCTCATTTCAACCATCCCAACCAATCTTTCTCTCTTAGTTTTCTCTCTTCTCCCATTTGAGAATTCTTAAGGAATTCTATTTGTTTGTAATACTTTAAAGATAGTAAAGTTATCATCTGGTGTTAGTGCCCGAGGACGTAGGTATAATTTACCGAACCTCGTTAAAACTCTTGTGTTCTTTCTTGTCCTATTTATCTTTCAATATTTGAGGGTATAATAGTAGTATTTAATTGTGCTATTAAATTACTATAGAAGGGATATTCTGTCTAAGGAAAGACTTGGTATTTAAGAGATCCATGTGATCCACCTCTCTTTCCTGGGAATTGAACTTTGTGTGATTTTTTAGTACAATAATTTACACGCTTCCGACCCAATTGGAACAACAAGTAGAACCCCAAATGAAACTCCAAACTAACTTCTCAATGGCATTACACACCCAATCGGGATCATAGTAGTTTACATAAAATAATTCGGAATGGCCATTAGTTCCGATTTAGCTAAAGTAATTCTACCTGTCAAAGAAAATGTCTTAGCCTCCCAACCGGAAAGCTTGCTTCGACCCCTATCAACAAGAAATTGAAAAGTAGCATTTTTCACCTTCTGATGAAAAATCGACATCCCTAAATAAAACCAGCTGGAACCCCAATTAATTAGAGACAAGGAAAGCAACTGATTCAATCGTATTAGCTGAAAAGAAAATCTTCGATTTCCTTGCATTCATTTTATGACCAGAAGGTGACGAAATTGGTTCAATAGTGTGCTCAAAATCGTAGCCTGTTCCAACGAAGCCTCGTAGAACACAGAACAAGTGAGAAAGCAAAGGACCACCTCTAGATAGCCGAATAGGTTTCCAAATCTCATTATCAATCGATTCATAAATGCTTTGTCAACGAAAAGATTTGGAGACAAAAGATCACCTTGTCTAATTCCCTCATTGGAACAAAATTTTCTGTTAAAGCCCCATTCCATAATAGTTGAATAGAGGAAGATGAAATACGGTGCATTAACACATACCAGATTACTTGGCAACTTCGTATAGACCAAAGAGTCTTGCATAAAATCCCAACCAACTTTATCATAAGCTTTTCAAGGTGGATTTTAATAATAACCCATCATGTATTTCCTTTATGAATGTGAAAAGAATGGATTACTTCCTACATAATTAAAATATTATTGGTATATCCACTTGATTTGGCCAAATCAATTGAGGCATTGCTTTCTTGATCCTATTCACAACAATTTCGTTAAAATTGTTGCGGAAGCGACGATAATATTAATAACAATATTATCAGAAATATTTAGATAATTATTATGTCAACAATTATACTAAGAAAATTCCCAGTTAAATTGGAGGGGTCACAAATGGTCCCACTTAAAACCCAACAACTAGACAGAACTCACTTAGATATTTATAGCAATAATAACTAAATAAATATAATCAACATAAAGCTATTAAATATAAGCAAACAAATAAGAAATAAAATACCAGAGTTTTAACGACGTTCGGCCAATTTAGCTTACGTCCTCGGACACTACCAAATTAATATTTCTGCTAGAAATATTATAAAAGAGAATTTTGGGATGATAAAACCTAAGGGGGAAGGGTTCTAAATATAACAAACCAAACCCCCTCCCTTTCTATTTTTTCCTAGTGTGGGATATTGCCAATATTCAACAAATCTCCACCTTGGCGATATTCCACATCTTCGAACATCTTCTCATAACACAAACTTCAATAGTGTCTTCAAATTTGCGCCGATGACGCCATATCAAATGTGTCGGACATTGATCAAGTCTAAACAATGTTCAAACTTGGCCCTTGTAACCACCTTAGTCAGCATATCTGCAGGATTCTCCGTAGTGTGAATCTTTTGGAGAAGTATCTCCTCTTCTTCGAGAATTTCCCGCACAAAGTGATAGCGAACGTCTATATGCTTCGTTCGTGCATGAAAGACTTGATTCTTTGCTAAATGAATAGCACTCTAACTATCAGAATATACCTTAAGTTGTTTCTGAGCAACTTCCAAGTCTTTAAGCAATCCGTGAAGCCAAATTGCTTCCTTCACAGCCTCTGTAATTGCCATATACTCTGCCTTTGTTGTAGACAAAGCCACCATGGACTGTAAGGTAGATTTCCAACTAACTGGTGCTTTTGCTAAAGTAAACAAATAGCCAGTTGTAGACCGTCGCTTATCCAAATCACCTGCATAATTAGAATCACAATATCCAACTATGCATTGACCAAATGATTCATCCCGCTCGAATGCCAATCCGACATCTATGGTATTTTGGAGATACTGCAGAATCCATTTCACAGCTTGCCAATGACCCCTGCCCGGGTCATGCATGTACCTGCTAACAGCACTAACAGCTTGTGAAATATCTGGTCTTGTACATACCATTGCATACATCAAGCTTCCAACTGCATTTGCATATGGGACTTTTGCTATGTACTCTCGTTCTTCCTTAGTCGTTGGAGATAACTGGTTACTCAGTTTAAAATGAGGAGCAAGTGGGGTACTTACAGGTTTTGTACCTTCAGACATACCGAAACGTTGTAGTTCCTTTTCCAAATACTGTTTTTGTGACAGCCAAAGTTTGCCCCTCTTTCTATCCCGAATTATTTCCATGCCGAGAATCTTCTTAGCTTCCCCTAAATCCTTTATTTCAAACTCTTTACTCAACTGAGCCTTCAGTCTATCAATCTCCATTTGGCTCTTTGCTGCAATCAGCATATCATCAACATACAAGAGTAAGTAGATGTAGGAACTATCTTGAAGCTTGCGCAAATACACACAATGATCATATTTGCTTCTTTTGTACTTCTGGTCCTTCATGAACCTGTCAAATCGTTTGTACCATTATCTCGGAGATTGTTTCAATCCGTATAACGATTTGCTAAGTTTACAAACCCAATTTTCTTTACCAACAACCCTGTATCCATCTGGCTGAGTCATATAGATTTCCTCCTTCAAATCACCGTGTAGAAACGCGATCTTCACATCAAGTTGAGCTAGCTCCAAATTCAACTGCGCTACCAAGGCCAACAAAATTCTAATGGAGGAATGTTTAACAACTGGAGAAAATACCTCATTATAGTCAATTCCCTCCTTCTGAGCATAGCCTTTAGCGACCAACCTTGCCTTGTAATGAACATCTTATTTGTCAGGAAATCCTTCTTTCTTTGCAAATACTCATTTGCAACCAATCGCCTTCTTCCCTTTTGGTAGTTGTGCCAGCTTCCACGTCTTGTTTTTCTCTAGAGATTGCATTTCCTCTTCCATTGCACCTAACCATCTATTATTCTCTAAACCTTGAATGGCTTCGGTGTAAGTGGATGGAATATTATCAACAACTGGAAGTGCATAAGCTACCATGTCAGTGAAACGAGCAGGTTTCTGAATTTCTCGTCTCTGCCTTCTGACTGCAATTGGCTCTGATTGCTGTTGAGGTTCTTGGGTAGAAACCTCTTCCTCATCTAACTCTGCATCTGCCAATGAAGAATCACTAGTGGTACCTTCTACTGGAATTACCACACTCTGCTCAAACTCCACCTGCTGCGGAGTACACTCCACCTGCTGCGAAGTACTACTCACTCCTTTTAGATTTACCTTATTCAACATGGCAGATTCATCAAAGGTAACATCCCTACTAATTATCGTATTCTTTGCCTCTAGACACCACAAACGATATCCCTTAACACCAGCATTGAAGCCCATGAATAGAGCCTTCTTTGCTCTTGGATCTAACTTTGATTCTTTCACATGATAATATGCAATAGAACCAAAAATACGCAAGGTGTCATAATCAGTAGCAGGTTTTCCATACCATTTCTCCAAAGGAGTCTTGCCATTTATAGCAGATGATGGCAAATGATTGATGAGATGTTGAGCGTACGTCATAGCCTCAGCCCAAAACTTTCTATCTAATCCAGCATTAGATAACATACATCGAACTTTCTCCACAAGCGTTCGATTCATACGGTCTGCCACCCCATTCTGTTGCGGTGTTCCACCTACGGTGAAGTGCCTTACTATGCCACAATCTTGGCATATCTTCAGGAATGGATCGCTTTTATATTCTCCACCGTTGTCTGATCGGAGAACCTTAATCTTCCTTCCTGTCTGATTTTCAACTTTAGTTTTCCACTTAAGGAAAACTTCAAGCACCTCATCTTTGTTCTTCATAGGAAACACCCAAACTCTTCTGGAAAAATCATCAATAAAGGTGACAAAATAACGTCTTCCTCCAAGTGATGGAGTCTTGGACGGTCCCCATACATCAGAATGCACATAATCTAGAATACCTTTGGTATTGTGAATCTCAGTGCCAAATTTCACCCTTCGTTGTTTTCCCATAACACAATGCTCGCAAAATTCAAGTTTGCAAGTCTTTGTACCTTTCAATAATCCTTGCTTGGCTAGAGTTTACAAGGATTTTTCACCAGCATGGCCCAAACGCATATGCCACAGCTGTGTTGCCTCAGCGTCCTTCTTGGTACTCGAAATTGCTGCTGCTGTTGTCCCGACCACTGTACTACCTTGGTAGTAATACAGATTGTTCTTTCTTATGCCTTTCAACATCACCAATGCTCCTGAAGTTGCTTTAAGAACTCCATCACGTATTGTCACAACTAGGCCTTTAGATTCTAACGACCCCAAAGAGATGAGATTCTTCTTCAACTTTGGGACATATCGTACATCCCGCAAAATTCTAGTAGATCCATCATGACTCCTCAGTTTAATTGAACCTATCCCGGCTATTTTACATGTGTTATCATTACCCATGTAAACAACCCCTCCATCTAGTTTTTGAAATTCAAAGAACCATTCCCAAATGGGACACATATGATAGGAACAACCAGAATCCATGATCCACTCATCTGCATGTAATGTTGAAGATGTCATACTAAGAGAAAAGTCTGACTCTGCTTCACTATTGCATTCTGCAACATTTGCATCTTGCAGAGTCTTCCCTTTTTTCTTCAATTTTGGACAATATTTCTTCCAATGTCCTTTTTCTTTGCAAAAGGAACATTCATCTTTGGCAACAGCTCGACCTTTGGACTTTCTTCTCTTCCCCTTAGACTGACTTTCCTGACGATCTCTTGTTACCAATGCTTCCACTGCTGCTTCACTTGAACCTTTCAACTTATCCTTTCAGCGTAGTTCATAGCTATACAATACAGCAGTTACTTCATTGAAAGTTACTTCCGACTTTCCATGAAGTAAAGTAGTTTCAAGGTACTCAAACTCCTCAGGAAGCGATCCCAACAACATTAACGTCAAGTCTTCGTCTTCAAAAGTCACATCCAAATTCAACAAATCAGCCACCAGCTGATTAAAATTGGTAATGTGCTCATTCATTGTGGTACCAGGAACATAACTGAAACGAAACAGTCTTTTCTTCATATGAAACTTATTTTGACTGTTCTTCTTCAGGAATTTCTCCTCCAATGCTTTCCACAATTTACTTGCAGAAGTCTCTTTACTGAATATATACTTCTGCTCTCTGGAAAGACATGATCGAATTGTACCACATGCCAATCGGTTGATGGTCTTCCATTCTTTATCATCAACCCCTTCTGGTTTTTTCTTCCTCAATGGCAATATCTAGACCTTGTTGAAAGAGGGCATCTAGAAGCTCACTTTGCCACATGCCGAAATGACCTGTTCCATCAAAAATTTCCACTGCAAATCTCGTATTTGCAGTTCCAACCCTCGACAAAATGTACGAGGTGGAGGTTGTTGATGTGGATGGTTTTTCTTCTGTCATTTTTGCCATAGCTTCTATTTAATAGCCACCAAATGCGGAATACCCACAAGCTTTAGGAAATGATTCTGATGTGTAAGATCAGACTAAGCTGCAAACACAGAGCATACTACAAAACCTTGGCTCGGATACCAATTGTTGCGGAAGCGACGATAATATTAATAACAATATTATCAGAAATATTTAGATAATTATTATGCCAACAATTATACTAAGAAAATTCCCAGTTAAATTGGAGGGGTCACAAATGGTCCCACTTAAAACCCAACAACTAGACAGAACTCACTTAGATATTTATAGCAATAATAACTAAATAAATATAACCAACATAAAGCTATTAAATATAAGCAAACAAATAAGAAATAAAATACCAGAGTTTTAACGAGGTTCGGCCAATTTAGCTTACGTCCTCGGACACTACCAAATTAATATTTCTGCTAGAAATATTATAAAAGAGAATTTTGGGATGATAAAACCTAAGGGGGAAGGGTTCTAAATATAACAAATCAAACCCCCTCCCTTTCTATCTTTTCCTAATGTGGGATATTGCCAATATTCAACAAAAATCTTATAGATAATTGAACAAAGGCTAATTAAACGAAATTGAGAAATTTCCTCCAGATGAGCTATCTTCGAGATAATCACCAAAAGTGTTCTACTAAAAAAGGATCGATGCCCCCCCACAAAGATTGCTTTCACCCATCTAATTCGGTTAATCGGCCGGTGGTCGATTTTAGTTCGGTAAGAAATTATAGTTTAATTCGGTTTGAAATTGAGTAATTAACCGAATTAACCAATTCTTAAAAATCCACATCAATCAAAATAAAGTATTTAGATTAACTAATGATATTATAAAAGTTGAGATACCAAATTATGTCAAAATTAAAGAATATAGATTAAATCTCAAATTTGAGTAAAATATAAGAATCAAAACTAAAATTTACTCATTCTTATATAATCTCAAAAAAGTAGAGAGATTAAAACTAAAATTTACCCATTATATTATCAGAGAAGTAGATGGATGGGTGTTATGTAAGGAAGGCCTTAAGATATTTATAAATGGTTAGAAGGAGTAATAAGGGAGTGGACATTTCTTTGGCACCAAATTAAAAAATAGTAAGCAAAATCAAACACATAGGAATTATTTACGTAGTTCAGTTTTTCTACGTTTATAGAGCCTAGCTCAATGAGAAATATCCACTCTCTTCAACAATTACAAGTGATTTTAACCTATTACATACCTACTGACAATTCTCCTCACTTTTGAACCTTGAATATCAATATTTTCACCACTAAGTTCACCATTGTAAACTTAACAAGTAAAAATACAACACCAAAGGTTTTACTTTCAATTTGCACTCTAAGCAAGTTCCTCAGTTAAACAGGATAAGTGCTTAAACCATCAGTACAATAATCTATACAAGTCTCTCCTTTAAATAAATTTTGTTCAATATGCTTACATAGAAGATCTATCACAATCTCATTAAAATAGTAATAAGATAAAATTGATTACAACATAATAATAGCAAGTAATACTAATATGGACTCTTAACAACTAAACAATTAGAGTCTCAATCCAATCCAAATGTCCACGATCCAAAGGATTACTTAAGTGATTCAGTTCGATCCAATCTTTACAAAATGTTTCCCTAAATAGAATGATCTTCATTTATGGGCTAGATATCAACCTAATACTCAACATAGTCCATTTATATTTTTCAATAAATTGCTAATCCTTTAAATATGGAAACTATCTTTGAACAGATCTAGTGGACACTTCCCTAGCACTCAACGTCTAATTTCGTATTTACCCAACTATAATCAAAATAACTAAAATAAGAGTTCAAATATAATGACTCCCAATCAAATAAAACTCCCCATCATCAGCAAGTTCCAACTTCCCTCCTCAAATTTCTTCTCCCCTTTTTGTTTAAGAGAATTGCCAATCAATCCTCGTCATCCTGAGCACTAAAAACTCTCCCTTAGTGATACCATCAACACATTCCTCCTTAATTGTAGCATCAACACACTCCCTGAAATACGATATTTTAACAAGGAGTGCAATAATTGTTAACTCATCAACAATTCTATATGAGAGATTAATTCGTGAAACAACAATAATTTTTACCAGAAAATCTTGAAGGGGTAGAAATATTTTCATATTGATTTTCAAAAAATGTTACATCAATTGAAATTTTAAATTACATTCGTTCCAATTTAAATTATACTTAAATCATTAAATTTTCAAACATTTCCTTGATCGACTTGAACAATTCTAATCATATCATAATAATTATTTTAGGCATGAAAAATTTAGTGCCTATTTTTACTATAGGAAACTTGACAATTGGCATCCCAAAAAAAATATATTGGGTACGTAAACTACACCTAATGTCACTAAATTATCACTAAATTATTAGTAAGTTTACATTTTGGTCACTCAACTTTAAAAAGTTATAAAATAATCATTGAATTATTCAAAATTTTTTATTTAAGTCACTAAGCTGTTAAGTTTTTTTTTTTTAAGTTTGGTTAGCAAGCTCCAAACAACGATTCGACGACCGGTACGATAGATTAGTACTCATCAACGAATAAAAGAATATAACTTAGATCCGAATTGATTTGACAATCAGCGTTGGAGATCAAAAAAGAAAACTAATAAAAGCTTTTGAATAGTTTAATCGTTTTATAATTTTTTTGAAATATTTAATTTTTGGAGAAATATTTTTCTCACACATTTCAATAAATAATAAGTTCTTTAATATTAATGTAGAAAAACCGAAGAAACTACTGATAATTGTTTTTTTATAATAATTTTATTTTGATAAAGAAACAAAAAGAAAATGGCTAATTACAGTCCCCATCACCCAAAAATGGAATCTTTGCCAACTGCTAAACACGAAAGTTGAAATTGAGCCCCTTTTGATTTGATTAGGAAGCCCCTTATATATCACCCTTAATATCACCCTTCCTTCCTCGAAAACCTCCAAAACTAGTACAACAATGGCTCTGATTTCCAGTAACAGCTATATTCCCTCTTTCAATCTCCAAATCTTCATCTTCCTGTTCCTTACAGCAAAACCCATTTCCTCTTTTGCCCATTCAGCCCTTGACAACAACCCCAGCTTTGATCCCCACATTTCCCTCTTTGGTGATGCAAGGGTTGAAGATGGAAGCTCCGATGTGCAGCTCACGCGTCCTCACGCGCCTAGTTCCGGGCTTCTATTGCTAGACAAGCCATTGAAGCTCACAATGGAAAACAATGTGGGTCAACCGGTGTCGTTTTCAACTGAGTTTTCCTTTTCTATAGCTCCCGGTAATTGTGATGGATTAGCTTTTGTGCTTATTCCTAATGGTTTCCACACAAGATTTCAGGGCCAAGGGTCTTTTGGTCTTTCTGGTGAAAATATATTCCTTGGTATTGAATTTGATACAAAGAAAGATGATGATAAAGCTGGAAACTTTAATGCAAATCATGTAAGCATTGATATTCATGGTGTTGAATCTGTTAAACTTAGCAATTTGTCATCTCTGAATTTAGTGTTGAACAGTGGGAATGTCTTGAAATCTTGGGTTGATTATGATTCGAGTTCCAAACTTTTACAAGTTAGATTAAGCAAATTAGATGAAAATAGGCCTTTGAATCCAATTCTAGCATACCATATTGATTTGGTAGAAATGTGGGGTAATTATGATGTTTTTCTTGGTATAATATCAACAACTAGTGATGAATCTTCACAAATTAGTAGCAATGTTAATGTTCATTCATGGAGATTCAGGGTAAATGTTGTTCCAAGTTGGATGCATTCATTGCCTGCTGATCCAAGAAGTTACATGGATAACAAGGATAGTGAGGAAACTAGGGAAGAAAAGGGGAAGTTTTGTGCTTTGCCAATTCTCGCTAGGTTGATTTTCGCTACTGGATGTGGTGCCTTGTTTGCGTTCATGATGCTGTTTATGTGGGTGATTTTCGTTAGTAGGCACACAGTATTCCCCGTCAAGTATCAACCCAGTCATGAAGATTTCAGGTATGAGAAAGTCAATGTGGTTGTAGAGAAGGAAGATCAATGCAATAAGGTTTAGCAATGGAGTCTTATAAAGGTTATGATTTGAATTTCGTATTGTTGTTTTTCTTTGTTGTTTACTAATGTAGCTATTCGACAAAACTTTGTACGCCATCTTCATGCATTGCTGTGTGTAGCTTGTAATGCAATGTAGTCATGTTTTTTGCTGTAAGCATATGCTGAACATTACTGTGATTTATATTCTTTGAAATTCTAGATCTGTTGCTTAGACCCCAAGTTGAATCTTTTATATGCTTCAAGAAATGTCTTGTATTTTAGCTTTTAATCCATTCAATAGGCCATTGGCAATGTTCTTTAGACTCACTAATAACACAGTGATCTTTGTTATTTGTACAAGAAAGTTCAATGCCTCATTTTGACGTACATGAACCAATTTTTAACAGAATGACTAATTTGCTCTTTGATCAAATGTATAAGGACTAATTTGTCCATTTTTTTAGTAGAGGGGATAAAATGCAATCTAACTCTTAGTACAAGAGTCTCCATAGGACGTTTACCTTTCAACTCTAGAGTAAGGGTCTAGAGTTGTCTCCATAACCTATCTCTTCTTCTTTCTCGTCTCCGATCTTTTCGGGGTTGCGGTAATGATTAAATGGAAGATGGTTCTCTTTCTAATCCTCATAGGAAACCTCATCAACCGTATAACTCGATATTGGTATCTCTTCTCCAATCTTCTTAGAGTTGCAGTTACGATTAAAGGGAGGATAGTTTCTTGTTCTAATTCGAATCCACTGTGTAGTTCATCTTTGGTGTAGGAATATTGATACTATTAAACTGGAATTTGATTCCAAGGAATATTGATCCTATTAGATTGGAATTTGATTCCAAGACCGAATGATTAATGGATATTATATGTTTAATGTTTTCTTTTTCCTTTTCACTTGCTTCACATGCACCCTTAGCATTTTCTTTTGCTTGCTGCTTTGGATAACAAGCGAATCTATTTGCTCCCTTTCTACTTTTTCCTAATCTTTTTCACTGTCCTTGTATTGTTAACTACACTCAACGATTTGACAATTGAGACAGTAAATTAGTACCCATCTTCAAGTAATAAAACATGTCTTAGATCCCAATTGATATAACGGTTAGTGTCAGATATTAGAGAAGAAAACTGTTTGGATTTTAGTTTACAGATTCATGACATTTGAAGCTGTTTTGTGAAAAAATTAAACTATAGAAAAGGAAGAGGAGAGCTTTCAATTGGTGTAAGCAGTGCGAATGAAGAATGCCATATAACAATAAATTTTAAAGCCGAATGACTTAAATAAAAACTTTCGAATAGTTCAATAATAAAAATGTAAACTTACTAAGAGTTCGGTGACCTTGAGAATAATTTACCCTTTCAATAATGCCATTGTTTATTGATACAGGCTGAATTAATCTAAATGAACACCAAGTTTGAAGGAATGTTCTTTAAAAAAAATTATAGTTGTGTGTACATGTTCATTCATTTAAATTAAATGAATTTATTTGAGAATATTAAATGTACATGTCCCGGTGCCAGCTGACCAAAAACCTCTGTTAGGCTTAACAAAAGAACAGATACATGAAGTGATGCCAAATAATAGCAAATTTCAGCCATAATAAAACTGTGTACTTCAAAATGACAGTGCAGAAGCTGTCCCAAATGATACAAATGCTCAAGCCATGCATTTCCCGGTTCAATATGATCCCATCACGAAACCTAAAATTCAATTTTAAGAACTTATCCGCTGATTTTTTGAACTGAACACTCCCATCTTTCACAACCTCTTGCAAGTTTCCGATTTTCCTGGTTCAACTTCATGAATTCTGCAAATTATGAACAGATAAGGAAATCACATTCTAGGAATACCTGCAAACAGTATAGCAAAATGAGCATCTCCTGTATTCTTTAACGAGAGTGAAAAATCTATGGCAAGCTTCTAAAGTACCTGAAACAAATAATTTGAAAACAAAACAAACGAATGCAAAATAACGAAAAAGTACAACTCTTACGACCTGCCAAAAAGCCATCTTCTCTCTTTGACAGGTAGCCGATTCGATCCACCAGTCTTGTTTACGTAATTTTATACGTTTCAATAAAAGGAATTGATCCAGTTCTGCATTTCCTACTCTGTCCTATTCAACATTTGCATCAATGCAACACAATAGAAACTTGCAGTATTAAATGAACTGCTCTAACTTCAAATCCATGCCAAATTGTTCAAATCACAAACCAAAACCAACTAAAACAGAATGCCTAATACCCGCCCTGTTTAATCGACCAAGTGTAGAGAGTCGAAACTGCAAAATAACAACCACGGAATAGTGTTGCCAGTCCCCCAACAACCGAAGGTACTGTCCTGAGAAAGGATTTTGTCTCCCGTGCTCTGTCGAGAGCCAACGTGCCATGAGCAGCTGCCCTGAGAACCTGGTTCACAGAGCTGGGAGCACTTCGACTATACGTGGGCATACAGTCGCCCACTAAGAGGCAACTTGAGTGGCTCACCCTTGGTGGAGTTTGTACCCGACTTATGGCATATAGGTCACTTATAGGGGTATATGATACTACTTGAGCTAGCTACCGCTATTTAAATCCCTATCACGTAATAGTAAGTCATAAACAAGAACATCTGACCTTGAAAGAGCAATGCAATCATCAACCAGAAATCAACATTACAACAATGCAGATAGCATTGAGTAGAATAAGAGGAAGTCTCATGTATTGGGTAGCATAAATAAGACCAATAAGCTGGCCTTTAAATGATTTGGTCTGCCCTGTAGAAAATTCCGAGAAACTCCAACCTCTGGGTGCAAGGAATCGATCCTCGTTTAATATTGCCATTGCATTTGCAAGCAGCAAAAACCCTTCCAGTATTGTCCATAACCCCATTTTCTGCATTACAAAAACACAAATAAAAACGTTAATGGCAGATATAAGCAAAAACCCATTACAGTGCAACCCTAACATCAATAAAAACAGATCAATGGAATTCGAATTTAGACTTAAAATTAAAAACCCAATGTTTTTAAAGCAAAAAAGATCGAAATTATCATGCATTAATCATTAAAAGGGGAAAAAAGCATCCAAAATAAATAAAGAATCAGAAAAAAAAAACTTAGAAACATTATTAGACAACAAAAAGACACAAAGAAAACAAAAAACAAAGTGAAAATAAGGAAAAAGAAAATCAAAAGAGAAAATGTAATAAATGTTTACCAGCAGAAAGTGATTATTTGTTAATGCAGATCGAGCGAGAGAGCCCTTTAGCATATGCAACTGTAGAAATTTATCTAAATGAAATGGGTCGGTTAGGGTCCAACAGCGCAATGACTTGAAAGAATTTATCTAAAACCCTTTTTCTTAGAGATGAAATTCAATTTCGTCCTTAAACGTGAATGTGGTATTAATGATTTTTTTTTCAATTTGATACATGAATTATCAACTATTTTAATATTTTTTTGTAACATCGTTATTTCTTTTCTATTACATGGAATCAATCAAACGATGTAATATCTATTACATTCTTTCTTTATTTTATTCTCACTGAATAGATATTATATTTTTTTCTTTATTCAATTACAATGGACTAAACATACCGTAAGTGTAGGACGTGTGTCACTTTGAGATTATGACATGCAAAAATCATGATGTCGTCATTTGAAAATTTTAAAATATATATTTACAAATCTAAAAACAAAACTTAAAAAATTTAAGAGAATCCAGATTTTGGTTTTTTTTTTATGTTATTAAATTCTTTTAACAATATAATTAAATTAAGCAAAATACCTTTTTTTTTATGAATATCTCAAACCAATAGATTTTAAGTTTAGGATTTTATCAAATTACCATAAGGTTTCTCTTTTTTTCCACCCTAAATCCTCTTTTTATTGTGTAAATTTTGTGAAAATGTTTTTAAGATATTATAAAAAAATTTTGAACAATGGATGATTGTGTTCTTCAAATCTAACATAATCTAAAATCCTTAGAGGTCAATGCACGTATTTAAGGGCATTATATTTAACATCTATGATGATGAAGATCACTCTGATATCAAAGTTGCTTGTCACCTTGTTGGAAAGACGGAGGCCAGAAAAGGGACTATAATGCTAAAAGATGTCATTTTAATAATCGACCTTTCAATCAACGAGCATGCGATAATTGGAGCCAATAACATTGATGCAACATATAAGTGCCATCAATTGTTGGTTGTCGCCCCATCTAAGGATAAGTCAAAGAATGAATTAGATGAAAATAGAGTGAAGTGCACTTGGTTGGAGAGGTTTGAACAACCGGCCCCTCTACCACATGCAACTATGGAGGAGATGGATTGATATGTCAGAGCTTAGATGCTTTGGATGATAGAGGGGATGTTGTTGCAAGACAAGTCAAGGAGCAATGTTTCATTGCATGTATCTTCCTTTATTGGAGTATTTTAAGGCAACTGATAGATTTAGTTAGGGTTTTGTGGCTCTAGCATGGATATACAAGGCGCTATGCAGGGCAACACAAGAATCAATCTACAAATTAAATGATTGTTGCCTACTTTTTTCAAACACTGGCTTAAATACGAATGTAATGGTTAACATACATCCCTTCGTAACCATGAAAGTTTCCTCTTAATAGAAGGTAAAACTAGAATCGTGCATAATATCTTGAAATGTCTTCAACTATCAGTATTTATAATTCCTTATCACATTAAATATTTAAACATATTTAGGAGTCGTTTGGATCATACGTGTTATATAAGGTACTTGACTTGGATGCAATGAGAAATTAGTCGACAAGTCAATGAAGAGGTATGCTGATGTTGTTTTATCATTTAATTAAATTTAATGTTTTTGTTAATGAATATAATTGTGTTTGTACATATTTAAAGTTTCAATGGATGTTGTACTGGACAACTCGATGTTTTCCATCATACCCAAAATAACTTTCCAACAGTATGCGATATTCAAAGCAAAGGTGCCCATCCATCTATTTTCACATTGTAGAGTGGCAACACTCTAATCGGTTGAAACAAAAAGTTGGGTTTGTTAAATACTCCAATGGGTTCAAAGAACATCAAACGGATTTATGGAATAGATCTAAGGGGGTAGAATAAGCATTGGTAGACAAAGCATGCACTGTAGGTTGAGCTCTAGGACCAGAGAACTCAATAGTGCATATATGGGAAAATTATCCAAAATGGTAATTTACAACTCTTTGAGGCATATATGCAATGGTTCATTCAGGTAGGCCACAAGCATTTTTATACGGTAGAGGAGTATCCAGTAGTAACGGAATAATACGTACCATCTAGCCGTCAAAAGCACATCAACAAGGTTATGCCTGAGCATCCAAACCTCTCCAGTAGAATCCAGAGTCATCAGTGCAACAATTCAACCTATTTGCTTCTTCAATGTACTATCCTTGCGAGCCCTTGTACCATTTTGGCGAGGGATCCAATCATTCCAACACCCCTACGTCGCCATTTATGACTTCAATGATGGAAATGACAATCACAAATCCAGAGTTTACATAAATTTTCGATCAAATAAGCTGGAACACACCTTAGTCCCTCTGCCCAATGCATCATTATTCTTTGATGAGATAGTTGAGTGCACAATTTGATTTCTCCTTACTAGCTCGTGAAACAAATGACATGGGGAATGATGATGTACTAATCTAGGGTCCACTGTGGTGAAATCCGATACAGAGTCGCCATCCACTGGGTTATAGAACTCACTCATGGCTTTCACATCATTAATCTTAAAGCTTCTTTTTGTTAAGGTTTATGCCTAGATACTATATGTAAATTTTAATATTTTCATATGTAATTATTTTTTTTTAATTTTTAGTCAGGAGTGAAACTAGAACTTTTTATCAAATAGCTTTAAATAAAATTAATTTTTTTTAGGGGCCAAAGCATGAATTTGTATTAAAAAACCTTAAACAGAATTCTAAAAGTTTTAGAATAACTAAAAGAACAATTAACCTAACTAAACCAAGTAGAGCCAAGGCTATTGCCTACCCCTCTAGATTCACCCATGTTTCTAGTTGTGTTTACTAAATGACTTAAAAAAATATCAGATAAGATATTCGAAATTCAAATAAGAATGTTACTTTAAAGGTTTAGGGTATCGATGTAACAATAATAGGTAAAAATACAAATAAAAACTTAACGTACCAATGTTTGTGCTTGACTACAATATAAACATCACAATGTGTACATCAAGCATAAAAAATTTTAGCATATTGTTCACAATTATAGATCACAATTATAGATGAATCTCACATACTATAGTATATTAATAACACTACAACCAAATTATGTTTTATGGTGAAATCGAAGGGTTTGATAGTGGTTGGACATCTTCCACCTGGATGAAGGTGAATGGTAGAAATGGATTAACTTTGATGAAGTAACACTTGAAGGAAATTGCAAACAAAATAATAATCTATTATGACTTACCATATACTGTTTTTCTTTATGTTACCAAGACCATAATGTCGAGAGGATTCAGCACTGATGATTATACATTGTGCATATTATCTGTTGTGAAATTTATTTAGGCTTCAATACCAAAGAGATCTACCAAGCAAATAGATGTTCAATTTATAACACCAAATACAAATTCTTGATAAAGCAATAACTCATTTCCCTAAACGAGATGCAAAGATTCCAACAATAAATTCTAAACCATAAAAGTTGAAATGGATTCAAGGTTGGATATGATTGCTAAATATGGAAGGAGAAATTAGTCTGGGTTGTATTTATAGTCGCTTGAATAGAAGTTAACTACTATGGGTAACAATTACTAAAATAAAGAAGTCTACAACCATAGATGTCGAATTCTTCAAGAAATCAAATTTTGATATTCACAGGTCTCGAGTTCATCATGTTGTCTTTTCAATAATCTAAATAATATTCGATGGGTCATCAAGAATCTCTTACAACATTAGATATTTGTGGATGCCGAGTTCAGATAACTTTTTAGATGTGGTGATTCATTCAGCTAAAGTTGTAGACTTCTTTAATTTGGACATTTTTGAAGAAATATTGAAATGCAAATTCTATTTTTGGAAGCAAAGTTGGTACAAGTTTCATTTGTATAACAGTAAGTTCTACAAAACTTGTGTTTAACTTATTTTACAACAAAGGGTATTTCCCTTTTGTTATTCGGACTTCTCCTGCTTTTTAGTCCGAATAATGATTTTCTTCTTTCTGATCTAACCTTTAAATGCTTAGCTCATCTATTCCTTCCATTAATCGAAGCACGAGAGGCTTACAGCGCCTATCGACTGAACTACAGGTTCGATAGAGAAAAAATAAGAAAAGGGTTCTTATGCAATGGCGGATCAATCTCGATTCCCATTGCTCGAAAACCCTAATCTGAATTCTAAAAAGAACACTATCCCTTTTTAGGGTTTACTTTTCGCAAATGCAGCCTGGGTATGGATTGGCATAGAAACTTTCCTCTGATTTCACTACTTTTCCAGGCTTTCTTAAAACTGCTCCCCCTGTTCTGTTTGCATGTAGGATCTTAACCTTCATTGAAAACTCCTCCCACGATATTAATCCCTTATCCATTCGATCAATCAATTTCACAAAGTTTTTCCTGGGGTAAAGAAAGAAATTAAGAACATGGTCTCAGTAACCATTTGATAAAAGGACCATAATTTATTAATTTGAACTAATGGTTTAACATACTTGTCTGGTATGATAGTTTTTCGGAAACCTTCGTATTTCCGATGACCTTGGACGGCTTTGGCCATGTTTCCGTCGTAAGTGAAAACGAAAACATCGCTTTCAAGCGCTACGGTGTAATCCACAGCTGCGAGCTTATTTTGGCGATTATTGAAAGGCGATAATTCATCCTCCGTTGCTAAATTTGAATGAGTGTATATATTTGGGTACTTGTCTTGGAGTGCTTTAACACCATCTTGACCGTAAATATTTCCGGCGACGATGTAGATTTTGGTATCGGAAGGGAACCCGATCGCCTCGAGGAACACAGCCACTTCTCGCGGTGTCATCGGACATACCCCTTGTCGTCGCCTTTCTTCACCGTCGATGTGTTTTTCCTTCCAATGTCGGACACTGCGTCGTAGTTGTCGAAGCTCTTCGTCTTCGGCTTTGCTTAGGTTGTGACTGCAACCCGTAAAAGCAAGCATGTCCTTCTCGTATCTACACACAAAAGCAAATCATTCACATTCAAGAAACCATTGCAAACAATTAATCAACATGTTACCAAGGGCGAAACTAGAAATTTTGGAGGGTAAGAATTGAATTATTTTTTTTTCTAAAAAATAAAATATAATTTATTTTTTTAAAATTTTTAAAAGTTAAAATGTAATTTTGTCGTATATTTTATAATTTTCAAAAGGTGGGGTAAACCTCTATAAGTTTCACTATCGCTACCATGTGTTTAGGTATTAGTATTCAACATGTTCAATATTATCTCGAGCAAAATTTTATTCTAAGAATTATGAATTCTAACGAATTCATAGACTAATAGTGTTTTATAGTACATGAATAGATAAAATCATGATAAATTGAAGAGTTTGTATCAAGTCTAACTCAACCCGTGACTTATAGCATATAGTCCATTTTTGAAGAATGCTATCGAGATGAAGCACCCCCAAGTTAGGAAAGTTAGTAAACTAGCCAAGATTTTCGATAAAGTACTTAGGAAGCAAAATTCTATTCGAGAAAAATACCGAACTTGTTGAAAATCCGACCCTTTTAAGTACCTTAAATGAAGAGCAATAAAAGGCTTGTCATCGTCCCTAAGCCTAGTAATCAACTTGTCGGCAAGTTCTAGTATTTCGTCGGTGAATTTAAGGGCTTCATACATTGCACGGCAGCGGAGCCTTTGAATAGGGTTAGGAAGGCCATTGTTAGCCAACCGGCTATCGGTGTGGGTGAAGTTAATCACCTTATGTTTCTTCAGCAAAGAAGACATTTGATTACTGTAATAACTTGCCTGCATATTAAAAACAAAATTAACCAAAAAAATTATCTACTATCAATATATCAAATATTAACCCGCATTAATACCTTGGAATAAGAAACCGGAGCTCGTTGGTGAGGCTTAATTGATGCATAAGCTGGTGGGAGATGATCCACAACACTTATATCCTCTTCCAAATATTCAACGAAATGTTTCCAATCAAATATGTCTTTAAAATCACTGTGCAAATCACTTGAATTAAAAAGATATCTATGTTATACATAAAAATTGTAAATAAATAAATAAAATTTGAACCTTGGATCAGTCCAAAAGGAATTGTGATCTAAAGATGGGAGAACCAAAGTGGCATTCATCACTTTTGCAATGGCAACCATATCACTTATCTGCAAAGTTAGATTTTATATCATTTGTAATGGTTCGTAATTGTCATTTCAAATAATATTATTTTGAAGTGCGAACTTACCCCAGTTTTCATTTGATTCAATCCTCCATTGGAATGAACAAGAATATAACCATTTGTAGGGTCTCCTGAAACTGAAGTGAAATGATTGCACTAAAAAACAGCCCAATAATATAAATATATGAATGATTAGAACGAAACTTTTTTAAAAAAAAATCAAAACATTAATTAATTTAACTTACTTATATCTTTACTTGATCTTTGAACACATTTATAGTACAAATCTGTATTTGGCTTGGTCCAAATATCAGGTAGCTTATTATGCAACAAATAAATAAATATAGTTTAAGTAAACTTACTTAAAGAGTTATTAATCAATTTTGAAATGAATTTATTAAATTCGAATTAAGATTTTCTGACCGTGAGTTTGGGAAGTAACGGAATTTTCTTGAATTCGGAAATAATAATATCGTCACCTTCGGTGATCAATTTGTTTGTCCTAATCGAAATCTCAACCGACCTCGCGGTAATGAATTCACTCTGGTCGAGCTTCAAGTCATGGAGAGTGTTCAACAAAGCAAACTTGGCGAGCAACATCATGAAAAGAAGTGTCATCAAACCCCAAAACATCAAAATACACATGTACCTCCCCGGCCTAAAAATGTCCGGCCAGAACCGCCCTTTCCGGCGGAACAATATCGCATTCCTCATCGGCAAGACATTGCCGTCGACCGACTCGATAACTCTTCTCCTCGCCATTAACCTTACAATCCTTGGAGATACGTCGGCTGTACTTGAGGGATCTTCTGTTGCTGCTATACTCGTCACCGAAATGATTAACATTTTTATACGATCATAGAGGAAAACAAACGTATAACGAATTAAAAAAATTGAAACTTATCTATTTTTTGTTTTTGATTTGTGAGAGATGAAAGGTCCAATGCTTTGATTTTTGTGTAAACTTGATTTGGCATTGTTAAGAAATTTTGGTTTTTTTTTTTTTAAGAACAGCGAAATAAAAGGCGAAGCCAACTCTTTGGTTCTTATGTTAGCTGTTTTTGGATATTGATTTTATGTTATTATAAAAATTTAACAGAAGATTTTTTATTTTTTGTCACGTTATTACCAAAAATATAATTGTATTGAAGCTTTAATTATCAAGTAAAAAACTTTTTTCCTTCTAAATGAATTAGGATTATGGATAACTTCTTTAATTAGCAATGATTTTCTCAATATATTTCCACAAAATTAACTATTTGTTATTCGGTTAACTTCTTTATTTTATTCAATTTAAATTTAGAGATGCTAATAAATAGGAACGAGTTTGAGCCGGGAACATGCAAGGGTGACTTTTACTAACTGTACTTCTTTCACCGCTCTCATTATATCATGTGTCGATCTTCATGACTTCTATTATTTATAAGATTGACAAGATTCGAGAGGGCTCGTATGTCAACCTAAAAAATTGGGAGGGTTGGTATTGCTAATATGTCCAACAAAAACAAAGCCTTATTGGCTAAATGGTGGTGGCGTGCTTTGGAGGAAAGTCATCTCGGCCAAGTATGGTTGTTGGGTACCAAAGACTTCCCGTAGGAATAATGTCTCTGGTAATGCCGAAGTGGGCAAATTCATTGTCACAATCACTCATTTAGATGGATTGTGGGTAATGGTAACGACGTGTTGCTTTGGCTTGATACGTGGTGTGCCGATAAACCTTTGGAAGAGTTGATACCCTGAACTTATGCACTTGCTTCGGATAAATGGGCCGAAGTATCTGATTATGCTGTAAATAATTGTTTCACTAAGGTGGATTAGCAGTCCCTTGTCTCTATAATTGTTCATGCCGAGTTTGGGTTGGACCTGTGTATGATATTAACATGTTTTACGTCTGTTCAAGCTTGGCCTAGCCTGAATTATAAGCTTAAAATTTTGCCTAAATCCGTCGATATTTATAAGAGATTAACTAAAACCCATTTTAGGACCGCTCATATTATTTTTATTTTTTTAAAATATTGATATTATATTATTTTAATATTTAATAATTTTATACATTTATTATTTATTGTAATTTTTTATATAGTAATCTTAACATTATCTTAATGTTTACATTAGAGTAATATTATATATTTTGTACAGGTTTATTTTTTTAATGTGTTCAAAATTACATAATATATAAAAATAACATAATATAAAGTATTATAAACTTAAAAACGGGTCGGGCTGAGCTCGGGCCTTGAATGTTCAAGCCCGAGCCCGGCCCATATTTTAAACTGGCCTAATTTTTTTGCCCAAACCTATTTTCAAACCTAATATTTTCACCTGAACCCTCTCAAAATTCTAGCAGACCTTCAAATATAAACGAATAACCCGACCTATGAACATTACTTGTCTCTAGTCAACTAAGAAACATATGAATATAAGGTAACATTTTTATTAATTTCTCTTAAGTACAAATAATCAAGGCATTGGAAAATAATTCTATAGATTTAAGAGTATAATAGAAAATTTTATGTAATTAATAAGATTATGGCATATGTAAAAATAAATTAAAAATATATTTTTTAAAATTACCTAAATTAAAATCAAGTTCTTTAATAGGTAAAAATAAATATCATGGACTTATTTAACTACAAAATAAGTATAATGACTTGTTTAATATAATATACTAAATAAATAAATATTTTAAGTGGATATGTGTATGGGCTCGGCCGGGTTGACTCAATTTCATTATTCATAATAAATAAATATTTATTATTTTAGTAAAAAATAATTAATTAATAAATAGTAATTCAAAACGGGCTAAATTGGCCCACAATCTAATAGCCTGGCCCTGATTGTTGAACAATAACAAGGCCCAAGCACTTATACATGGATTTTACTATCTATAATCTGTAGCCACTATATATAAATTCCCCAAACCCTTAGCCAAATTAGGGTTAAGGTCTGTCTCTCTTGCAGTCGCCTTTATCAGAAGCAAAAACACTAAGCTTTAGCTTCTACATCGGAGAAAATGGTGAAGGGACGCCAAGGAGAGCGAGTCAGGTACCTTTTGATCTCTTCATTTTCATCTTTTAAAACCCTATTTTTTTTTTCTGAATCTGTCATTTTAATGTATGGAATATAGTTTTTTTTTAGATTTTACTCACTCTTGCCCTTTTCAAATTTTCTTTGAATTTTTTTTCTAATGTAGGCTCTATGTAAGAGGAACCATCTTGGGTTACAAGAGGTAAACATCACTTTGTCCTTTTTTATTATTTGTTGTTTTTAAGCTATTTTTGGAAATTGAATGGTTAATTGAATGTATGAGTTAAGCTAGCTGATTTACTGTATTAAGAAAAGGGAAAAAAAAAGAAGATAAAGTTTTCATTTTTATTGATTTAGATGTTAGGAAAATAAGTAGAGGAAATGAGAATTAAGTTTCATTTATTTGCAGATTTTGGGGGTTTTCATTGGCTATGGGGTTTAGTGGATCCCAATTTTCTTTATTGGATGAATAATTGTTTTTTTAAACGACAATAGAGGTTAATGAACCCAGAGCTTATCTCTTGGCCATGGCTTCCTTTATACCAAACCAAAAATAATAAGGGTTTATGCTTGTCTTGTAAGGTCTTTTAAACTTTGAATTGGGTGTAAGAATTGAACATTGATTTTGTCGGTGGTGGGTATTAGATCAAAGTCGAACCAGTACCCAAACACTTCGTTGATCCAGATTGAGGGAGTTAACACCAAGGAGGAAGTAGCTTGGTATGCTGGCAAGCGTATGGCTTATATCTACAAGGCCAAAGTGAAGAAGAATGGCTCACACTATCGCTGCATTTGGGGAAAAGTTACTAGACCTCATGGTAACAGTGGGGTTGTTCGTGCTAAGTTCAAGTCTAACCTTCCCCCGAAATCAATGGTACGTATGTATTAATGATGTTATTTAACAGGTTTTTAGACATATTTGCTTTTGATTTTACATGTGCATTTTTATTCCTTTGCAGGGAGATAGAGTCAGAGTCTTCATGTACCCCAGCAATATATGAGGTAATCTACACTTCCCCGTATGTGATATTTCCTTTCTGTTCCATGTTTATGGCTACTAATGCTTGTGTTTATTCTTTGCTTGCAGTAGTGTAGATCGACGACCCGAGTGGCACTCTACCTTCTCACTTTTGTTTTTATGAACTTAGTCAAGATTTTGTGTGCTTTGAATCAGTCATTTTGTTTCTTTAGGATGGTGAAATATAAGACTTATTTATCTTTACATATTTCTATCAAGGGTTTTCCACCTATTTTCTCCTTGAATTCGAGTTTCGAGTAATCAATCATTAATGGAACTGAATAGCAAGGTTGATCTTCTGCATGCACTGCTTAGTTCACAACTTTTATGGCATTATAATATATAGAGCATACAAGGAATTAAGTTTTCTAGTCCATGACTTGGATTTGATTTATGTTTTTGAGTTGCTAAACGAAAAGAATCAGTGCATCATCGGTCTCTTGGACTTGAACATTTTGTGCCCATTTCCTATTTTTAGAACAATCTCATTTCGTCACATATCAAAGCATCGATTCTAGTCGGTCCAATTGTTAGACCAACTCGTTTTTTATTTTTATTAATTTTAAGTAGGTTTAAAGTCATATGATCAAATCTTGATAAAAGTCATTAAATTAAATCTTTATATCTAATCTTTGGTTTCAAATTTTAGTAAAATTAATTTTATTTTTAAGTAAAATAAAATTTATAAATTTCAAGTAATATATTATTTCAATGAAATATTTCAATTAATTATTATTGTTGATATATTATAATTTTTAATATAATTGTTTAAAAAGAAATAAATATAATCTAAATCTTAAATTCAATTATAAGTACTATAAATGTCTATAATATTCCTTTCCACACTAACCGCAATCAATGGAATTTGGAGAAGGGACCAAATTGATTAATGATGGAAAAGAAATGTAAAATGATGGATGATTCATGAAGACTTGAAGAGTCAACAAAATATGCACAATCGTCCAAAATGAAGAACAAAGACATACACGTCAACTAGGAGACCCAATTCCATTATATATATATATATATTTGATTTTTGTTGGTTTTACGATTCGTAACTGTACTCCTAATAATACTGTTTTCAATGTTTAAATATGTGTTTCCTCTTGAAAATAAAATGTAACTTATCAATGCACCCAACATTTATTTAAATAACAGATTATATTTTAAAAACACATTATTTTATCATAAGAAAAAAATCGAAAAAAAAATATTATGTGCTATTAGGGGTGAAAATGAAATGCGACTTATCAATCACTCAACACTTAAATTTTATAAAATATATTATTCTAATTTTTTTTAACTTTAGTCCCAAATTATTATAAGAGTTCTTTTAGTTTAGCAATGTATCATGTTTTAAATGTTTTAAAAATAAATTAAATTTTTGGGGTTTTTCTTATTTTTTTAATTTTATGTAATTTTTAAAAGTATACTTTTATTTTTTTATTTTTTTAAATGCCTATTTAGATGTCCCATGTGGTACTCTAAATTAAATTTATTTAATTAAAAATATATTTTCATCCCAGCAGCTAGACATCCAAGTTGGTATTTAAAACTTATTTGAATTGTCATTAGGGAGGTAACGAAGTTTAACAGTAGAGTGACCACTTCGTAACAAAACGATAATGTAAGTGATTAAAACATAACATTTCAAACATAAGTGATAATATATTATCTGAGACAAATAAATTTGAATATTTTTATAGTTTACCCTTTAAATTATGTATGAATATTATATTTTAGGTTTAAGATGTTGCTTCGGATTGGTCATACAAAATGGGGTGTATCTTTGGCACGACCCCAATTTATAGCAATTTGGAATTTAGACGTTCACATGGGGCAAATTGCCATAATTTTAGAAATTTAGATATTAGTTTGAATTTTATTACACGTGTATGCGTGTAGAAATTATAGATTTAAAATATAGATATATGTGTAAAAGTTAGTTTTATATCATTTTTTATATAATATTTTGAATGTCTTGAACAATAAATTGACCGATTGAATTGGTTCATCCTAGAATCTCAAGTTGAGAGCTCAAAAGCAAAGGTCTTATTGTTGATATCTTCATCTCTTTTGATGATAAGGCAAGATCCTATTGAAACAATGTCGCGAGGAGAAGATCGGTGGCTAACAGACGTCGAATCCTTGAACCATAATAGTTTGCCTTGTTTCAAGATAAACCAACGACATCGTAAAATCTTGTTGTAATATGAGTTTGAGTCTATTTAAGCCCATAATATCCTCTAATTTAGATCGTTTAATTTCTAGGACTTGATTAGCATTTTAAATAAGTACGTTCAAACTTATATCTTGTAACAGTAACAATGCAAATCGAATTGAAAGTTAATCAATTGCATCACTTAATACTAGATTATAACACATGCAAAATACAAATAAATCAATTATGTATAAAATCTATTTTAAAAATTTTAAAAAATAAAGTTTTTATTGAAATTACCTGTTAAAAAATCTTATTATTTATACTTTTTTAATTATTTAAAACATAAAAAAATCACAAAAAAATACATTTTTGATAAAATTTAAACTGAATTTAAATAAATATATCAAATAATTTAAAGCAACCCTACTCCACTCCATTAAAAACCAAAATAAAAATTCTCCAAAAAAGAAATATAATAAAGGAAAACCAAAATAAAAAATAACATTAAAAAATAAAACACAAAATGCTTTTGTCAATCACCCTTCTTCTTCTCCTGAGAGAAATATGCAGAGAGGCAGCCACGTTGTTTTCATTGGTCTTCCTCAAAAACCGAACTTTTTTTCTTTTTCAAAGTCAAATTTCTCATTTCTCTTCTCTTTGGGGTTCCTTGATTTCCCTATTGAAAAGCTTTCATTCAGATCCATGGAAGCTAATTCCACCATTTCATCCCTAAACCGTCCTCCTTTTTCACCAAAATAACCCAATTCCCTTCCTTCCATTCAAAACCCAATTTTTTCCCCTAAAAATAAGCAACACCCAGATCTTGAAATCCCATTCCCAAAAAAACCAGTCATGAAAACCAATTCCAAACTATTCACCTTTGGGCTAGTAACATCTTGGTACTCCTCCAACATTGGTGTCTTGTTATTGAACAAATATTTACTCAGCAATTATGGTTTCAAATACCCAATCTTCTTAACCATGTGTCACATGACGGCTTGTTCTTTGCTTAGCTACATCGCGATTGCATGGATGAAGATGGTCCCCATGCAAACCATTCGATCTAAGGTTCAGTTCCTTAAGATCTCGGCTTTGAGTTTGGTCTTTTGCGTGTCGGTGGTGTTTGGGAATATTTCTCTTAGGTACCTGCCGGTCAGTTTCAATCAAGCCGTTGGGGCCACGACGCCGTTCTTCACAGCGGTTTTCGCTTACTTGATGACATTGAAGAGGGAGGCTTGGCTTACGTATATTACCCTTATTCCCGTTGTTACTGGGGTTATCATTGCCAGTGGGGTATGCATTTTTGGCTTTAATTTTTTTAATTAGTTAATGAATTTCTTATCTTTTTTTTTCTTTGTTAATTTGAAATGGGTTTAGCTTTGTTTTCTTGAAATTTGTGTTGCTTTGTCTGCTAAATTTTGTCTGTTTTTTTTTATTGGTTAATAATGGAGATGGTAATGTGGGAATTCGTTTGAATGAAAATTTTTGAAGGATTTGCTTTATTTTATTGAATTATGTTGGTTTTATATGATTTTTAAGTGATAATTTAGAGGGAATTCTCCTCTGATTATTTTGATGTGATTAGTTGTAGAGAAATGGATTCTTATCATGAGCTTCATGGTAGCCTAAAGAATCCATTATTAGTCGAAGGAAGGATTACGGTGCGTCGTAGTTAGAATTATGAATCGAAGTATTTGCTTTAAGCTCAATTCGGTTGCTGAAAAACATTGAATCGAAGTATTAGTTGAACGATTGCATTCATCGATTATCTTCTCTTTTTTGGTTTCAAATGGATGATTAACACATTGAATTGTTGATGTTTTGGTTGTGGCATTTAGAAGTGTTCTGTCCGGTGTTTTGCCCCTATGTTTGATTCAAAACCTTTGAATTTGTTCTTTGTATCTTTATATATTTAAAACTTTTTCTATGCTTTTTTCACATTACTTGTTTTTTTCGATGACAGGGTGAACCGAGTTTCCATCTATTCGGTTTTATCATGTGCATTTCAGCTACAGCTGCAAGAGCTCTCAAATCGGTTTTACAAGGAATTTTGCTTTCTTCTGAAGGGTGAGAATTCTTTACTTCTTTGCTTTTGTACCATGGTCGGACTTAGAAACGGTTACTAACAAATTCTCCTGACTTTATTTTAGAGAGAAACTGAATTCCATGAACCTCCTCCTTTACATGGCTCCAATAGCCGTTGTATTTCTACTTCCTGCAACGCTCTTTATGGAAGAAAACGTGGTTGGTATTACCCTCGCCCTTGCTCGAGATGACGTCAAGATCATTTGGTATCTCTTATTCAATTCAGCACTAGCATATTTTGTGAACCTGACCAACTTTTTGGTCACGAAACACACCAGCGCCCTCACTTTGCAGGTATGATATGCGTGATCCTTGTTTCCGGATTTTCCCTACGTCTTTTTCCCCCGGTTTTTAGGCTTTTAGGAATATGCTACACATTTATCTTGTTTCCTTTTGTGAGAAAACATGTGAAGAGAGTATGTGGTATGTGACATTAAAGTCATGAGTACTTCTACCTGTCTTTTGGTAGTATATGGAAACCTGCACGGTTGCGATAATTGTTGGTTCATTATAAACTTAGCAAAGGGAACGATCACATTAGTCTAAGCCTTTGGAGATACTGAGATATTTGCACTTGCAGGTTCTAGGAAACGCAAAAGGAGCCGTAGCTGTGGTGGTTTCAATTTTAATTTTTAGAAACCCGGTGTCTGTTACCGGTATGCTTGGTTATACACTCACAGTCTTTGGAGTTATACTTTACAGTGAAGCCAAGAAACGAAGCAAATGAGACGTCATCTTGTGGACACGATACGTGTGATCATTGTATCATCGGTCGTATATTTTGTTTCCTTTATTGCAAGGACAGTGACAACATCGAAATAGTCAAAGTTCGGGCCATTTTAGATTCAATTTTTTTTATCCCCCTGAAAGCCTGGGAAACTGGTTTTTTTCTTCTGTATCGGAATTGGCTGCAGTATTAGTAAAAAAAAAAAAAACTAGAAAGTTTCAATAAGTTAGCCATTTTTATGTTTTTTATTCTTTCGGACAAAGTTTGTAGGTTTGGTCTTATATTGATTTAATGGGGAAAAAAAGGTCACTAAGTTTAACATTTTGTTTAATGCCTTACCATAGTGTTTTTCTATGCTGGTAGTTATGTATGCATGCATGATGCGATCACTACAACACAGTAATGACTTATTGTTCAGCAAATTTCATGAATATAGATTCATTCAACATTGTGGAATGGTCGTTTTTACAACTTGGGGGATGCAGAATGATCCCAATCCCATACATCAATCAAACATCATAACATACATATACGCTGATGAACCAGCAAACCCGAAATATATGTCTGAACCCAGTTCTTTGTTTTGTCTTTGTTTCGGTTCTCACATAAACATAAATCAAACACACCGGCAATCACGAGGAAAGAAGGAAAAACTCGAAATGATATGGATATTAACACACGGATTTAAGCTTCTGGAACGGAGGCAGCTGCGCGCTTAATCGATGCAGACTTGATAAGGTGGTTGTAGCTTCCTTTCTCCTTAAAAAGTTGGGAGAAGTGATGTTTACAATACAAAATGCCTTCAAGTGCTGCATAATTTGATGGAGTTATAGGGCAGCCACCATGAGAGCATTTGAAACATGACTTGTGGTACGACTGTCCTTCCACTGTTACCTGTCAAATTTTCGAACAAAAGAAAACATCGCATTTTACTACAAGCTCGAGGGCATTTACACTGTTACAAAGATATATATGTATGCATGTGCCTTGAAGCATTGCAAAACGATGTATGTGTCTCCACAACTGTTTCTGGAAATGTGCCGGACATGGATATGTCAGGAAAAATAAAGCATCGGAGCAACGAACTTCAACAAGGAATGTACTCCTTTGTCAAGCTCAAAATTCTTTCGAGTTCCAAGAATGTTAGAATATTTAGAGAAGCAAAGGATCACTTCTAACTTGAAGACGATGCTCATTTTGCTCATTTTACACGAGCAATTGTTATTTCAAATGGAACTTGGACAACTCTAAATCTAATTATAACTCTCCTTCGTGAAGAGTTTCCCTTTACGACCCTAAACCTAGCAGCAATGAGATAAAGCATACGGTAGAAGGAAAACTGAGCCGAGCCACTCTTGCATCTTTGAACTATTATAGGATTTACACTACACCTTATTTTATCAAAAAGAAAGAGCAAACCAAGAAGTAAAGATCGTAAAGGGTCAGATGAATGTGGCAGGGCCACACGGACCAATTAGGAGTAAGAGTTGGGTTTAGAAGAGGGCATATAGATAACCAGAAAATTGGAGTCCGGCAATTGCAGAAAATATATAGATTTCTCATATAATGATTTAATGGATCTCAAAAGCTACCTTCTCGAGTGGATAAGCAGTTTTGCCACAAGTAGCACATTTTTCTTGTGTCCCGGAAAACATGCTGGCGGCTTTGCTAGGTGATCTTGTCTGAAATTAACACGAGCTATTAGGAGTTAGCAAAAACATTATGACAACTATAACGAAATTTTCCCAATTAATCAAAACATCAAACACATCCGGTGTTTGCAAGGGAGATTTTACCAGCTCGGGAGTTAACTTCTCAGCTGACCTTGCAGCTGCCGAAAACAAAACCGAAGGCAAATTAAAAACCAACGAAACACGAAAACTATCAAGAAACCAAATAAAGGATTCCATCCACCGAGAGGAAAAAAAAATACATACGTGACTGGAAATTCTTGTTGAAATTCCCCGACTCCTTGAACAGTTGCTCGAAATGAGGCTTGCAATAAACGACACCTTCCATCGAGGAGTAATTACCCAACTGGAAATTCAGAACAGAAATGCTGCTAAGTAAAATCAAAAAAGTTGGTAAACAGAATCTATCACGCGCTACATTTGATTACACATTGCAACCGAGATCAACTAAATTAACCGATGAACAAAGAAAAAAAGGTTGAAACTTCAACACAAATGCAATAAATGGCAATAGATAATTTCATATCCCACTTTCTTACAACCTAATCAATGTACAAAACAAGACAAATGAGCAGAAAATGATTGAAAGAAATTACAAGACATTACCTTTAGTGTCCCTTTGCAATGACTGCATTTGAAGCAAGACTTATGGTAAGGGATCCCATCAGCCGACAAAAGTTCGACCGGATAAACGGTCTTCTCACAAGCCTTGCATTTCTGCTGAGTACCGGTAAACGACATTGCTAGAATACGGTTTAGATCTGACCGTACAGTCCTTTATCTATGTCAATGTGAACTGCTCAAAGATGATCAATCAAACAACCAAAAACACACAATTTAGAACTCAAATTATGTTGAGTTCAACCAAATTAGATCTGAAATTAGGGACATCGAAACAATACTGTTCTTTATCTAGTTTAATGGATCGGCTTGAATTCAATTTCCTTTCTTATATTTTGCAAATATAACTGTCCAAAGAGGTTCAAACAAACAACTAAAAGCACACAATTCAGAATCAAATCAAGTCAAATTCAAAGAAACTAGCTCTAAAAGTTGGAGCTTTGAAACAGTTTATTCAAACATTAGTTATGATCTAAAGAAAAACATAAATGCAATCAACAGTAATTAAAGCTAGCAAAATATAATCTCAGAAACTTTATGAACTTGCATCCTCAAAAAACCCAGAATCCGGGATTTCAATAAAAATCATAAATAAAGCAAAAATCCCAGTTAGATGATCTAATCTGAAAAACATACAACCAAAAAAAAAACCCAAAACACAATAAGATAATAACAACTGAAAACAAAACCGGGTCAAAATTTTGAAGTTAAATGGGAAATTAAAAATGTACCTAAGAAGAAGAGCACCCTGGATCTATGAAATAAGAAGGTAAAAAAGAAAAAGAAATTGAGAGCTAGAAGACTGAAAGGGTTTTCTGGGTATTTATCAAACAAAATAGAGAGAGAGAGAGAGAGAGAGAGAGAGAGAGAGAGAGAGAGGAGATTGGTGTTGAAGAAGGGTACTTTTTGCAGCGAGCAGATGCTGCTGAAGTGGATGACGATGGATTATAAATGAGAAAATATTCGTGTTTTAATTTAAATAAATAAGAAAAAATAGGTATAATGATAAATTAGCTCTTAAAATTTACATTTTTTTTATCAATTTTGTCTTTATTTTTTTAATTAAATTTGATCATTAGTCTTTCAAAAAAATCATATTTGATTATTAATCTTTTAAAAGTGTCGAATTACTTTTTTATTCATGAAAAACTTACTAAAATATAAAAAAAATTAATCTTTTTGTTAAGAAAAAATAATTTAACCCTTTTTAAAATGTTAATAATTAAATTTAACTAAAAATAAATAAAAATTTAAATTATAAAAAATATAAACATTAAGGACTAAATTTAGAATTATACCAAAAATATTATTTAAAAAGAAAAGTGAGGTGGCGGCTTTATCTTGTCTTTATTTCAACCAACTCCAACAGGGCTGGCTTTTGCTGTTTGAAAATTGAAACCAATTTGACAACGTTGACCCTTGTTTCTTTTCAGACACTTTGTCTTTTTGGTAATTTTGGTCGATTTTAAATATTATAATTTAATTATATAAAAACAAACAATTGTGTGATTTAAAATTCTAAATTAAGTTTGGATTATTATTTTAAGTGATATTTTCCACTTCTTATTTTATTATATCAAAAAATTTAGAATTTTATTATATGTAAATACTTTTTAGATAATTCAAAATATTTTTAAATTAAGAAACTCGTATATTGATTTAATAATCAGGATGTCTATTACCTTCAGTGTAAATTGAGTTCAAGTCGCACTAATTGTATTATTATTAAAATTTTATTTTTCTCGTGTGATACATCAAAAAAATATTTTTAAATAAAATGAAATAAACAAAAGAAAACCCAATTAAATAAAATAAGGAAATGGCGATCCACGGTGATTGATTGAATGTTGTTGGTGCAAAAGTAAAAACAAATGCCCTTTTTCTCATGCCGAAAAGTGGGGTTGGGACAATTTCACATGCCGTTTCCCACGCTGTTGCGTTCTCTTATCATTTCCTTTCCTTTCTTCATTTCACGATACCCTTTTTCTCTTTTTTTCACAGCAGTCACTCTTAGGGTCGAATAGCTCGCCTGACTCGATAAGTTCGATCTAATTTAGTTTGAATAAAGATTTTTGTATTTCAAAATGACTCGAATTCAATTTAAATAATACAATAAGTTTTTTGGATGAGATTGACTAATCCAAAAATGAACTTGTACTTGAAGTTTTTTTATAACTAGACTTCAACCCGACCCATAAACATCTTTACCGCTCATCATCATTTAATTTAAAACAAAAAAAACCCGGCTGTTTTTTTGTCCCTCCATATCTATATGTTTTTTCTTTAATAAAAATGGTAACAAATGGTTGAATAAAATCTTTTAGAATTTTTATTATTACACTTAACATTTGTTAGTATTTTTAAATTGTTGATTATATATTTATATTTATAATTATATTTCAATTAAAATGTTATTATCAAAATTATAAAACAAAAGAAACGAACGAAATTTAATTAATTAAGGATTGGGTTCAGTCCGATGAATTATCAGTTCAATCAATCACATTTACGTTTCTATGTTCTAGAAATCATCCGCTTCAATGCCTAAGACAAAGCATCCTCCCAATTGGACTTGATAGACGGTATATTAGTCTTTCAATCGGTTTGCTTATTTTCAATTAGACTAAGGATATATTTAGGTTCGTCTATTAATATAAGTTGTCTTTTCGTATTACGATCCGACCACGTAATGCCGCTTAGTATTAGTTTAAACATCAGACAACCAGTGAACAACATTTGCTTCTATTTTGTTTTGCATGCAAAAATCACAGGAGGACAATTATACAAAGTATATTAATGTAATCAATGAATTTGTTTTATTAATCACTTGATAGCAGTGAGATTAAATACTGTAGTGTGAGACAATAAATAAGTTAAACGCGCCGCACTGTAGCCTACCGCCCATCCAAACACCGTTGTTAATGAAATTAATTAGGAACTAGGCCCAGAATCCGATTCATATTAGATTCAACCCAATGGGCCTCATCCAAAATCAAAATACATCAATCAATCATGCCCTTACATCACAGATCGTTTTCCAAAGAACGGTACAGATGAATGTTAAATGTGCACCATTCCGCAGAGAATCACACACAACCATAACTGAACTTTCCCGCCCAAAATAACAGCCTCTAACCGCCGTTACTTAACTAACTGAACTGACGCTCCCTTCATCATTATTTCACGAACAGTGAAAAATGGCTTCCTTTCTCTTCCTTTCTGTCCTCTTCTCCTTCCTCCGCTTCACCTCTTCCATCCCTTCCATCGGAATCGCCTATTCCTCCACCGTCTCTCCTCCACCGCCGCCTTTGCCGGCCAAGGTTTCATCCCTCATCTCCACCCTCAAGATCACCAGTGTCCGCCTGCCCGACCCCGACCCTTCTCTCATTAAAGCCTTTGCACCCACCAACACTTCCCTTTTCCTCTCCATCTCAAACTCTCACCTCCCGGCTCTCGCCTCCAACGGCTCCGTCGCACTCAGCTGGCTCCGCCGTCACGTCCTCCCTTTTTACCCTCGTTCCAAAATCTCCCTCATCTCCGTAGGCAACACCGTGCTCGATTCCACCACCATACAAGATTTCTCCCCTTTCCTTCTTCCGGCAACGAGAAACCTCCACCATGCACTTCAAGAGCTAGGCATCAATAAAATCCAAATCTCCGCCACATTCTCTTTCTTCTCCACAATCACCACCGCTTTCCCACCTTCCTCCGCCGTGTTCCAACAACCAGCCGGTGACCTCATCATAAAACCCTTGCTCCAATTCTTGGAACAAACGAATTCCTCTTTCCTCATCAACATTTATCCCTACAACCTTTTTCGCCTCAACAGCGAAATCCCAATCGGGTTTGCTTTATTCCAAGACAACCTTTTCAACTTCCGAGACGATCCCGTCACTGGGATAAGGTACTTTAACCTGTTTGCAATGATGGCAGATGCCGTGTTGACAGCTATGGCAGCGATGGGGTACCAGAATATCCCGGTGGTCGTGGCGGAAACGGGGTGGCCGAGCGGGGGAAGCCAAGCGGAGGAGGTTGAAGCAAATGGGGTTTATGCAGAGATGTATTTGAAGGGTTTGGTCAGGCATTTGAAGTCAGGAGCTGCAACACCATTTGAAGTCAGGAGCTGCAACACCATTGAAGAAAGATGGATCATGGTGGAGGGAACAATGAAAGAGGGAGGAAATGGGGTATTTTAACAGAGAATATGACAATGAAATATAATGTGGAGTTCTCAAGTGGGGCTAAGAATTCTGGGATTTGCTTGGTGGCCATTTGGCTTACAAATTGGCTGCTTATCACTTCAATGAATCTGATTTTAGGGTTCATTGGGGTTCAAGGATGATTTGCATATTGACAATGGCATCCCCTGGATGATTTTATGATGGCCTCATTTAGCTTATAGGGTTGAAGTCTATGGTTTTCTCTGGGGTGCCTTTGATGCATGGTTTTGAGGCTAATTAAATCTTGTAGCAATTCAGTGGATATGAGTGATATGATCTGTTAGGGATTTAGATCATCAACTTGATGATGACATATACTTCAACCTAAACTAAAGTTCAGACTAATGAGATTTTCCAGTGAGAGAGTAGATTTGCATGTTAATATACTTCCCGAGGCTATGTTTTTGGCGTTATAGTCCACTAAGATACGTAATTTGATTCGTTAGGCATGTTTATGTGCCTGATTGAAAGTATCATGCAGGAATCAACTAAACTCTTAATAAATTCATTTTCGTTTATTTAAAATATGTAAATATTAATAATTATATTATAAATAAATATATTCAACACAAAAAAATAATTTTATGAAAATATAATATTAGAACAAAAAAACGAGTTTCTTGTTTATGAACATAAATAATTGAACAAACTTTATTCGTATTCGAGTCAAAATCTTGTTCATGGTAAACCAAACTGCTCTGTTCATTTACATGTACATGCAAATATTTATAATTTGATTGGCCAAATTTTGGGTGGGGATTGACTATTGAGGAATGTTTGATGGGTTTTTTTTTTTGGTTAATGAACAAATGATCCATGTTGTAAGCTGGGCGAAATGGATTCAGAATCTAGGTCCCATAATCATCAATTAACATGTTTTATATCGGAAAGCCACACCAGGGCTTCACAGTTTTAACAAGTAGCCTATCAAAGTAAACCTTACTTCTTACATCACTTCTTTTTCTTAGGTACTGCTGCATAATCATCAATTAGTGCTCCAACATCTTTCCAGAATAGGCCCTCCACCAATACTCCATCCTTCGTGAACCTGCAATATTTCAACAGCTGTGAAAAGGGTTGCATTTGTAATGCAGACTCGAATGTTGGATACGGGTATGTTCAATTATTTTCGTATATTTTTTTAATGTATTTGGAAGATCCTTGTAGAGTCGTATGACTTGTATACCCATGTCTGTACATATGTTGGACACTGAAACTTCAAAAAGAATGAGAAGCTGGAATAACATAGCTAAAAACTGGATAGTAAAGAGCAAAAGAAAGGAGAAGGAAATGGGAGACATACCACTGGGTAACACTTTTGGTAAACTCTACTGGTCTGCCTGCAGATATTGATTTGGGATCTGCACTCGCTATGCTAAGCGTATAAAGATCAGAGAATCTTGGCAACTTTGAAGAGACCACCAATCCGGTGCTGGTGACGGATCCCTGCAAATACGAGATAAGCACTTTGATGTAGAAAATAACGCATGCAGAGCTTTTTAAACAAGCACACTCCATGGGCATCCTAGGGACCTCAAGAACTAGATCCATTGGCACATTTACTTTTCAATCTTAGTAAATTGGAAAGTTCCTTTCAGCCCAAGGCACACAGAAAGCATATGCACATACTTTGTAAGAATGGGTGTTTGTTTATTTTTAGCTAGTACAAGAAATATGATTACCTCGAGCAGTACTCAAGAATCTATATACCTATTGGATGCCATTATTCCACACAATAACTCTAAAAGCATTGGCAGTACATTAGAAAAAAGGTTGTAAACTGAGCTAATTATAGACACAAAGCAATCCTTCAATTTCATTTATGATGCAAATAGTTTACAACTTTCTATTAGAAATTTGAACCAGAGTTAGATCACATTGTATTCGCATTAAAAAGTTGTAAACTCAAGAATATAATGTCATGCCATTAAAATATATTAGTATTAGATGGTAATCTCAAGAGTTGTTAACCATGCAAATATCGAGGAAACCCAACATCGCAGCTTAAGCACATCAAGACCAAAGTCCTACCTAATCATATACATGAGATAACATCAGCTTAAAGATAAGAAAATCATTCCATAGCACAATATATAAAATGAAGACATGTTCAATTAGAAAGCCAAGGAACTTACAGGAGGAGGGTAAGTAAACATAATTGCGTTCTTTTCCTTTCTGTAGCTGAACAGCTGGAGTATTACATTGAAAACTATATACTTGCCAGAGTCAAGGATCAAACAAACATGATTACACTCATTGGCTGCCAAGAAAAGCAAGAAAATAAATACGGAAATCAACACAAAATCTTTAACACCATCTTGTCTTAGCCGTAAATACTCTCTGGCCAAATAGTTTCACTTGTGAAGCATAACAAAAAGGGAAAAGAGGGGGGGGGGGTTCACAAAGAAGCCAAATGTTGAACCTATGTCAGGCTAATGGAAGGTTTTTTCTTTTTTTTAATGCTCTTAATAACTAAGTATAATACTAAAAATGGGGATTTTTTTTTTTGGAACAAATTAAAAAATATGAATTTCAATAGAAAATTTAACATAAGATCAGACCAAAAAAAATGTATTAGGTAACCTTAGACTCAGTCTAGTTCAGTTGCTTTTGCTTCTCTGTTTCAAATCTAGAAATAAGAAATAAAAAGTTCATTCGGTTATCCAAGCTAATCTAGTTTTACACAATTAAATTACTTTTTTAATAAGAATATACCTAATTTTACTTTCATACGGATCAATTTATGCATAGATATGAACTGCATTTTAAATACTACTATTATCCTTCTATTATATAACAACATAAACAACCAAATGAAACCTATAATAGATTCTCATCACAAATTTTTAATTAAAAATTATTCCAAAAATAAAGAAATTCAATTCAAATTCATCCTAAACATTCTTGAACAACTATTTATCTAGCAATTACGATAAACCAAAACAAACAAATTCTGAAAAAAAGGATATAATACAATGCAACCAATGAGGAAATCACGGTTTCCAGGGAACTTCTTTTTGTAAAACTGAGCAAATAGAGCGATTACAATGATAATCGTTCCAATGAATAATCTGACATTGCTCATCCTCACGTCTTCCGCATACCCACGACTCGTAACGATCTATTCAAATACAAAAAAAAAATTACTCGAAAAATTCGAGCAGTAAATCGTGAAGATGAATGGATCTAGGGTTATTTCAATTGATATTTTTTAAATTTTTTTCAAAATTTTTATTATACCTCAGGGACGGATTCGTCGAGGATGTGTTTGAGGGAATTGTGATCTAATAGATTTGCCTTCTTTGAATTTTTGGTTGCAATCTCAGCCTTCATTTCTTGCATTTTGTCTGTGGAGATTTTAGGGGAAATGTACGGAAACGGCGCTACTGGTAATTAGAGAGTGAGGAGAGGAGTTGGCAGTGTTGCTCGAAGTCAAGATTATAAGTTGTCGTTTACCAAAGCCTAAAACGTCTTCGTTTTATTGGTAATAAAAGATACGTGAACATATGATTATTAATGTAAAAATATCTTTTTATTCACTACCATTTCGATATTAAGTAAATTGATTTCACTTAAAAATTTATATTAATTTAATCGTTTTCAAGTTTAAAAGTGAACAACTAAAAATAATTAATTATGACGTTAATATTTTTCGTCAATTCAATATAATTTTAATTGATATAATAATAAATTTAGCCTTTAATGTTTATATATTTTACGTAAATGTTGACCGGATGTTTAAATGTTACATGCTAAATCTTTTAAATTAGGATCAAATTGACAGAATGTGTAATGTTACGGCCTAACTTTGTTAAATCAAAGATTAAATAGACAAAACGTGTATATTTTAAAGGTTAAATTTGTTATTATACTAATAAAAATAAAAACAATTGATAAAAATATTAATATTGTGATTAATTATCTTTAGTTACCAACTTTCAATATTAATAAGAATTACCAATGCGGATAAATTTTTTTGAAAAATGTTTTTCAATCGAAACCCAAATTTTAAGGTTTAAGTGCCCTTATTTTTGTGTTTGGGAGTTCAAATTATTAATATATCTTTATTTGTATTAATAGTTTAAAATGTATTTAAAATTTTATATATTGACTATTTAAAATATATTTAAAATTTTAGGCTAATTTATATTTTATCAATCATTATATTAAATTATTTAAATATATGTAAGTATTATTATAGTAAATTAATTTAATATAATTTATTATTATATTTTAATTTTTTAAAATATTTCATGTATTATTAAATTTACAAATAATTTATTAATTTTACTTAAAAATATTTAAATGTATATTTTATATATAATTATATTAAATTATTTAAATATTATCTAAATTAATTTATTTTTCATTTCTAACATGATGTCTAAAATTGATATTTTAACTTTCAATGATAATTTTGTATAACAATACTACACACTCAAAATTAACAAGCCATACCTTTTTATACCATTTTCCAAGAGAAAAAATATTTGGTGTATCGCTAGAGTTTTTAGACTTCACAAGTAAAGTTAGTAGGTTAACAATTGTCCTATTTAATAAAATAAATATTTTAAAAAAAAGAGACACGTGATAATTTTTTAAGATTACTTGTGGAATAAGAAAGTACATTGCCAGTGTACCAAAGACTAACCCTTTCCAAAAATATTTTCTTTTTGAAATTAACCTTATAGCAATATCAATTAGGGGTGTAAATGAAACATTGGTACTCACAAGCTACTCGTGTTCAATTAAAAACAAAGAATCAAACTCGATTTGATAATTATTGAGCCAACCTTGAGTTTGAACAATTTAAGTTATTGATTAAACCGAATTTGAGCAAAGTAAAACTTGATTCAAATGGCTTACGAGCCTTATCATGCTTTTTATATTTTTATATTAATAAATTAGGTCATTGTCCTTAATATATATTATCAATCTTAAAGTCAGTTATTGAGTTTGAATTTGAGTTTGAGTAACTTGAATATATTTCGAATCGAACTTAGAAATAGGTGTTGAATCGAACTCGAATTCAATCTTAACAGGATTACACCCATTGTGGATCAGATAGATAGGCTTGAGCTCTTAGGATACCTTAGAGGTTGGATTCTTCTAATAAATACACTATTCCCTTGCTGTAGAGAATATATGCTGCTGCTTTCTTCTTTTTCTGCCAAAATAAATAAATAAATAAATAATGATATCCAAAAAGTATTTGACTTTTGACTCCTCTAAACCAATAAGGATTTGCCACGTTTACAAATCCTAGACTCCACACGTCACGAAGGTTAAAACTGTCATTTTGCTTTCCTTCCGCCCTTTTCTCCCCTTCCCAAGCTAAGCAAATCATCTCCTCCCCTCACTCCCCCCATTCACAAAAATCTCCTTTCATTTAAAAAAAAAAAACACCATCCTTTTTATACGGCGCACGTTAGCATCTTCCAGCAGCGAACCATCGCAAGCCTTCTCTATGGCCGCTTCCTATCGACCGCCGCCACCGTCATCTATTGATCTCGACCTCACCGTCGTCTCAGCCAAGCATCTAAAGAACGTCAACTGGCGAAACGGCGATCTCAAACCCTACGCTGTCTTCTGGGTCGATCCAGACCGCCGTCTCTCGACCCGTTCGGACGATGCCGGATCAACCCGACCGGTATGGAACGAGCGTTTCACCCTTCCCCTTCCCTCCCCTCTACACGACGTCGTTTTAACCCTCGAGATTTTTCACTCCAAGCCATCGGAAACACCTAAGCCGTTAGTCGCCACTCTCCGTGTCGAACTCAAAGAATTACCCGACCCGGATGACCGTTCCAAGATCCGAACCTTCCCTCTCCTCCGACCCTCGGGTCGTCCCCAGGGCAAGATTCGGGTGAAACTCGGGATTCGCGAACGTCCCCTTCCTCCACCGCCTGATTACCATTTTGCCCCTCCTAACTATTATTACACAAATGTCCCTCCCCATCCGCCAAGATACTCCGGTTTGCCCTACGTTTCTCACCCTCCGCCGCCTCAATCGCCTACGTACTCCGTCCCCGATTCGTATTCTCCCCATTTCTCCAATCACTACTATCCTACTCCTCCGCCGCCCATGCCTCCTCGTCCTTTCTTGGAGCGGCCTTACAGCTACACTGGTCCATCAGCACCGTTAGATTACTCTCCCTACGATCAGAGACCTAGAGGAGGCCCTAAATTTGGGACCGGATTAACTGTTGGAGCGGCTGCGGGGGCTTTAGGTGGATTATCATTAGAAGAAGGATTGAGATACGAAGAAGAAAGGAATCGTGGAAGAGTGGAGGACGACGTCGCATCAAGGGACAGGGATGATTATAGTGATTACCGTCATCCGGATTATTGATTGGTTTTAGCTACAACGATGATGGTGGGGTATATTTTTATAAATATGTATGTAAATAATCTGTGATCAGCTGATGATGAGTTTTGTGTTCTTAATGCCTGGGGATTAAAAACGATCCGAGAAAAGAGTGAGCTAAGAATAACTCTTTTGATGCCTGTTACGTGTTCTGCTATTTTCTTCTGCTACAACAATAAATTGTTAGTTTTTAATTGTTGAATCTTTCCCATTTCTTGGAGTTAATCTTTCAATGTCTTTTTTCTGTGTTGCTGAATATGATGGTAGGTAGTTGAACTTGTGGGTAATAAAGGGTCAAAATCATATTCAGCTATGGCGGTTCAGAAATGCTTTGGATTATCATTTCTTACCTGCCGGTGATGCTGGAAAGGCATTTTCATGTCATTTGTCTGTACCAAGCTTCAGTCTTGAAGGTTTAATGGAGTAAAACTGAGCTGAACCAATTTACTGCCCGTGGGTCCTCATTAGGGTAAGTCAAGTTATGTTTTCTATGAGATAGAAGGGGTTACCGACCTCATTAAGGCATTTTTCATGTTGTTATTCTGTAAGATGATTCCTCTGGATGATATACTTGTTTGTGGTTAATTAGAGTTGCCTGATACCGTGAATGCTTTGTTCGATTAGTTTGTGTGCACTTATGGTATCTCACATTCCTTGCATTAGGGAAAGACACCCATAAAAGCCTTTCTAGTTTGACTCTTGAGCCACGTAATGCCTAATCCATATTTGCTTTGCCATGTTTCAGAGTCCGAACTAACACCGTTTTTTATTTTTGATTTAATGATAATCCATCACTCCCAAAATAATTTTATTAGAAGAAAACTAAAGAGTTTGTAGCAAAATTAAACAAAATTAAATGTTGAAATAAGAATATTGAAGAAAAAGAGAAGGAATTAAAAGCGAAATTTAATTCAACCTCACAGCTGGAGGACATGTAGTTTAGGAGAAAAGGACAACTTACAGCAACTACAGAGGTCATTTTGAACCGCCAATAATAATAACATATAATCTTTCTCCAGCTAAAGTTTCCCACAATCAAAGCACGTGATTCGCCTAAGAACAAAAATTTATCACTTTGGACCCAAATCACAGGATCTGTGCAGCTGTGTTCAACTTCTCAGCTAATCCAAGTTGTGTCCTAGTGATGCTCGACAAGTATAATAACAGTAACTGATCCTGCACCACTCAAAATCCACATAAATTAGTGTCAAAACATTATTTTGGGAGATTTCACCACCAAAGCACAACTGTTATGATATTCGAAAATTAATCAAATCGTACCTGCAGACTATCATTCACAAGCTTATCAAATACGGATGGCGATAGTTTAGGCAAGGAGGCTACTGTGTCTGATATAAATCTGCCGATGCTATTATCAGCCGCAACACGCCCCTCCTGAGAAAGGGAACAGACGTTATAACAGAAAGCAATTGTGACAAATAAAAAAAAGATGGATGGAGATGGAGCCAATTTACGTACCACAACATCATCTACGTATTTGTAGACATCATCTATTAAAGCCAACAGTCTTTGCATTGTGACTTCCATTCCTTCCAAATCATTCGGCAGTTTGTCAACCGCTGTTGTCTTCAGGATGTCAACTGGGTTTTCAACAAATTCCTTTAGTTAGATTGTATCAAGATTCTTTACTTTGCAGTAACAGATGAAGATATTAAAAAGATGCAGGGCATTCCACTTTCTTAGACAAGTATAGAGACGGGTGAGACTGTGTTCAAGCAATACACGCATGATCATACTCACACAGAGTGAGAAAGAGAATAGGCATTACTATAAGATAGCGTCTAAGATTGTTAAAGTGATACATACACCCGAGTCGCTCAGCTTCAACCATACGTAGATCAAGAGGAATTTCTTGGAATTGAGCAGCAAGCTGTCGGTCTCCAAGAGCTAAATTGACAGAAACGTAGGCCTTTATCGTGCCCTCTCCATTCCTAAATCCAGTATCCACTGTCAAATGAACAGGGTTTGGGACTTCCCTAGAATAAAAATCATGGATCAATGCACTACCACCAGTGACTCCAAGGCCAGTAGAATACCTGGAAAAGTTGCAAATAACAAAGAGCTAAGTTGGAAGTACAACAAAAAAAACACAAACTCGCATTAGGTGGGTAATCAATTCAACCATGACAGTGGGAAGAGAGAACTTTTATACAAATAGTCTTACATTTGCATAACACCTAAAGGGGACTAAAGAGCTTTCAACAATTTTTTTTTTCTTTTTTATGAGAAAGAAAATATAACTTGGTAGGGAGCTGATAATTACCATCCAACAATTACTTCCTTTGGATTCACTTTTTGGTGGGAGACTACCATATTATGATGGTATTCAATATCCAAAGCAACCTGCAGAAGTACTAGAGAGAATTACAAAAGCAATTAAAAGAAAAAAAACCTAAATATCTGTAAGCCATCATCATTAGTATTACTTAGAAAGTAGTGACTGCAAAATATTTCATATCAGTCACATAATGTTAAGACTTAATAACCTATTCACAATGTACAATTGTGCTCTTATTTATGAAATTATTTCAATCTAACCTTAATTAATGCCTATCCTCAAATCATTATTTACAGCACTATCAAGTGTTAAGAAACAAATTCAATTTACAAAGAACAATAATCATAAAAAAAGCATCTCATTCAATTCCTTTAGAAAACCCTAAAATCAGTATCATAGATCTCTTCTATTTATTTCAGCATAATGCTCTACCTAAAAATCAGATAAAGAATTCAACTTTAATTATAAGCTAAGCAGATCTCAATCCAAAAGAGAAATCTGTTAAAAAATTTAAAAATACAATAGTCTGAAGATAAAAATTAGGGCACCTGTTCGGCGGATTCGGTGTGAGGAACGGCATAGGAGTTACGGATATCAACGGTGCCATCAGGAAGGACGGAGCCGAGGAGCGTGCCGATTACGCGCTCGGCTTGGTCGGGGCGTCTGACGTAGCAATCGCAGATGTTAAAGATGACGAGAGGATGAACCTTGGCCGACAGGTTCGCCGTTGAAGGCGTACTGAGCTGCAAAACGGTGTGATCGTCGGCCGCCATCTTGTCTCCCCGATCTTCTAGTTTTGGTTTCGAACTTTTATAGTTAATTTATATGGTCAGAAGTATTATCAATATTTGGACCCAATTTCGGCCTGTTTTTACTGGGCCGAGTATTATCCATTTATTCTTTCTCTCTCGTGATAATGTTGGTGGAACCAGATCAAACTTGTCAATTGGACTAATTGGATCGGAAACCAACTGCTATGTTAGTCCGAACAAATATATTGAACCAATCTTTAAAGTTAAACAGAGAACCAATGACCAGTTTAATCATTGGTTTGATTTTTAAAACATTGCTTGTAACTGAAAGTTTTATTATCTAAAATATTTCTGCATTCAGTAATCACATTGACTCTAAATACATTTGGAGTTAAGTCGAATTAGATCCCTAAAAGAAGGGAAGATTTTCCACCCATGTATTTTTTATCTACAAAACTTAAATCTGAGACCTTACACATTGACATCAAGCTTTTTAACACTTGATTGAACAAGTGGCAGTCTCTTATAGAGGTGCTCATGGGCCGGGCCGGGCTTGGGACGGGCCCATAAAAAATTTTGGCTCGGGTCCTAGGCTCGGGCCCGGCCCGAAATATGGGCCTGAATTTTTGCCTAGGCCCGGCCCGGGCAAAAAATCATAAGCCCGGGCCCGACCTGGCTCGGCCTATTTTTTAATAAATACCAAAAATTTATTTTAAAAAGTAAAAAATATTTTAAAATTAAAAAAATTTTAAAATTTTAAAATCATTTTAAAATTAAAAAATAAGAAAAAAGTATTTAAAAATATTTTAAAATTAAAAAAATTTTAAAATAAATATATTTATTATATCGGGCCGGGCCGGGCCAGGCCGGGCTCGGGCCAAAAAAGTGGTGCTCGAGGCCCGGACCATTTTCTAAACGGGCCTCATTTTTTTGACCAAGCCCATATTTCGGGCCTATATTTTTACCCAAACCCTCCCATATTTCGGGCGGGTCGTTGGGCCAGATCGGGGCGCCCGGCCCATGAGCACCTCTAGTCTCTTATGATCGAAAGTTAAAAATTTAAGGCAGCTTTTCCACCCTTGTATTTTTTATCTACAAAACTTAAATATGAGTACATCAAGCTTTTTAACACTTGATTGAACAAGTGGCAGTTTCTTATTATCGAAAGTTAAAAATTTAAGGGTAAAATTGTATTTAGAAGTAACTTAGATATTAAGCATGTGTATAAACTTTGATTTATTGCATAGTTTGATACATAAAGTTTGAATTTACGTAATTATGTGCATAAACTTTTAGTTTTGATTAAATTTTTAAAAATTAATAATATGGTTATTCACATTAATACTACTTAGAGGTGTTCATGGGTCGGACTGAGCTTAGGCATGATATTAATACACTTTATACTTGTTCAAGCATAGCCCAATCTGAAATATGGGCTTATATTTGTAAATAGCTAATCCAAACTTATTTTAAGCATGTCCATATTTAAAAATATATTTATATTAATTTAATTTAATTATTAATAAGTTTATATATGGTCGTAGTTTGTATGCTACTATAGATATAATTTTTATATATTATAAATTACATAATATGTAAATATAAGTTCATATAAAACATTACAAATTTACACAACAGGCTGAGTCAAGCTCAGGCATTGAACATTCAAGGTTGGAGCTCAATCCATATTTTAGACAGGCTTAATTTTTTTCTCAAGTTCATTTTTTGAGCTTAATATATTTGCCCAAACCCTCCCAAATTTCGAGTAAACCTTCAAGCTTGGGTAGTTATAATACTACCTTACGTTTATTTTTTTATACATAATTAATTATTTTTATTTAGTATGGAAATAATTAAAAATTTTATTTTTAAAATATGTGCAATTGAATTAAATCGAATAAATTTTAATTGTGATATAAAAAAAAAACTAAAAATATGATAAAATACATGGTGCTAGTAAAAAAATATAAATGTTTAATTTATAATTTTTTAAATTAATATTTAAAATAAACTTGAGTTAATTAATATTTGTAATAATACATTCAAAGTTAAATGATGATGATATATTATTTAAAAAATTTTAGAGAGAAAACAAAAGTTCATTATTTAAAAAATTATATAAAATTATAGTGTTAATTTAAAATCAATAAACTTTTATAGAAATTTTTTAGATATTTATAGTAAAAACCAGGGGTGTAGCCAGTGCTAGCAGGGTCCGAAGAAAATTTCTATTTAGGCCCCTTTGAAGTTTATAAAATTTAAATTAGTAAAGGTAAAATTGTATTTTGCCCCCTAAAATTGATAAAAAAATTAATTTAATCCTTTAAAAATTATAAAGATATATATATTAAAATGGTGAAATTGTATTTTTACTATTATAAAAATATATAATTTAATTTCGGCCTTCTAAAAAATATTTCTAAATTCGCCTCTAATAAAAACAAAAATTTTTACTCTTCCTTTTACTTTAGAGGCTTGAAATTCTCATAAGTCGACTTTCTGCCCATTCTCGTTCCAAGAAGACATTTTGTACTTAAAATCATTAAAATGTTAATAAAAAACAATAGAAATGATAGAAAATCATAAAAAAAGTATAATAGATGTACAAAATTTTAAAATATATATAAAATTTCAAAAAATATTAAAATAACAAAAACATTTTTTAAAAATATGTAAATTACACAAAAAAATGTAAAAGAATTATTAAAATATGAATTAAAAACACAACAACTTATTTGAAATATTATAAAAATAGAAAAGTGAAAAAAATATATATATCAAAATTATATGAAGTTTAAAAAATATAAATGAATACCTACAATTTTATATATAGTGTCGGTTGGCACTTGTTTTCTCAATCTATTTCTTCACATTAGTTTGCATCTCAAAACACTCCCCTATCATTGACGACTGATAAAGGGCTGCAAGCTTTGGGGAGGTCCGTGACGAACGAGCACAACAAATAGCTTCAATGATCAAATGATGGTTAGTGGACAAGTGAAAATATATATATATATATATAATTTTTTTCATATATTTTTAATTTGTTTTACAATTTTTATTCTTATTGTGCTTTTTTATAATATATTGTAAATTTTATTAATACATTTAATAATTTTCTATTTTTTTAAATATTTTCATAATTTTTAAATTTTTATTTCTTTCATAATTCATATAATTTTTTTATGATTTATATAATTCTTTAATTTGTTATAATTTTTTGCACTTTTCTATATTTTATGATATTTTAAATAATTTTCATAATTTTCACAATTTTTTAATTTATGTATTTGTTATTTTAATAATTTTTGCAGTTTTTAATAATTTTAAATATAATATACCAGATTTTGCCACATGACACAATCTTGATGTGCCACATGGTGAAAACAACCCCCAAAACGACTATTGTTACCCTTTAACGATTGATTGTTAACTTTAATGGTCAAATGATTTAATTGATTGAAATTTAACATTCAAGGGTTAATTGAGTGTAAAAAGAGTATAAGGACTTAATTGATTTTTTTGGAAAAATCTAAGTACTTTAAAGACCTGTTAGCCTTATAATAAATGTGACCTAAGCTTGTCTACATCTTCTTGTTTCGCCAAAGTTACGACATTGGTATCTTTCTCTCAAGTTATGTTTATTTAGAGAATTTTTAAAATTAGACCAGTAGTTGAATCGGTCAATTATTGATTCTCAATCTGATTAGCTTATTTGGTCTAATTAATTAAATAATTTAAAAAAATCATAAATATTAAAAAATATATAGAAAACGATTCAATTGGTGGTTCAATTGATTTACAAATCAACTGACCCAATCCTTTATTCTAAACCGATACTTCAATTGTTTTTCGATCTAAACTATTCCGAAAACAATGGTGTTTTGAAAGGATACCATAATCATCCTCATCATCGTTGAAAATAACTTTTAAGACTTTGCAAGGAAAATGCAATCTAGTCTCAAGCAAGTGGAAAGTGTTGAGACTATGGACAAACTGGTTTGGTCAGGTAGCACCTACTATCTATAACCCAACTTTTTCTTTTAGATTGTTAGTTTTTTTCTTTTTGAGTTTTCTCATTGAAAAAATAGATCTTGTAATAAAAGTTTTATGTTATATATAATAAAATTATTAAATTGAACTCGACATTAATTGGAGTTGGAATCTAAATTCGAATTTAAATAAATAAAACATAACTCGATACTTATCTGTGTCAAAATTCTAAATCAACTTTATCAGCTGACATTCTCTTTCCTTATCTTTTCTCTTATCATGAAGAAAATAAGTAATTAACAACTTATATTAAACTCGACATCCATAAGTGTTGAAAATATTTCCGTAAAAAAAGTATTCTTATTATGATTAATTTAATACATCAAGAATTATCCAGTTAACTATTATTATTAAATCTAAACTTAATCTATTTTTATGTAAAATTTCGAAATCTTAAATTTTAAGCTGTAAAACCTTAAACCCTAACTCTTAAATCTTATTCTATTCGATTAAAAAAAGTTTAACTTAAATTAACATGATTTAGAAAAATAAAAAGACAGCTGATCCAAAAGCCAAGTGGAGATGTTGAGACTTGGGACAAACCATGGTTTGGTTAGGTAGCACCTACCATATAAAACCAAACTTTGGTATAGGGATTAAAAATTTGGGACATGTTTTTAATTGTATTTTTATTAAATAAATGTATTATGGGGAGAAATTATTTTATGAATTTTTCTCATCACATTATACATTGTCTCTTTCAAATTATTTAATAATATTTTATCAATTTTTCAAGTCATTGATACATAATCTTTGATAAAAAATTTACCCCAAACTCGAAACCTTGAATATTAAATCTTGAACCTCAAACCCTAAATTAGGATACTTTAGGGTATGGGTTGGGGTTTGGTTCAGATTTAAAGTTTGGGGTTTAAGACTCGGAATTCGAGGTTTAGGATTCCGAGTAAAAAAATTACCAAAAGTGTATGTCAATTACATGAAAAAAATTACTGAAATATCATTAAATAATTAGAAAGTGACCCTATATGATGTGATGAGAAAAATCCATAAAATAAATTTTTAAAGGAAGTGACTATTATATATATGATTTTTCGGCTTTAAACTTGATTAGTAGGTCCATTTTGGCATTTGTATTTTTTTGGTCCAATTTGACTCTTGAATTTGGTTATCAGATCTATTTTGGTATCTAAACTTGGATTTTGTCAAGATTTGATGATTTGACCAGTATTACTAGTTACTAGAACATGACCGAATTGGATAAACTAAGAACAGGTCTATATAATATTTTGAACAAAATGGTTGAACTGATTGACTTGAAAACAACTTGAATTTGGTAAAAACCGAAAGTCGAGGTAAAAATTGGTATTTGAATGGGTTGAATTAGTTTAATAATTTTTTTACATTTTAATTGTTTTAGATTTTTATGAAATTTAATTAATTAATTTTTGTTGGTCTGACAGTCGAATCGATTGAACTGGTTAGATCAAGAACTGATAGTCTGACTTGTTTAACCATTAATCTATTTATTAAAACACCGAATATAACATTTTAAGATTGTACCACATCGTCAAGAAATTTATATAAAATTGTTATATTTTCAAGTTGAGAGACTAATATTATAATATGTAGCTAATGATTGCTTATATGGCATGGAAGGAGAAAACGAATGAGGTCAAAGACAATATCATAATTTAGACATGGATATAAATGCCCACTTTGCAAACAAGCAAACAAGGCTTCCATTGAAATTGAAGCATATTACACTTTGAGTTTATCTTTTAAGATCACAATCATCACTTTGATCTCGTCACTTTGATTTGAAAGGAATGGCTCTGATTACAACTTGGTGGTAAAGTGCTGCCAGTAGTGCCCCAATGAATGGACCCACCCAGAATATCCACTGCACCCAAAATTAGAAAAAATATCGATTAGATTCGAGTTAGTATTTAATGCCTAAAATGATAACTTGATTGACCGAAACAACTTAAATGATATTAATACTTTGAAAAACTGAAATTGGGGACCAATCTGAATTTTGGCTCATAATTTAGAGAGTGATAGTGCTGAGAAAATTTTATAGGCTTACGTGGTCATCCCAACCCTTGTCCTTGTTGAAGATGATGGCTGCACCAAGACTACGAGCTGGGTTAATACCGGTTCCAGTGACTGGGATAGTGGCTAAGTGCACCAAGAACACTGCGAACCCTATTGGTAATGGTGCCAAAATCTACCACCACAATTCAAAAGTTAGCACCATTCAATAAGCTTTCTTTAAATTGTTTAAAAGAAGGAAGCCATTGATGAAAAGGAGCTTACAGGGACATGGGAGTCTCGAGCACTACGTTTGGCATCAGTGGCTGAGAAGACAGTATAAACAAGCACGAAAGTACCAACGATCTCAGCACCAAGCCCAGCTCCTTTAGTATAGCCAGGGTTCACAGCGTTGGCTCCACCACCCAAAAGACCGTACCTTGTCTTCCCCATGAACCCTTTAACCACACCCGCACCACATATGGCTCCCAAGCACTGCATCGCCATGTAGAAAACCGCCCTAGCAAACGACAGTTTCCTCGCCAAAAACAACCCAAATGTCACCGCCGGGTTTATATGACCACCTATATCACATCATTTCATCAATCATCCAAATCATTCTTGGCTTCAAAAGAGGGTGGGGGTAAAAGTACCATGAAAGTATCGGACTCGAATTGTATTTTGATTTCTTTATACGAAAAATAGATAAATCAATCATTATACGTTAGATTAAAAAATAAGTTAATTTTTTGTAAAATTTTATCGATTTTTATTATAAGTAATTCATGTATGTCAGCTTAATATACACATAAAATAAATTATTTTACTCTTTAAATTAATGTATAGAGATTAATTCATTATTTTTTTTAATAAAGAAAATAAAATGCAGTGGGATTTACATTGTAAATGATCATCCACAGTAGTTTTACCAAGAGAGATACCACTTACCAGAGATTCCAGCAGTGCAATAAACAAGAGCAAAGATCATGCCACCAAAAGCCCAAGCTATGCCTTGAATCCCAACAGTACGGCACTTGGTGTTTTCCTTGACAACACCCATAACAGTCAAAATGGTGATATATAAGAAAAGGAAAGTGGCCATGAACTCAGCAATCCCAGCTCTATAAAAGGACCAAGAGCACAACTCGCGTAGCTCGAAAAATGGAGCCGGTGGTGGCTCAGTATAGTCCTTCCCTTCATCTTGGCTTTGAGCTGCTGTTCCAATAGGTTGCCTCTCTGAAAACCTGTTGGCTCCCAATCTAACATCTTCTTCCCTGCCTTCCATTTTAGAACAAAACTTTAAAAAAACTCTTGTGATTTGTTTTTTTTTTTTTTCCCTTTTTTGGGTTAATGGGGTGTTAGAGCTTGGTGTGGTGTGTTTTTTATAGGCCAGGGGTTTAATCTAAGTATAATTATTTCAACTTTTTAGTTGTTTATGAATTATGACCGACCAATCAGGGCGGCAGCAAAGGGCTGGCAGGGCCAGGCCCTAAAATGGAAAATTTATCTCATTAGCCTTTTATATTTTATAAAATTATAAATTAGTAAATGGTCAAATTGCACATTAAACTTTTAAACATAATAAAATTTTAATTTAATTTTTTAAATTTTATGAAAAATATAAACTAATACAATGATAAAATCATATTTTAACTATTAAAAAATATATTATCTAAAAAAATTTCTAACTTCAACCCTTTTAATGCAATTTTGTCTGTGGATTTAATTTAATGGGAAATGAAGTGAAAACCCATTGGAATGTTTTTGTTATAAACGACAAAGAGGGGGTGGCTGAGACACCTTTGTTGGCTCAATTTTGGCCACAAATATGTAAGCTGAGGATGAATAGAAGCACCACCGCCCATTGCCAACCATGCACTAATATTGTCAAAGTGAAGACTTGAAGGGAGTGAATGGTACTATTATTTTACATTATTTCATAAATTTAGAATTTAATTTTCACACTTTTAACTTTAAAAATTTAGTCCTTTTATTTTTTAATTTTTAAAATTCAAGTCCAATTATTAATACTGATAACATTTTTTGCTAAATTTATTGATATGACTTTGAAATAAAAAAGAAAAATTCACTTAAAAATCATGTACCTAGAAAAATAAAGTTATAATAAATCTAAATTTAACAAAATAATTTTAACTGTAATTAAATTTTGAATTTAAATAGTAAAATTAAAATTTTAAAAATAAAAATATTAAGGCTACATTTTAAATTTACAAAGGGATTTATGAAAAAAAATATTAACCTAAAATGAATTGCCTTGGAGGAAGCGTTACGTTTACTCAAAAGAGTTTTAAGTGATTATTATTGCTCCGTTAGGTTCGTATCCAACATCTTAGTCTACATATAGAATCACCAAAATTCAAAGTTAAAAGATATGCTTCTTTTAAGTCTTTGTAAATTGGTCGATTGATTGAGTCTTAGCTCGATTAGTATTGGCATTGTTGTCAATGTAGGAGGACGTGAGTTTGAGTGCGACGAAGCACATTATTCTCCTATTTATGGGTTAGGAAGGGGCTATGGGTAGTTCTAGTATTGTGTCAAAAAGAACATATACAATTAGAACTTATAATGAGATTTTTAAATAAAAAAAGTCTTTGTATATTGATTAAAGTTTACTATAAGTCTCTATACCACTGTACCACGTCAAGAAGTCCATTTTAGTTCCTCTACCATTGAAAGGAAATTGAAAAATCGATATTTTAGTCCCTTTATGTTAATTTTATCGTTAATGGAATGACGTTGCTTAATGGTGGTTGATGTGGCATTAAATAAAATATTACAACAAATTAAAAGTTTACTAGTCTTGAAAACAAATGGAATTATGCGGCTTAATGGTGACTAATGTGGATCAAACTACATATAATTTAAACATAACAATTATGTATAGAAAACTAATAGAACTGAAAACACTTTGGGTAAAAGAAAAATCAATTTCTTACCTTTACTCATTCTTTAAAACTGTTTTTTAGCTTTTTAAGTCGATTTATTTTTTTAATGTCACGCCAACTACCATTAAGTCATGCCGTTCCATTAATGGTAAAGTTAACGTGTGGGGACTAATATATTAACTTTTTAAATGTATAGGGACTAAAATGTTTGTTTTAATAGTATAAGAACTAAAATGAATTTTATGATATAGTATAGGGACTTATAGTAGGCTTTAACATTGTATATTTTCAATTGAATTGATGGTGTAATTTAATTATAATGACAGTATTTTTGAAAATATTTTAAATTATTCAAAATCAATGTTAAATTAAGTAAATTTAACTAGTGTAAAATTAGGTATAAAGACTTATTTGGTTCTCCAACTTTATAAAAAAAGTCATTTTAGTCCTCTATTTAAATTTTCGTCTCTTTTAGCTCTTAAACTTGCTTTGTTTGCCAAATTACCCTAACATAGATGAAAAAGTTAACATTTGTTAAATTTGTTGACATGACATACACGTGGATTGACATATAAGTAATTAATTAATTTTTTAAATTTAAAAATTTATTAAAAACATTTTTAATATTGTAATTCTAATAAAAATAGATAATTGCTGATGTGTCATATATGTAGATTGCCATGTGTATATCATGTCAGCAAAGTTAACATATGTTAGATTTTCCATGTATTTTAGAGTAATTTAAATGAAGGACTAAAATGATTTTTTTTTGTAGAATTAAAAAGCCAAATAAACCATTATACCTAAAAAAAGCTGTGAAAATGTATAAAAACTTATATACTAACAATCCATTTTGAGAAGGGATGGTATGAAATTAGGATGCCACATCATTTGTATATCTTTCTAATAGTTTAATGCTACATCAACTTTTTTCTCTTGAATTTCAGCATTTTCTTCCTGAAAAAAATTAAATTCAACTGAAAATACTAAAATTCAAGAGAAAAAAAACTGATGTAACATTAAATTATTTGAAATGGATACAGATGACGTGACATCCCAGTTTTATACCATCTTTACTCTTTTATTTTGGAAGAATAATGATAAAATCATGGAATTTGATTATATGAAATTCAGAGAATCATTGCGCTATTTATAATTAATTAGGAAAATAATTAATTTTGGGAAATGAAAATGCAAATTGGACCCACCTTTAAGCTACTTATGTGTTCGCCCACCACAACTAGGCCTTCATTCAATTTCTTTCCCAATGACCAACGTTAAATAACAAGAGAATGACAATTATAAAAATGAGAGTTTTATCAGGAGGCGCTCATGGATAGATCGGGTCGAATATATGTGAAGTATTTATATTAATTTTTTAAATTTGAACTTGGACAAATAATCTAACCCATGAACAGGTTTAATTTCAACATAAGAGAGAAGATAGTTGAGTTTTTCACATTTTCAACGGATTTCAACCTCATCTAATGTTTCTCATAATTAAGATAAAGCTTTTGGAAGGTTTTTAAGAAAAAAAATGAAAAATATAAAAAGAGGAAATCAAGACAAGCTCTCGGTAAATTTTGGCAAATTCTATGTTGGTGGCTGACAGTGGTTAATTGACATAAGTGGCTGAAAGCAATAGCAACAAAAGTGATGAATTGAGAGAGAGAGAGCATGAATGTTTTAATTTTTTAAATATAAAATATCATTTATAGATTTCAAAAGATATAAAAAGAAATTAATAGAATTTGATTTGAAAATTTAATATAAAAATATTTGAAAAATTAATTTAGATAATATTATATATATTATTTTTTATATTAAATTGATTTGGAAAATACACTTATAGGTGAACCTTTTGGCCAAGTCGATACGAAAACTTTGCCATGAACGACTCGCAACTTCCTCTCATGCCTAGCTATGAACGTCCTGGTGTCACGGGGCTAGAACTTTAGTTTGGAAAATCGCACGATCTTAGGCGATTTCTTTGCTTTAAACTTACCTAAGCTAGCATAACTCTTAAAGAATGAGAATTGTCATGGAAATTCTCTAAAGCGCTAAAAAATACAGCGGAAGCAACTCGAAACGAAAGAGTAACAAGAGAAACCAAATTGCGTAACCAAACTTTGGTGTTATTTTTGTTTTGTTTGCATAATGTTTCACAATACCAAACCGTAATGGCCACTCTAGTCTACCACTTCCATTACATTTGTTATTTTAAGCAAACAAAAAAATTTAAGGTAGCAACAATTTTTATTTAACAAATATTTTGGGGAATGCCCATATTTTGGTGAAAGAGTGAAGGTAAAATTTGATAGCATATGAGTGAGGAGTATCTTGAGCTCCATCATGGCAAAGTGCTGTCCCAAACATGTATGAGGCCCTGCACCAAATGGCATGTATGTTACTTTCATTTTGTAATATATTCATATAATTTGTCATAATTATTCAATTTCGAAAAATTATTGTTTTTATTCTTATTATGTATCAATTTATATCAATTAAGATAAATTTTAATTGGTTATACTTATCATATATTAATATAAATATTGTATTTAAAACTTTAATTTACTTTCCCGAGACAGAATATATATATTCTAGTATAATTAATTGAAACTAGAAAACATTCTTATGTATTGTTAGAGTTGTATGACCCAAATTCTTGTTAAAGAACTAATACAGTGGTAAAGCTAGGGGATCTGTGGCGGGCTTAAGGCCGAAGGCACTAGTAGAATCCGTATAGAACTACGCTTCTTCTATTTGACTTTAATTAGAAAAAGATTTTTCAACCTTTAAATAGATATAGTCGCAACTTGTCTTATATCATTCGATTTTCAACACTAGTGAATTTTCTTCTCCTCCACCCGTGGTTTTTTTTCCGAAAGGGTTTTTGCGTAAAATCTGTATTTTTTTCTTATTATTTTGAGATTGTTCTATATTATCATTATCGACATTAATTTTAACATGTACATCTTAAAAAATGTATCAAAAATTAAATAAAGAATATTCATATATATTATTATTTAAAATTTTAATTGAGTTTGTGTCACCCTCAATTGGTTCTCAACTCCATTGTTAAATTACTCGATTTAAAAGCTTATTCTTTTCATATCAATTTCTCATATTCCAAGACACCATTAACACAAACCCCAACCTCAAAACCAAGTCCAAAGTCGTGGTTCAATCCTCTTGAGTTCAGTAATGTAACTACCTTTAATGCAACAACGTTATCCCCTCTTAAACTAACTCTCTTGGCATATCAATGGGAACTCATACTCGGCTATCAACTTGAGGAGTATGTTCCCAACCTATAACCCACAAAACCCACCACCATTTGGAAATGAAAGACCATCTTCTTCATAGTGGTCTTGTTTTGTTGCTTCCTTTTCTTCTGAGACTGTACCCTATGTCATAACAATCTTAGTGCCACCTATGGGTGCAAATCCTGTGTTTGATTCAATGAATAAAACACACCGAAGTGGATTGATATTTTGTGTGTTCCAAGATCGCCGCAAATAAACTTCATGTGACTTATAATCAAATGGTCGACGTACTCAATAAAGAGACTGAAATCAAATATGATATTCATTTTAATTTATTCTTTGATTATATCAAATTTTCTTTGTGTTATTTCTTAGTTTTTACTATTCTTGTCGTGTATATGAACACGATTTGATTAATGAAACAAATGCAAGCTTTTCAACTTTACATAATATGTTTTAGCCCTTGCCAAGGTTGTCGACTTAGAGCAATGAAAATAAGCCAATCTTCGTATGATATTGGAATACAAGCCAAGCTCTCTAAATTAGGTATAAGTTCAGATATTTTATCTTATCATGTTATTCTTCATCTCCTTTTACCTTCAACGAGTCTTCCTGTAAATCTACCTTCAAGTTGAATAACCATCACTAGAATGAAGCAGATTATCAAAAGCTTGCAAGCAACTCCATTGTCTGAGGTTGAAATTTCTGTGTATGATTCGACATGTTTTGTACTCCGGCGTTCTGATCAGGAGAACCAGACTAATTAAATATTATAGGAGTTGGCAGGCATACATCTTGGTGGGTCTCGTACTTCACTATATTCTCGTGACATAGATAGTTTCCAAATTGACTATGCCATCCTAGTGTTGTTTATCATCTCAGAAGCTACTCTAATAACAACAATAGGATTTGCAGTTGCACCTTCGAAACATACTTTGTTCCTATGGATCCAAATGCTTCGCAAGGTGACAGCGAAAGTTACATCAAGTCTTTTGCCATGATTTCCGTTTTAGTCTTGACATGTTCCATGACTTTCGTAATCCAAATACATCAAGGTTGTATTTTCGAACTCCAAGGGGTGATCCAAACCAAACTGCCTCCATAAAGTTGCATTTACAGAAGAGATGATCCATGGTCTTTGTTTCAACTTGGCGGAGAGTGCAGTCTGTTCCCTACAAATCCATTTCTTTTCTGAATTTCGGTTTTGCAAGGCAACGCATTGTTAAGAATCTACCACACGAAGATGACAGCCTTAAAAGGCATTTTGACCAACCATAGCATCTTCTAAACGTCTTTGGGTATGTGCAAAGTGTTTAGATTCAACCTTCTGTCATCATAATTATTAAGTTGCCACTAGGGTTTTTCATTGCCTTTTAAGTAGAGATCTTGTTTGCTACCTCCTAATTTGTTGGATCGGTTCTAAGCCCAAGATGATAGGAAGAGAATGGCACCTTTTCTAACTCAATCCTTATGATCATCCGACTCAATTATTGGCAAATTTGTTAAGTGAGCTCTTGGATGATTTTTCTAAGGAACGCCCGATCGAATAAATTGCAGGTCAAATAGTCCGTTTTTTTAAGATCTAAAAAAGTAAGTCAATTTGGAGACAGAATATAAAAAGCACGTTCAACTGGACGCGATTTTTGTTTAATTAACAAAAAAACCTCGTCTAACTGGAAGTGTTTTTTGCTTTAGAATTTTCAGAAAAATTTTCAGCTAGGCACACATATCAGCAAAAGATCGTCCAAAATAATGCGATTTCACACTCTCTTCAAAATCGTTCTATTTCCCAATCTTGAAAAAAAATTGACCTATTTAACCAATTAAGAAACGACATATATGCACAAATTAGCCTACAAATGACTACTAAATCATATGTCATGCTAATGCATCGCAAAAGAGAAACATTTTTGAAGAAATTGGTAACAATTTTATAATAAATCATAATTCCAATTTTACAAAAATATGTGCTCAAAAAATTTTACAGTATAAAAGCAGTAATTGACCCAACATCAATTCAATACTTAAAAGAATAATTAAACCTTTTCTTTTTTTTCTTTTTATGATTAACCAAACGACGGGTCCGAGTCATCATCACTTCTTGAACCGAGACTCACCCTGTTCACGACTCCAAAACTCGCCCAAAAACGTCTTAGCAGCATCCAAACTGGGGAAATAAGTAGGCTCCAAGAATATCTGACTCAACGAGTCACCCGAGTCGGAACACGCCACGACTCTGTTTCCTTTCCCTTCCAAACTCCCCATAACGATCATCAACACTTGCTTGTACCCAAAAAAGAACCGTTTCAAGGCCGCTTCGATGGCTTGCAATGCTTGTACCAGAGATACCTTATTGCCCTCCTTTTGCTCCGAGTACAACCTCATAGCAGCTTCATGAATCCTTGGCCCACCGTTAGGGTCCACCTCGACACCCAGAATGAACGGGACCTTATGTTTCAACTCCTTGGATAATTTCGTAATTTCAACCAACCCTTTCGATCTGAAACAAAACGCCTCCGTTTCGTTAACCGATTTTATCTGCAACTGGCTTTTCAGGTGAAGGAAATCGTTGGGATCCATTAGGAGATGGAGATCTTCGATTTCTTCCAGAAGCTTCCAGATCTTTTCCAATATGTAACAGTCGCCGGCGGCGGCTTCGAAGCTACCGGCGTCGATCCCCGAAGCGATGCGTTTCAACAACTGTTTCGCCGTCTGGATCCATGATTCGAGGATCTGATTGGTGGTGTAAAGCGTCGAGTTCTCGTGGTTCTCGATGTGATCGTAAGGGCTGGACTTGAGCGCGTGGAGTTCGTTTGGCTTGCAAACGGCGTCGTAGTCGAGGTTTGGTTTGCCGGAGAGGTTCGGCTCTCCCAAGCCTAACGTGAAAGGGCACCGCCTCATTTCGCACTCGATGGAGTAGAGAATTTTCTGCGCTACGTCCTCGGATTTCTGCCACGTCACCAGCCGAGGCAATAAGCTGCCTTCGCTGGTCCTGTTCACCACCGTCGTTTCTCCGTGAATCTTCCACACCTCGGCGGAGCTGCTCTCTCGTGTTAATACACCGTTGGACGACGTAAGATCAAGGATCGGAGCTTCGTTTTCGTCTTCGCATAACATAGCGATGAGTTCGATCTGACTCGTGGTAAGCGACTGGAGTCGACGCGTCCACTCCCGACGGTTCAAATACGGTCTAGGATCGGACAAAACGATCGAAATGAACCGGAACGTAATCTCCAAAGCGTGCAAAGCCGGCTTCAAAACGACCTCGTTTTTCCAAGCGGGAAACTCTTCTGTCTCCCATAACTTCCTCAGCTCCGGTAACCGGAGATAATAATCATAAGCTTTGGACGCCGAAGGTGAAGTCGAGAGCGGAGAAGACATATTGGAGAAACGAAACGGCGTCGGAATGGAAACTTGGAGTTTGTTAGAGAGCTTTGGAGATTTCTTTGGAATATCGGAAGAAACCATCTTTGCTTTCCAATCAAGTTCAACCATTTTCTACAGAAAAAGAAAAAAATATGAATTTTCTTTTTGCCGTTTGGGATTTTCTTGACCGAAGAGAAAGAAGAGATTGGGTATTTATAAGGCGGGCGCTTAAGAAAGAAGAAATTTCCAAAATTTTAATTTCTTTTTAAAAAATTTTAAGGAAGCTTATCCGAAATGGATATTCAGACCAAGACGTTTGAGTGGGGAAAGGGTTTTATTTGGGTTTATTTGTGCTTTCAGTCCCGCAACTTTCTTAATTTTTAAAATTTATTTTTCCACCTTAATTTTGAGAAATTTAATTTAAAAATGTTTCATTTCAATATTAAAATATCTGATTCAAAAATTAAAAATGAGTAAATAGATTAAAAGTAGAGGGATTAGGAGTTAAATTAGACTTTGAATTCATGTTTTTCTTTAGGTATAATGATTTATTTAGCTTTCAATTTTTTTTTAAAAAAAAGAAAGTCATTTTTAACCCGTTATTTAATTTTTCAGCCTTTTTAGTCTTTAAATTTAGGTTTTTTTATCAAATCACCTCAAAATCAATGTTGTATACACGTGAATTGCAATATGAATGACACATAAGCATTTAATTAACTTTTTAAAAATTAAAAATTAAAAAAATATATAATATTTTTAAAATTTAAAATTTAAAAATAAAAAATTAATTAAATATTGATGTGTCATCTATGTGACAATCCATGTGTTAGAAAAGTTAACAAATGTTAAGTTTTCCATCTATTTAGGGTGATTTAATAAAAAAATATAGGTTTAGGGTTAAAAGAGATAAAAAGATAAATAGAGCGCTAAAATGATTTTTTTTTAAAGTTAAAGGGCAAAAATGAAATTATGCCTTTGCTTTATTGGTAGGTAAGAAGGAAGTAGGAAACTATGGTTGGTCGTTATGGAGTCTCATCGTATGAGGTGTTGTTCACCGTACCAAGGTTTACTTGTTACTTACGACTAAATTATACGCTTTTTTACAGTCATGTGTTTTCTGGAACCAGCTTTTACTTTTATTTTTTTTATTCTAAGTCCTGTCCTTTTTTTATTAAATTAAAATTGTGAACATTAATTATTACTTATTGATTTTTAAAAAAAATATATTCGTGAACCGAACCGGCTTTAGTACCAATTCAGTGAGAAGAATAAATTCGATTAACCCATGAATTGGTACAGATCGATCAAACTGAATTAAAAAATAAAAAGAAATTATTTTAATAATTTATTTATTTTGAATCGGTCGAATTAGTCAAATCAATTAGATTAAGATTTTATAATTTGATCGGTTTTATCATTAGTTTAATTTTGAAAACATTAATTTTTTAATTAAACGAAAAATGGTAACTGTTTAAATATGCAATTATAATTTTTTAAAGGGTGAATAATGGTTTAAAAATATGTCTTTCCACTAATTTAAAGGTATAAATATTCTTCCTTTTATATTTTTTGGGGAGGGGAAATTTTCATTCAAAATCATAGTTATTTGAATCAGGATCGGTCAATTAGATCAGTCGAATAAAAAATCTATTGAGATATCATTCTAGAGAGAAATATTAGATTGATTGATCTGAGAATTAATATAGATTGATTGAACCGATAATTGAACTAATGATAAAAAAAACTCGACAATAAAATTGATTTTTTATTCTTAATATTTTTTATAAACTTTTTAGTTACTTATTTAATAAAATGGATGGCTTGATCGATTTAACTACTGGTTTTAAAAAGCATAATTACTTATAATAAATTAAAATTTCATTATTTTTTAAAATAAACTTGCAATTAAAAAAAAAGAAGCTTGTAATAAATCAAAATAAATTTTTAATTATAAAGGGTAAACTACCAAAATTGTCACTTTTATATCCCTCAGGTTACATTTTAGTCACATATGTTTGAAATGTTAAGTTTTAGTCACTTACGTTAACATGTTGCAGCATTTTAGTCACTGAACCGTTAATTATCGCTAACGGTGTAACAGTAAGCTGACATGGCACGTTAAATCATCATTTCAAACTAATTTTTTAGTTTAAATTATACAATTGGTCCCCATATTTTTTTCGTTTTAAGCAAATTCTTTTTTTTTTATGTTCTTTTAACTTCTTCTTTTTTCCCATTCTCTTCTGCTCCTCCCTCTATTGTCATCCTTTCTCCATCTCTTTTAACATAAAAGAAAAAAAATTAAATTGCTCAAAACGAAAAAATATATACAGACCAATTTAGAATTTAACCTAAAAATTTTGTTTAAAATAATAATTTAACATGTCACGTCAGCTTACCGTTACACTGTTAATAACAATTAACACACAGTGGCTAAAAATGTAATATGAGGAAAATAAAAGTGACTATTTAGGAATTTACCCAATTATAAATTAATATATAATATTTTCAAAGCATAATTACTTATCATGGAACATATGTTATTAATTAAATAAAGGATTTTCTTTTTTAATAGAATAAAAATATAATTATTTGGAATATGTGCAATTCGTGGGATGTTTCCTAATAATCCTCACATGGCACAAACAGAGAGGTCTAATTTAGACTGACTAGTCCAACATTTAGGCCTGTGGTTATAGCAATTTACGATTGTGCCATTGTCGGTTCACCGCCTTCAAGGGACATAATTTTCAAATCGACCCGCTTATTGTGCCTTGTTTGGTTGCACCGTAAAAGCCTTACCTATTGGATTGATTTGAAAGCTGCCCACAATTTCTTGTTTTCTTGCAAGTTAACCAATTTTACCAAACAAGTCATAAGAATGTCAAATCCATAACGCCTTGAAAGCCTTAATTGATGCCAATCACAGCACAGTTCGATCAGTATTGGATTTATCAAAATATTCTTTTATTTTTACAATTTCTGAAAAATTAAATAAAAATTTTGAAACGAGAAAAATAAATAGAACGGTAAAAATGACTAATAGAAGTCGATTTATCCTCCTATTTATGATTTGAGGTAGGGGTGAGTATTAGATCAAGTCGAATCGAAAAATTTTGAGTCAAGATGACGAATCCTATTATTTATACTCAATGTTGCGTTTACATTGACTGATTATTTAACTACATGAGTAAGGTTGATGGGTAAACATTTATCAGAACTATGAGTCTTCTATTATTCGAATTTTCGGGTAATTCATATTAGAGTTAAATTGAAAATTTTGATTTTTTTTATTCGAGCTGATCTGAAAAACTCGAACTATTCAATTCAAAATTTAAAATTTTTATCGAGTTTTTCGAATCGGATTCTGCTCACTCCTAGTTCGAGGAAGAGTTATGGATAGTTTGTGTTAAAAAAGAACAGATATGATTAAAACCTTATAATCCCAATATTGAGTAATATGCTAGTTGTAAGAAACATTAAGAAGATGCTCATACGCCCCCTTGGTCAAGTCAAAACATAATATTAGTAATCTCTGTCGAGTATTAATCATTCAATTTGAGCTTTTAATCATTTAAATAAATGAAAATTTTCTGAATTCGACTCCTTTTAAAAATTTTATTAGTTTTTTTTTAAATAAACAAAAGTTGAAATAAGGCATTTGAAAAAGAATATGCAAGGATAGAGCTTTGGGAAATTGGGAAAGTGATGTAAGATTTTGCCCTTTGTTTTTTTCCTTTTGATAACTTTTTAGTAATGGGATATACTCAAATTCACAAAACAATGGCATAATTCTCCAAAGTCATTAAATTATTGGTTTTTGGTATGGTGTTTGAAGCATCATCATCCAATTCTATATATATATATATATATATATATGTAACATCTTTGGTCACATCCATTAACATTGAAAGAGATCCAAGTTCATTAAATCCAAACTCTCCATTGTGGATAAGTTTTATATGGTTTTTGAGTTTATCAATTACTTTTACATATTATATATATATAAAAAGATAGTATTGATTCCTACTCGAAATTTTTTTGGAGGATCGAAATTATATTGTATATTTTTACGATAGTAAAAATAAAATTTTCACCATTATAATAACTTATATCTTTATACTTTTAGGGGTTAAAATTATAAAAGTGTTTGAATGAAAATTTTCCTGTTTCAAGGGGTGCCCGAGACCCCTATCAGCCTCCTCCCAGCTCCGCCCTTGATGTTTTGAACGACTCCCCGGAGTCGTTATACGTTTTCTTTATTCGATTTTATTAATAAAATATAATTTTTTTATTTAATATATAACTTAATTTCGATTTTTGAAACTTTTTTACTCAGTGTTTGAGTAGCTGTATATGTATGTATAACCTTATTATTTTAATTTCGATTTTTGAAACTTAATTATTTTAATTTAATTTTGTAAAAGGAAAATTTCTATTGACGAATAAAGATAAAAGTCACACAATTTAAACCCGAATTAAACAAATAGGGGTGGATGCAAAGGTTAGGTAGGAGCTCAAATCCCTAAATTTGAAAAAAAATTTAGGGATCAAAATTTAATAATTTTTAGTCATATTCTTGTTTTTTTATAAATTGAAATTAAAACATTAGACTTACCCTTTTGCCACTAACTTCAATTATTTATTTATTTAAAAATAGGAAAAAAAAATAAAGTCTTTGCAAATTCATATTAAAGTGCATGCATAATCCTCAAAATAAAAAGGAAATTACGTTCATGCATGTAAATGAACCCAACCCCAATAAAGACACAATGATTATATTTTTGCTTTATTGACTAGTAATAAGTAATTAAAATTAAAATTTGCCTATTTATTTATTAACATTTGGGTCCCCAATAAGTTTTTAATTTTTTATTTTTGGACACCATTTCTGGATAAATGCCTATCCACTACTTGTTGAAACTTGAAACAGAGAACCAGACCGGTCGTACCAAGTTGTATTTTCCTATTTTATATATATATTTAAAAAATTAATTTGTTGAGGACACTTTTTATTAATTTATTATTAATACTAGCAGTTAACAATAGAGATAATCCATGCCGGACTCTCTTTTTTTTTAATTATTGATTTTTTATTTTATACATAATTTTTGAAAAATTTAAAATTTAAAATGTTTTAGATAAAATACCCAAAGATATTTTTTTTAAAAAATTACATTTATTCTAATATCTTTATTATTTAATTATTTTATAAACAAATTCATCAACTATATTAAAATATTGGACTCACTTGTTAAAACTTTAATTTTTTTTAAAAAAGGAAAACTTTAATCATTGAAGTTTTTCACTAATATGTATGATGTAAGATTAGTGAACGTAATGCTTATGACCTAAACTCTTTAATTAAGGTAAAGATTAACTTTAGTAGATACATTAAAAATTAAATTTAATAAGTCTATTTTTATGTTCTAAAATTTTAATAAAATTATGGGTGGGTTTGAATGGGCGGTGCGTTTACTTACAATTAGTAGATATTGTACCGTGAGACAAAAATTAAGCTAAATGCACAATACCGCATCCAATCACCCATCCAAGCCCACCCTATACATAATATTTTTTAATGTGGATCGACTTTGAATTGATTTAAAATCCAATTATTAATGTGGAATAAAATAATAATAAAATCACATAATATTTATCAAAACTTACATTTTGGTTCACCATTTTGACCTAATTGAGTGTATAGAAAGAGATTACAACAAAACAAGAATTAAAGTGTTCTTTAATCGTATTATCTAAAAATATTGCTTGTGGATAAGTATTTTCATTCACATACATAAGGTAAGCTTTTTGACATTTTGTTATTTAATATTTAGGATAAAATATGTTTTAAATATTTGTATTTTTTTTTGTATATTTATAAATTTTTTATAACTTTTATTTCGAGAAATTAGTCGCTTTATTTATCAGATTTAAAAATATTTTTATATTATGCATATCTATTTTAGTCCATGTTCAGGGTTCGTAGTTGTCCCTCCCAACAATGTTGTCTTCAAGATTCGAATTTACATTCTTTCTTTTAGAGTGTAGTATATCTTACTATTACATCCAACTACTTGTTAGTCCTATAAACATCTCTTTAACCGATATTGTTATACGCTTATCGACATTTATACATATTTTGCTTCTTTTTTGAAGAGTTATATTATATTTTTTTATTTGCAAAATGTGTAAATTAATTCTTTACATTAGTTTAAAGAGTAAATTGATCTTTTCCGCTAAAATTTCATCCATTTGTACTATTAAAATTAACAAGGTTGACGAATTAATTAGACAATGATACATTACGTGTCATGTGTACATTATGCGAATGTACAAAGATCAATTTTTAATAATAGAAAAAACAGAATATAACTCGATACAAAATACAAGAGTTTATATACTTTTTATCGTTTCAACGAAAAATCTTTCCTTTTCTCAAAGAAAGCCGATTTTGAAGGCTCAAAGTCACACCATTTTTCAAGATACAGATGGATAAAGTTTGAACTTTAAAGGAAAAAAAAGGGTAAAATTTTAGATGAAGGAGACAAAGAAGACAGATTAGCAAAAATGACAACTAAATCAGATACCAATGATAGCAAAAATCGACAGAACAAGCAACAACATATCTCAAATGTCTAAAAGTTCAACAAAATTATTGTTTTAAATCAGATTTTGGTTATCTGTCAACCAAGTCACTAACATTGTTTCACATTGTTTTTCAGCTTTGATCCACATCAAGTCTTATGAAAAATTATAAATATAAAATATAAATTTGTATTTAAAAATTGGTTGAGTTTTAGCTCGACCGGCATGAACATTATTATCAATACAGGAAGACGTGAGTTTGAGTATGCTGAAATGCATTATTCTCCTATTTATGGGTTGGAGAGGGGTTATGGGTTGTTCTAGACATTGTGTCAGAAAGAGCAGATATGATCAGAACCTACAATGAGATTAATATGTATGATATTAAAATTTTTAAAAAAATTAAATAAAATCGTTTATCTTTGTGCTGTCATTGATAAATAGACTAAACCACTTTCAAATATTTAACTTATTTTAATTACAAAATAGAATTGGATATATTAAATTAATTATATTTGGGAGGGGTATGATGAAAAAAAAATAACTTTTTCAAAATTTGTAGTAAATTGGATATTGTTACTTTGGGAAAAGGGCATCTATGTACCATATCCAGCTCATCCTTCCTACCTATTAGCCTTATCCTTACAGCAAAGCATTTGCAGTTAACTCCTGTTTTTTTTTTCTTTTTCCACTTTGACTTATCTAGGCGATGCGTTTACTTGCAGTTAGTGTAAAAATAGCGGTAGCGATAAGATTAGATACTGTAGTAATACTGTAGCGTGAGACAAAAAGTAAACTAAACGCACCGCACCCAATCGCCTATCCAAACCCACCGCTAAATTTGGAAAGGTTGAAACAACAACAACAATAATAATAATGTAAAAATATTATTATTTTATTCACTATCAGTAAAAAAATAAATGAATTTTAAAATGTCATTAAAATGTTTTTATAAGAATTTTTACACAATTAATTATTATAAAGATAAATTCTTGTATTATGAGTTGAATTATATTTTATCCTTTTTACTAAAAAAATAGATAAATTAGTCTATGTACGTTAGATCAAATAGCAAATTGACTATTTCGTTAAAAAAATCAATTTGTGTTGTTAAAAAGTGATCATTATATAGATATCCCTTTAATTCCTATTGATATTAGTAATAATGGTGAAATAGAGAAGAGAATTGATAGGATTGGGTGTATGAAATAAACTTATTTAGATGATTCCTCTTTATTTCTTTAGCTTGGGTTTGACTATTTTTGCTATTTTTTTAATTGGTAGTCCCTTCAAAAAACAAAGTGAATAAATGTAGGAAATGGGATGATGCATGTTTGTGTGACACATGGCCCTTTAAAATCAGCCTAAACAAATGCACCCTTTGTAGGAAACCTCTTCATCTCCCACTTCTAAAAGTCAACATCTAAACATGTCATTGTCCCATACTCTTAAATTGCCCTTTTCCCTTTTAATTTTTCACACCACACAATGCACCCACCTTATCCTTTTTAAATGACAAAAATAATTAACAGATAATATTTTTTAAATAATATTTAAAGATATTCATAATTCCTCATTAATTTATAAAAGGGAAGATAATACATTTCGGTATACTCAAACAATTAAGACTTAATCGACTAATATTATCGATTTTTAAATATATCAAACCATGTAGGAAGTTGTTTACATAAATTTCATAACTTAAAGATTACAATAAATTATAATAAAAAATTCAATTGTTCTAGAAGAAAACTGCAAAAAGGAAAAATCTTTCATCATCTGACAGCAGCCCACAGATCACAGACGTACAAGGCAAAGAGATGACACGTGGCGAAATCAGGAGCGGCTACGAGGGCACCGCCTGAGGAACCTGATCGGCACGCATAAAAGCCGACAGGTGGGAATGGGGGTGGAGAAGCACGTGATAAGCACGACCCGCTTGAAATGGACAGTCGTCGAGTCGACCGATGCCACGTTCTTTGATGTTGTGGGGGTCGCGCGTGATGAAGGTTTGCCGGATGACGCGTTGGAGAAAATCATGGCAGACTAGGAATAAAACCAATAGAGGGGAGACACGTGTTTTGACATCTAAATGCGGTGGTAGGCGTTGACCGTTGAGGCAGTAAACGCGGAGATCGAGTCCAATTTAACAAACCCAAGCTTAAGATTGGAACATTTCAATTCAAGTTTGGCAAATGGGCAACGTGACAAAAAGGATCACTTATCCACAAATATTTAAACCAATTTGATGTCACCAATAAATGCTCAATTTTAAAAAGTTATAAAATGATGATTAAATTATTCGAAAATTTTTATTTAAGCTGTTAAATTATTAAAATCATTGTTATATAGATTTCCTTGTTTTCCTTTTAAAGTTCAATTTTTATTTTCGTAAAATAGTTTTGAATATTACAAATCTGCAAATCAAAATCCAAATAATTTTCTTCTCTGATTTTGGACATTGACTGTACAATTGACATGAATCTAAAGTATATTATTCTAATCGTCAATATGTACTGATCCACCATATCAATCATCGAACGTCGCTTGAAATTTGCTAATTAGACTTTTAAAAAGAAATTTAATAACCCAGTGACATAAATAAAAATTTTCAAATAATTTAGTGACAATTTTATAACTTTTGGAATTGAGTAACCAAAACGTTAATTTATTAATAGTTTAGTGACTTTGGGTGTAGTTTACCCAAATGATAATAATGTGTTTTTCAACTTTCAAATTAATTAAATATGTAAAAACAATTATATTTTAACAATTTATATTTAAAGTTCACAAAACAAATGAATTAATTATTTTTTTAATAATCCCATTATAGGTTCTGATTATATCGGTTCTTTTTTGATACAATGCCTAGAATCACCCATAGTAATCAAATCTTTCTGCATTGACAACAATGCTCATGCTAATCGAGTTAAGACTCAATCGGTATGAATTAATATGCTTCAGCGTACTCGAACCCACGTCCTCCTATATTGATAACAATGTCCATGCCAGTCAGGCTAATACTAAATCGACAATTAATTATTTAATTTTAATAAACTATAAAGTAGACACAAATTTGGCAATGGGCAACAAGAGAAAAAGGGAGCCTTATCCACAAAAATTCAAACCAAATTGATGTAACTACTAACTAGCGGAATGCAAATAGCTTTGTTTCAAGGGAAAAAAATTATTAGATAAATAGTGTATTAAGTGTTAAGAAATTTTATCATGCGTATACATATAAAAATTATTTATTTAAAATATAAATATATATTTAAAAATAATAAATAATAAAATATAGTATTTAAAATTAATAATAACACGCGTAATATGTATAAAAATATTAAAATCAAACTTTAATTGAAGTGGTAAAGAATAAATTTTATAAATATTGGTGGCATGGGTTTAAATCAAATAGGTAATTTTTATACGAGTTTTACTAAAAATGTAAAAAAGCTAAAAGTACCATTGTAAGAATATAATTTATTTCAAATATGTAATGATAGTTTAGTCATTTTCAAATCGAGTTGGTGTCTAGTTAATTTATGATGCCAATTCAGTAAAGAGTTTAAATAATATATATATATAACCAATGGCCACAGCCTGACTCGTAATACCAACTCATTCAAGAATTTAAATAACAATATAAATAAGTAGTGAACACAACCTCGAATTTTTAAAATGGAAATTTGCATGTTTAGCCTTTTAAATTTTTAAAATTATAAATTAATACATTTTGACTTCCAATAGTGATAACTTTAATTTAATGTTTTAAAAATTATAAAATTATAATCTAATAAAACGATAAAATTACATTTTAATTCTTATAAAAACATGTAATTTAAATTCACCTAAATAAAATTTCTAATTAGAACTAAAAAGAAGTAAATTACACAATTTAAATAAAAAAATTATATTGTATAATTTCCTCATTCATGCTCCATCCTCAGCAGTTAGGCCTGCAATTTCCTTGAGTGGTTTCCACATGAACTTTCTCCTGTGTTCACCAAACCAAATCATCACTCATTCAGTTGGAAAATAGGAATATACATAGTAGAGGTGATCTTCATGGTAAAGCAGAGTTTAAGCATAATATTAACATAGTTTACATTTGTCTAAGATCGGTTCGACTTGAAATATTGGCTTAAAATACTGTTCAAGTCCGCTCATATTTATAAATGACTAACCAATCCTAATTTAGGCCCGCCTATATTTTTTAAAATTTTTAAAAATATTTATATATGACATCTTAACATTTTTGTTAATGTTTCCGTTATAAGGGTATATATTACAATAGATTTAATTTTTATGTGTAATAAATTATATAATATAAAAACATAATACAATATATATTACAAATTAGAAAAATAGGTCAAGTCGGGTTGGGTTTGGCTTGGGCTTAAACATACAAAGTCTAAACTCGACCCATATTTTAAACAAGCATAATTCATTTATCTGAGCTTAGTTTTTTGAGTCTAATATTTTTATTAAAATCCTCCTAAACTTCAGGTGAGTCTTCGGGTTTAGTTAGAGTAGATAGCTAGGCCATGAACAAGTCTAACATATAGGAAGTGTGATTTTATAGTGGTGAATGTGCCAAGATAAAAAAGAGGATAAATATCAAAATTATATATGACTTTGATCTAATGTGCAATATTATACAAATTTCATGTAATTTTAAACATGAAATTTTTATTTAATTCAATTTTCATAAATCATTGACAACATTATCGAATTAGTACCATTTTACATTGATATATTGCATAGACAAGCAATTATATTAATCTAATATGAAAATAAATGTACATATCCATTTCTTTAAATGTGTGCAGTTGAATCATAATCAAAATTTCGTGTATACAAATTAACCATAATTCAAGTTTCAAGTGTATAATTATACTAAATCAAAATTAATGTATCAAACTGCGCGTTAGACCAAAATTTATGAATAAATTTAATTTTTATCAAAAAAAAAATCAACAGCCCTTACCAGTTTCCACACTCGGCAATGACCCTCACTTTAGGCCGGAGGGTGGGTAGCAAAGCAAGAAATTGTAGCTCCGACTTGGACAAAACCTATACGGAGACCACTGTTACTAAATTCATGGCGGCAGAAAAAGTTAAATTTTGTTATTATTCTCTACACTTTGTGTAAGTCTTAGGGTGGGTTTGGATGGACGATGCGGTATGGTGCGGTGCGTTTAGTTTACTTTTTGTCTCACGCTACAGTATCACTACAGTGTCTAATCTCACCGCCACCGCTATTTTTACACTAACCGCAGGAAAACGTACCGCTCATCTAAACTCACCCTTATATTTTAATTTGGTTATTTTTAGTATCTGTAGTTTGTAAATTTTAAAATTTCAATTCACACCAAATGATAATTATTAAATTCATTCAGTTAAGTTCTACTATTTCCAAAATCTGATACGGCAAACATATTATCATATGTATAATGTTGTGCCAATTTGTTATTTCCACGTACTACTCACTACAAATTCAGTAGATAATTAATGACTGTCATTTGCGTCAAGACTGAAATTTCTAAATTCGAAAAGTATAGAAACTTAGGATGATCTAATTATATAATATGAACTAAATCTACAACTGTACACATAATACATGAGTCATGACTAGTAATTACATTTAACCAAAATAAATTTAATTGTTATTGTTTGGGTTAATTAAGACTAAAATTTCAAAGGGCAAACTACATTAGTAGTCACCCATCTATGTTTTTTCTTTCTTTTTTGGTCATCCAATTATGAAAAGTTACAAAATAGACACCCAATTATCATGAATTTTTGGATGTTTCCATTTTTTTATGTTAGCCAACCGATGACAGAAAGATAAAATTGAATAATTTAGTGACCATTTTGTAACTTTTTATAATTGAAGGATAAAAGGAAAAACCTATAATTAGGTTACTTACTAATGTTGCTTACCTAATTTCAAAATTCCAAAAGTAGGGGACTAAATCTTACCAATTTGAAAAGTAGAGCAGAATTTAACCCAAAAAAGATGCTAATTCAATATATATACCTTGGCTTCGATTACCCAGACGATAAGTCCTTTAGCATTAGGAGGCAAAGCTTGGAGCCTATAATCAACTTCCGGTGGGAAATACCACCTTGCTATTGGTTGCTTCCCAACATGAGGCTATAAATTTAATTAAAAAAACTTGTAGTAAATAGAGAAAGCACCAAAGTTAAAATAATAGAGAGGATTGAAAGCATATGCATACAGGGCAAACAGGATGGATCTTAGTGAGTGTAGTTTCGGGATCACCAAGGCCACGAGCAGTAAGGTCGAGGAAATAGTAACCCTGGTGTCGAAGCCGTGTAAAGTAACGACCCTCGTAGCCACCTTCGTGAGGGGTGTAAATAGCAAGGGCTTTGTGTTGTTCTACATCCGATAGCCATTGCCCTAAATCGAATTTTAATAGATCTCCACCGATGAAATCGGCTATGCCTATCTCATTTCCGCTACTACTACTACTACTACATTTCACGGGTTTAATGAATGTTTGGGTTCGGGGGTTTGAAGCTCTTAATGATCCATCCATGGCTTTGTATGTTGTTATTCTGCTGGTGTTGTTCACCCATGGTGATGATGGTATGTTTTGTAAGTGAAAACAGGTGGCTGTAGTAGTGGCCATTGCCTTATGTTTTGCTGATGTTTGTTTGTAATAGGAGGAAATCCATTCACAATTGCAGATAGAGATTGTGGGAGCAAAGTGTTGTAGGGTGTGTGGATAAGAAAAACAAGATAAGGAAGTAAAAGGTACCCACTCATACAAGAGCTTAACTCAACCACCCACCCCATGGAGAGTAGACGTTTCCATGTGCCAGGCCGGTTCAACCAAAATCTTAGATTCCTTTATTAGGTCTGGGTTTGGCTCGACCCGAAAAATGGGTCTAAAATTGTCTAAGCCTAATTCGGATAAAAATGTTAAAAGTCGGGTCTAGTTGGTTGGCCCATGTTAATTTTTATATAATTTTTAAATATATATATAATACATCAAAAATACTAAAAACATTAAAATAAATATTTCTCAACAAACTAAAAATAAATTAAAAAAATTATGTATACTTAAATAATACTAAAATAGGTGCAACTTAACAAGCAAATGCCTCTAAAATAGTAACAAAATTACTAATAAAACAAGAGTTATACAATATCCAAACAATAACAATAAAATAGTAGCAACATATTAATGAAATGGTGACAAAATAGTGAGCAAACAACAAGAAAATAATAACAAAATAGTAAAAAAAAACAACAAAAAAAGTAATTTTTTTAAATTTTACAAATTTAGGTCGGGTTTAGGCCAAAAAAGTCTTACTCGAGGCTCGGTCCGTTTCTTAAACGGGCCTTGTTTTTTGCTGAAGCCCATTTTTGGATCTATATTTTTACCCAAATCCTCTCACTTTTCGAGCGGGCCCTCCGGTTGGGCCGGGTGGCCTACCCTAAAGACAGGTCTAATGGAGAGGACCTGAGATTAAATTATATGTTTTTATAAAAGTTAAAATGTAATTTTATCTTTGTATTGGTTTATATTTTTTTTTATGGTTTTCAAAATGACTAAATTAAAATTCTAGCATTTTTGTAGGGGCCAAACTATAATCCTTTTATTTTTATTTTTTATGTTAGGTTAAAGTATGCCATAAATCCCTTAGTTCTTGTAAATTTGGAATTTAGCCCGTGTACTTTTATTTTTCTAGAAATTTAATTTTTTCTATTTTCCATATTTTAAAATTTAAGTTCTACTGTTAACATTATTAAAATTATTTTATTAAGTTCAAGTTCATTACAATATTATTTTTTTAGTTATAGTGCTACCAAGTGAGTATTTTTTTATATTTCAAAATAACACCAAAATAATTTAACAAAAAAAAAACAATTGTATTAACAATTGAACCTAAATTTTGAAATATGAAAAATAAGAAAACTAAAATAAAATATAGGGACCTATGTTATATTTTAACCTATTAGAATCGATATCACTCATAAACATTACGTTAACAAATCTCACATCATACAAACCACACTTTTTAAAAATATCTTTCTTTTTCCTTTTAAATTAAGCTTTTCAAAAGTATTTTTCAACCGCAATAATAATACCGGACTAACCCGTAATAGTTTTCTTCTAATTTCTTTAGAAAATACGATAGGTCAAATCAGTGAATAATTTATATAATCTTCAATTGTTATACAATAATCATATTTAAAATATTTTATATTTACATAGCTTTTAATATATTAATATTTGTATTATATAAAATTTAATATATTTATATAAAATCGAAAAGCATAGCCTACCAACAATTTAAAAGAATAAATATAATTTAAAAAGAAAAAAGAAAAATAGTAGTATTAATAATAAATTAATAAAAAAGTGTCCTCAACAAATTAATTTTTTTAAATATATATATAATAGGAAAAGACAACTTGGTACGACCGGTCTGGTTCTTTGTTTCAAGTTTCAACAAGTAGTGGATAGGCATTTATTCAGAAATGGTGTCCAAAAATAAACATTTAAACAAATTAAAACTTCTTGGGGACCCAAATATTTTCTTTTTAGTAATAATAGAGAATTGATTACAAAAAAATGGAGACTACATTATAAATAGACCATAAGTAACTATTATCCAATTGGATCTGGTCTGAAAAATACGGGGCTCAAGCAGAAACTCTTGGAATCTACTTAATGACCACTTGTCATTCATGTCTGTACAGTTTTTGGATTTGTAAGATCAGATCTCCATTCGCTTGTCCTTTAAGGTCGCCATGAATACCTTTAATAATTTGAGCGTAATCAATCTCAAAGATAACCTCCTTTCACTTGAAATCCCATGCTAGAGTTCAACTTGTTCGACACTACAACTTCTAATTTTTTTTCCAATCCCCCAAAGTCATCTACCATACACACCTCTTGCCACTGTTATCAAATATGCAAGACCCAAAGATAGATTATGGGCACCGTCAACATTTATTTTAAAAGAACCGGTAGATGATGAACTCCGCCTACAATTCCTACATTGACTACTCTTAGGTCCACAGGGCCTACCAGGCCTCGACTTAATGTAACTCGCCCGACGTCATAAAGACTGTAATATATTAGCAAAATAAATAAATAAATAACTCTTGGAAAACCGTAAGATTCCTTTGCTTCCAAAGCTTCCTACAGACAATACCAAAAAAAAAATATTTTAATTACTCAAAAAGTAATTAAAATTTATACTTCATGTATTTTAACTTTTCACTATCATATAAAAAAGGACATTCTAACTTTCAACCACAACTTTTTGTAGCAATAGTAAATACTAAAAATTAACAAATCGCACTTTTTTCACAACACTTTTCTACTACATTTTCAAAATGTGTTTTTTTTTCTTTCTAAAATCAGTTTTAAACCGCAACAACAATAAAATTATAGGTATTAAAATAGTGTTTAATATTGGATAAATATGTTGACGTGTCATATTATTACTGAATCCATGTCAATGATAAAGTCAGAAATTTTCTTGGGCTTAGAATTGAATTATAAAATTTTAAGAGATTAGAATATAATTTTACCATGTATAAATTCTATTATTTTTAAAAGGACTAAATATTTTTTTTTTCATATTTAGGGGTCAAAGTGAAATTCTCTTTTTCTATATATTACAAAATGTAAAACATAGTTGATAAACTCAAAAAAAACATATAAAATTTATCCATAGTAGAGGGTTTGAATTTAGTGAACTTGGAATTTGGATCCTAAGGAAGATTATTCTTCAATGTTAATGGATGTGACTAAAGATGTTATTTTATATATATATATATACACAATTGGATGATGATGCTTCAAACACCAAACCAAAAACCAATAATTTAATGATTTTGGAGAATCATGCTATTGATTTTATAAAGTTGAGTATATCCCAATTTCCCAAGGCTCTATCCTTGCATGTTCTTTTTCAAATGCCTTATTCCAACCCACTATCAAATGTATTAGACCCTGTATTAGTACTTTATTTTAATCTGGTCTTGATATTTTTTGAATTTTAAAATTTTAATCCAGACCCAATGATAATAGTTGAATCTGTTTGATTATATTACGTTATTAGTCCTACATTATGTGTAAAGTTATAGATTTAATCCACGTTCACCAATTAGACCATTCTTAATGGTTACATTTTTTGAATTACAAGATTTTAGTCTTAATGCAAATAACAATCGTTAAATCCATTAACTGATTTTTTTGTGAGTAATATGTGAAAATAACAAACAGGCATAGCATTTCACATGTGATCATATGTTTGACACATCAAGTTTTAAAAATAACAAAACTTAAATTAATGAATTTAATAGTAATCATTCGTCAGGATTAAGATTTTCAAATTCTAAAAAGTACAAGCACTGAAAATAATCAGATTAAAGTACACGTACTGAATTCTCAACATACACAAAGTACAGGGTCTGATAGCAGAATTTGACTGCAATGAAACGAAAAAAACCTTTATTATAACAAAGATAATCATAGTTTGAGATTAAGAAAGAAATTATAAACACTAGATCATGGCACATCATGACTTGATAAAATTATTCATATAAAAAGATTATTAAAAATCTAAAATTAGGTCAAGAGATGCTAAGATTTATATTCTAGTCCTTAATTTCACTCGTGTGAGTTTTGTCCAAATTGAAAGGTCAAACAAATATATTTTAATAAATTTTTGGTGCACCCCATTTTAATGTCAAACCACCTTCCTAAAAATAACCATAAAAACAAAAGGCATAAAAATCATTGGATGTATCCCACAAAAGAATATTTGAGAGATGATTAGCAACAAAGTAATTGAGTTGTTGGGGTCACTTTTTTTTAATACAATCATGTAACATATGGCCAGACTTTTGGGACCAAATCGAATAAAAATTAGGTACGTGCTTCCTTCTTCCAACTTTCTTCTTTAATTTACCTTTCATCCCATAATTTTATAAAGATAACACTTCTATTTCAAGGCATAAAGATCAAAAAGGCCCTTGATGTTTGTATCTTTCAACAAATTGGTCCTTATTCTTTTTTTTTTCTTTTGAGCACTTTAGCTCTCATTGTTTCATTTTTGAATCAATTTGATTGTTCGGGACTAAAACTGCTCATGGATCATACTATTTGTCCAGGCCCGAAGACCTGTTAAAAATTTAAAAGAATATAGCATATGACACATTTATATTATGAGCCAGGCTCGAGTTTGAACATTGAAGACCTAAACCCAATCCGTTTTTAAGTTAATAGTATTTTATGTATGCTATTAATTATAAAAATTAAATCTTTAATTAATAATACCACCACCATGATGTAGACATTAAAAATTATTAAGATGATTATATATAAAATTTAAATAAATAAAAAATTATTAAATTTACTAAATATTGAATTAAAAATAATATATATTCAACTTTTTTTAAATATGAATAAATATAAAATAAATTTGAATTAGCTAGACTAGCTTGAACAAAATTCTAAACTCATATTTTGAGCCAGACTAAGCTTTAATAAATATAAAATGTGCTAATATTATACATAGAACCAACCTGGCTATGAAGAACTCTAGTAGGACTTCTTATATATCTTGATGAGAATTATAATGTTATTTTATTTTATATTAGTTCGTATTTTTATGGATTTTAAAAAAAATTAAAATTAAAATTCAAACCATGTAAACCGAAATCAAATTTAACACTTTATAAACTTAAAAATTCTCCAAACTTAAAAAGCAATCAAAGTACACAAGAGAGAAACTAGAGAAAATAATCTAACCACACCATTGTAACTGATATGTCTTGCAACCCAAACAAATAATAATACAACCTTAGTCAAAGAGACTGAATCCCATATCATCATCCGACTCTTCTTCGGGTTCTGGTTTCTTCTCCTCGGCTGCCGCAGCAGCAGCAGCTGGGGCTGCACCCGCATCAGTAGCAACAGCGGGAACAGCAACCGCAAACTTACTTGGATCCTGGATTGGCATGCAGCAACAAATATTTAGCTCAAACTAATATGAGAATTCTGATATAAAAACGAGATAGAAAGACAATTCCATACCGCCAAGTACTCCTTCACTTTATCAGCCTGAGGGAAAGAATACTCTGTTGCAACTGCGACAGACAAGACGTTCTTGTATGCATTGATGAACATGTGTGGTGCAGCAGCAAGAGTTGGGTATGAGATGGCAAGAGACAATGCGGTGACCATGGAGACACCGGTAGCAAATTTCTCAATCAGATCTTCCTCAGTGAGATCCAGGACCTCAGGGCTAAAGACTGAGCCATTGTCGTAAACAGATAGGACGACAAGACCGTATGAGAAGGGCCTGATTCCAAGCTTGGCAAGAAGTGCAGCCTCAGAAGAACCAACCTTTTCGCCTTTCTTGATAAGCTCGACAGGGGTGATAATTTCGACAGTACCCTTGTTAATCTTGGTTGGAATATTCAGCACCTAAAACGTAATAAGAAATTTACAATCAGAATTGAGTTTTGACTCAGACAAGTAGAACACGCAAAAATCAGAACAGTGACAGTACCTGGAAGAAAGAGGTCTGTGATGGGTCAAGCCCAGTGTTGCCTGGTGGAACAACCACATCAATTGGTGCAACTAGACCAACACGAGCAGGAGCTCCAACCTGTTTGTGCAAAAATACGATATCAAACCCAACAGAATTCTTTTAAAGTGCAAAAACAAATAGAATGAAGCAATTTAAAATATTGAACTCCAAATCGTCGATCAAACACTGGAACATGAATGTTCAAACCAAGACCAAATGAACAACAAATATGGACCGAAGCCCAGAGATGGGTTGAAGTAAACAAGCAAAATATATTAAGAAGTGAACTGGCAGCTTGAGACCAAAAAATTTCTAAATGCAACAGTAGACCTATGGAGCTTTCATTCAGCTCCTAATTCTACTAAATTATGTTGTTTTATCAATGAGATATAACATAAACTTGTATTTACTAATTTTTCACTAACCATGCAAAATTTCTAAAGGTTAAAATGTAAGGTTAGACCCAATACTTGGTATAGAATTTGAGATTTGATCAATGTAGTTTAAAAGTTAAAAATGCACTACATTTTGATTTAAAAACCCTAGTCCAATCATTTCAGTCATTAGTAGTTTCTGTCAAAATTTGTTAATTGAACATATTTAATATTCCTCATCATACCAGGACAACCTAATCAAATTTCCAAATTCAGGGACCAAATCTCAAATTACATAACAATAGCCTCAACTTGCTGCCACTGAACATATTAATCAAGTACATATGTTCTTAAATTACAGTAAGAGCAGTTCTTTTAATTTTCCATTAAAAGTACCATAAGTGAAAAGAACTGAAATCTAAATCCAATATATATAAAGATACATACCTTGTACTTGGCAACTTCCTCACTTACTTCCTTCAAGTCACCCTTAGTAAAGATCAAACCCACATTACCCTAATTCAAAAAATTCCCACAAAAACAGTTCATTTATTTATCAAATACTATTAAAAACCCAATATTATGCAAAAAAATAAAGATTTAAACTTTAAAGCACCTGAAGCAAGGGGATAAGGTTAAGAAAAGCTTGGTTCCCGGTCTTCTCAGCATGCATCCTAACCGACCTTTTCATCATAGTATTCTTCCCCATAAGAACAACTGAGTCACCTCGGAGACCTTTACGAATGTTCTGGAGCTGGTTAGAACCCACGTTGTCGGCGGCGGCAATTAAAATTTGGGTGTACTCGTCTAAAAGCTGGCATAGTTTCGCGTCGTAGGCGATTTTCTTATCGGCCTTGGATGGTTTCACTGCCATTTCTAAAAACAAAAAACGTTTAGTGGTAAAAAAAAAGGTTTTAAAGTGCAAAATCGAGGGCCAAGACGATGCCGGAAGCTCAGTCAAGGCGGACAGCCAATTGGCGCCGTCACTTTAACCTCTGTTCGATTTTGTGAAAGAAAAAAAAAAGTGTTGAAGGATTGGAGGCCGGTAAAAATGAAAATTAGGGTTGAAGTTCGTTTATATAGGTGGCGGATATACGAAAAGGGGAATTAGGGTTTTGGGGGTTTGATCCGACGTTCTTTGAAGGATAAGGTGGGCTTCGGTTCGGGTTTTTTGGAAGGCTTATTTTAGATTTATGGGTTATTTTAGTGTTTGGGCTTCATTTGGATCCGTATTGCATGAATTGGGGACTAAATACTAAAATATTAATTACTTTTTAAAAGGTTTAATCTACTAAATGGTACTTAAAATGATACCCAATTTTTCATGTTGGTACTTAAGTTATACTCTGTTACTCAAAACGGTACTTAAATTATGCCTCGTTACCCAAACTACCCCAATCATTAAAAATATTTTAATTAATCATTTCATGACACGTGGCAATTTTTAATTAGAAAATTCAAAACAAAAAGTTAAAAACACTTATAGATATATTAATCTCTTGTGTTGATGACGAAAAATTTAAGAATCCCTCGAAAACTCATCCAAATCCAGTTTTTGGTGACAAAACCCAGATTTCAATGAGCTTCTTTTCTTTTTTAAACATTGATTTCGAAGGGTGACTTGGAGAACTTCTACTAGGCTCCAAAAAAATTGATTCATTGTTGTTGTCCTGGCAACAGTGCTGCTGGTGCTTCCTTTGGCACCTCAGCTCGCTCTCAGCCTACCAGCAACCTCCTTAGCCTCTCGTCAGTAGGTGAAGTGTATAATTTCAAAAGCTCAAGGATCAAGCTTGGATTTTTTTTCAACTTCAAAGAGATTTTCTTGGAAATACAAGGTAACATTTGAGAAGAAGAGAAAGAGAGAAGTGTTTCGATGGTAGGACCAGTCAGAGAAGGCCATGGATGGCGGCAACTCATGATGGTAGCGGCTAAGGTTAGAAGAAGAAGAATAAAGGATAGAAAGAAGAATAAGAAACGAAATAAAAAAAAATGAAAAGAGGAATGGAATCGTGATTTGTTCAGGATGAAAGAGAATTTTTTTATACATTTTTGTAGTTTTTTAAATTTTGTAATATATTTTTTATTTATTCGTTATTTTATATATATTTAAACTTATTAATAATTTTTTTTAAATTTGAGATGATGACATCATTTTGACGTTATTAATGTCACGTGTCGTTGTCTAATATTGCCATATGTCCCAAATTTAATGGTGCTAAAAAAAATATCAAACTAGTTGACGGAAAAAAAGTTTGGGTACTAATATGGTACAAAAAAAACCCTTAGTACTAATTTGATAAAAGTGTACAAGTTCAACTATCAAATTTATAAGGGTGACTTGGAGAACTTCTACTAGGCTCCAAAAAATTTGATTCATTGTTGTTGCCCTGGCAACGGTGTTGCTGTTGCTTCCTTTGGCTCCTCAGCTCGCTCTCAGCCTACCAGCAACCTTCTTAGCCTCTCGTCAGTAGATGAAGTGTGTAATTTCAAAAGCTCAAGGATCAAGCTTGGATTTTTTCGACTTCAAAGAGATTTTCTTGGAAATACAAGGCAATATTTGAGAAGAAGAGAAAGAGAGATGATGGTAGGACCAGTTGGAGAAGGCCATGGATGGCGGCAACTCATGATGGTAGCGGCTAAGATTAGAAGAATAGGAAGAGGGAGAAGAAGAAGAATAAAGGATAGAAAGAAGAATAAGAAAAAAAAATGAAAAGAGGAATGGAATCGTGTTGTTCCGGATGAAAGAGAAATTTTTTATACATTTTTGTAGTTTTTTTAAATTTTGTAATATATTTATTTATTTATTTGTTATTATATATATATTTAAATTTATTAATAATTTTTTATTTAATTTTGAGATGATGACATCATTTTGATGTTATTAATGACACGTGTCGTTGTCTAATATTGCCATATGTCTCAAAATTAATGATGCTAAAAAAAGTATCAAATTAGTTGACGGGAAAAAAGTTTAGGTACTAATATGGGCCCGAAATATGGGCTTGGGCAAAAAAACGAGGCCCGTTTAAAAAACAGGCCGGGCATCGGGCACAACTTTTTTGCCCGGGCCCAGCCCGGCCCGGCCCGAATATAATAAATATATATTTTTTATTTTTATTTTTTAATTTTTAAATACTTTTAATTTTAATTTTTTATTTTTAAAATATTTTTAATGTTTATTAAAAAATGCGCCGGGCCGGGCCGAAAATTTTTTCCGGGCCCGGCCCATGGACAGGTCTAGGAGAAAGTGTAAAAAAAATTAAAAAGCTTAAATTTAATTACAGTAAAATTATCTCGTACATGTCTGTGGAATTTTTTATATTTCCGCAAGTGAGTTGAATGTGTTACATGTGTTGCGTAGGATATATTAAAAAATTAAAAAAGAAAAAAAACTCGCAATATTTTGATTTTTGTTGTCAAAAATTAGGTTTGAATGAGTTTTTCGACAGGTTCTTCAATTTTCTATCACTGGAGTTCCTTGGTGAAGAACAAAAGAGATGAATATGTTTATTTTAAAAAGACTTAAGGAAATAATATTTAACATTTGCTAAGTGTCGCAAATTGATTGGCTAATATATATTTTTTAATGGCCAAGGTAATTTAGGTACCACCTATAATAAAAAATAATATTTAAGTGCCATTTTGTGATTTAAGCCAACAACAATTAACCATTCCCAAAATTGCACTCAATTATCACTTTGGTACCTAAATTTTTTTACCTGTTTGGTACCTGAAGGTTTTAACTTTTTATCACTTTACCCCATCCTTTAATGGCATTAAAAAAAATCACTTTACCTCAGTGCGCCACGTTACCCAAATTTTTTAACTCCGTTAACGGTTGGGGTAAACTGATAAAAAGTTAAAAACTTCAGGCACCAAACTGATACAAAATATTCTTTAGGTACCAAAGTGATATTTGGGTGCAACTTTGAGGGGCAAATAGTGCATTAACCCAATGAATTATGTTGATTTATAAACCATAACGATTAACGTGTCTAGAGCACTGAAAATCCGTTGTAGTCTAGGTGGTTAGGATACTCGGCTCTCACCCGAGAGACCCGGGTTCAAGTCCCGGCAACGGAAGTAATTTTTGAAATTTTATTTTGGGCTTCTGTGTTTTTTTTGTATACAATGCCATTTCAAATAGAATTCGTTTGATGCATCCATTTACATGGTTTCCTTTTGAACCTACTAAATCATATACATTTGGTTACATTAGACTATTACCAATTATAAAAAAGTAAAATGTTTAAGATATAAAAATATAAAAGCTAGATATAAAATAATAAAATATTATGGTATTGATCGAAATGAGTTGAAACACACTGGAACAACCGACTTCTTCACCAAAACAGAACCTAAACTATTTGGTACTATTGAGGACCAAAATAGTGCGTACCAACAAGTATGAGTCGTACTAGTATGATACCAACTACCATAGTCCAGAAACACAAACTTTTCTATCTTTGATTCTCATTTGCTTCACCTAACACTACCAAGGTAAAAGCTAAATTTTTATTTATTTATTAGAATTAATGTATTATTTTTATTTTTATTTTGAAGGGATTTAAATTCAAATTTTTAAAAAATATTTTTGAAGTGATTTAAGTCTATTAATTATATATATTATAAATTATATAATATGTAATATGTAAAAATAATTTAATATGATATATTATAAAAATTAAAAAACGGGTTGAGCCGAGCTCGACCTTTGAATGTTTAAGCATGAGCATAACCTATATTTAAATAGGTCAAATGTTTTTTTGCCCAAACCCTCACAAATTTTAAACGGGCCTTTGGGCTTCAATGGGTAACTCCACTCTTTAACAAGTCTAGTTAGTGTTTTTTTTTTATTCTTTGTTTACGTGAGTCTTTCTATTTGATTGGTTTCTTATTTTCGTTTTATGTTTATTTAATTCAATTTTTTTGTTTGGGATTTGGATTTTATCTGTTTCCTTTGTATGATTTTGGGTTTTTTCTTTGAAAGATTAATTATTTCATGTAGGTAACTTTGTGAGTTTTTAAAAAACTAAGTTATGAATAATCGTCATATATAGGCGACAAATCCGTCAACAACGATAATTTCTTAAAAGAATCTTTATTGGACTTGAAAAAGTTGGTTTCATGCCTCAAATTTACTTGGGTTAGTTGGCCGGCAAGCCTCCTAGCTATTTCAATAAATTTGAAACATTAATGCCGTGAATTTTATAATAAGTTGAATTATGTAACTTTTGAAAGTTAAGGTGTAACGTGACTTCTCAATGGAAGTTAACAGTCGAATGACAAAAATGTAACAATTTGATAACATTAATGTCAATTATGTAACTTTTAAAAGTTAAATAACCGAAATGTAATTTTAAATGGAGTTTAAGGAGAGTTGGTGTAGTTTACTTTTTAAATTTTGCTTTAAGGACATTTTTCTTTTGTGAATTACAAGAGAGGGTAAAAGCCCAAACAACAACACAACTTAAACTCAAGCCATATTTGAGACAGTGAACACCTTTACATTCGAACTAACACGGTTTTAGGTGCATTAATGTAGACACTAGGAAACAAAAAAAAAAGCAGGTTTTTGTGGGGACATTTTCTTCTCCTTTCATAAGCATGCCTTCGTATGCTTTATTTGACCCTTTATCAAATAGATTCTTTAGCCGTAAAAGCAAAAGGCTTTCATTTTCAATTTCTGTTTTTATTTTAATATCAATATTTTATTATTTTGATGATTATCCATATTCCACCAATCATTTTTTTGTCCAAATATTAATGCCATAAGCTTAATTAAAAGATGGTTAAAATATGCTCTAATCCCTATACTTTTTGCATATTTAAAATTTAGACCCCTACTTTTAGTTCAAGAAATTTAGTCTCATGTTTTAGATTAAAAATCCAAATCCAATTGTTGACATGGTTAGAATTCTTTTGACAAATCCAAGTTTATTACATGGCGATCAAGTGGATTGATTTTTAATTTCAAAACATCACACCAATAACTTTAATAGAAAAAATTTAATAATGTTAACAATTGTATCTGAATTTTAAAATATAAAAAATAGAGGGACTAAATTCCAAATTTTATAAAGAGTACAAGGACTTATAACATAATTGTAACACCCTTTACCCGAGACCGTTTCCGGAGTCGAGCATGAGGCATTACCTAACTTATCTTACTAATTCGGGGCATAAAAATTTGGTTTGAAAATTGATTTCACTGTTTACAGTAATCTGCCTAATCGCGCAGCAGTTACTAAATTGATTATAACTCGAGCTACGGGACTCGAAATTTAATTCCGTAAAATTTCCATGAAACTAGATTCACATATATTTCTACCATAAAATTTTCAGAATTTTTTGTTTGGCCAATTAGTACAGTTTATTAGTTAAAGTCTCCCCTGTTTCTTCACTCGACTGTCCTGACCTCTTGCCACTAAAAATAATTTTTCCCATTATAGAATTTTCATATGATATTACCACTTGTTTCTACAGAAAATAGACTCAACAAGGATTCTATACATATAAACTACAACTCATAACTATTTTTATACCATTTTTAGTGATTTTCTAAGCTCGGAACAGGGGACTCCAGAAACAGTTCTGACCCTGTCTCACTAAAATTCATATATCTTAAAATATAAATTTATTTTTGGTAAACCGTTATTTTTCTATAAAAATAGACTCAATAATATTTCATTTCATATATCATTCACCCTCTAATTCATTTTATACTATCCTAGGTGATTTTTCAAAGTTACGTCACTGTTGCTGCCTGAATTCTGTTTCTTTGCAAAATTTACTCTTTCTTGATTTTCATACTTAACCATTTTAAAAGCCAAACATTATCACATACTCACACCTCTTTCTTTAGCAATATCATAGATACAACATTCAAAATGACTAATCCCTATACATCACTTAGGTATATACATTACCTAGGTACATGCCACATTATCAATAGAAAGGTACATCACTAAAATGTCTCTGAGGTCGGGATTACTTCGGATGCTGGATCGAACACTGGTTTTCTATAATCCTGCGCACGGAAACAACCGTACGCTGAGTATGGGTATACTCAGTGGTATTACCATAATTCAAATTAATAATATTAATTGATAAATTATATACATTTAATTTATGTCTACAATTATTCATTAATTATCTCATACTTTAACTCAACTTGATCATTAATAACAATAAGCAATATTTCAATTCTTGTATTTAATTGTATTCATACCTTATTTCACTATCTCAATTCTATTGGATTTTTCGACATCTCATTCTAATAATTCATTCCAATTCATACAAATTCAATCAATTTATCAACTCATTCATTATCATTTCTATTTATAATCAATATGTACTTTAAATCTTTTAACACTCAATTTATTCATTAAATCCATAACTAAATTTCAATAACTTGTATTCAGTTAAATTCACATATTATTTCACTCTTTCAAATTATTTTATTTTCACTTCTCACTTCTTAACAATAGCTATTTCAATTCATATTCAAGATCATTCAATAAAAATTTATATTATCAAAATTATTCATTTACCCCTATTAACTTGACTCAGATCTTGGCGGATACACGGATCCAACCAAAACACACCAATACGGCACATTATGCCTAAAACGGTACATATAAACTTTATAAGACTTACCTTAACACATTAATGATTCACTTTTGTCCACAGCTTATAATCTTAGCCCAAAGTAGATTTTACAGAACACCCCGGATATACGGAACAAATACAGAGAGCACAAATGTGCTAAACAGAGAGTACTGCCGTGCTAAATATCAGTGAGCACCAACGTGCTAATAATCAGAGAGCACCAACGTGCTAATATCAGAGAGCACCAACGTACTAATATCAGAGAGCGCGCTAAAGTTCCTTAATGGCATGCCACTAATATCCCGGTAGTTCTAAATTCCATCTACTTGGGCATTAAATCTGAATCTCATTTATTTAAATACTTTATAGAATTATTTCAAAAAGGACTTATCATTTCTTCGTCATTACAATTTACTACTTATTCCGCAATTCACATATATCACACTTATTCACAATTTAATTCACTTTTATTCCATTCATATATATATATTTTTTTAATTCTTTTTCCAATCAAATTCATGTACAATTCAACATCAATATTCATCTTATTTTTATTTACTAAACATATTATTCAAAATTCAACAATTACTATTAATAAATTCAATACCAATACGTATTTATCATTCAATTCAGTCGTGATGCTTACCTCAATTTGCTTATCATGTATATTAATTTAAATTTTAACAATTAATAATTAAATTCGAATTATAGTAATACTAACCGAAATTTCTCCCAAGTCAATCCTTGTCCACCTTCTCCTTTCCTTTCTCGGGCAATGACTCGTACACGACATTAGCTACGTAATTAAACAATTAAAAATCATTAATACACAATTTCATTAAAATATTTCTTTTTATACCTAAACTTTGCCCAAATTCTAATTTAATCCATTATCAATAATAATTTTATTTTCCCAATCTAACTCTATATTCTCTCTTAATTCTTACTATAAACTCAGTTTAATTTTTCAATTTCCCCATAAATCCCTAATTTCGGGATTCTTTCAATTTAATCCCTATTAATTCAAAACTTATATTTTATTTTACAAATCAACCTTTTACTAACTTTTAACTTAAAATTCAATCATTTTAACCTCTAATTCATCAATTAATTCAACATGAACAACATCTGATAATCTACTAACTTCCAAAATTTCCACTTAAATCAAGTAGTATTTTGCTCTAGGATTCCAAAAACTCAAAAATTATAAGAAAAGGACTTAATTTAACTTACCAATTGAGCTTGGAACCTTGAAACCTTAAATTTCCCTTTTTCTTTTTCTTTCTTTCCTTCCTTCCTTCTCTGCCCGTTTTGCTCTCTGTTTCTATTCTCTTTTTCTATTCTTTCTTTGTTATATACATATAATAATATAATAATATAATAATATTTTTTTAACACATAAAAATCTCAGATTTTTATACTTATGCCGCCTCAACTTTGACAATTGGCATAATTGCCTATTTGGTCCTTTTAACTTTTCTTTAATCTATAATTAAACTTTTATCTCTATTGCAATTTAATCCTTTTTCATAATTAACCACAATTTAGACAAATTCACTTAATTAAAACTTAACCAACTACACAACTAACTTCGTAAATATTTATAAAAATATTTACAACTCAGTTTATAATATCGAGGTCTCGATACCTCGTTTTCGACTCAATTTACCTAATAATTTCTTTTAAATCACAAAATTCACTAATTCAAAAATATTTCTAAAATCAAACTTAACTTATAATTATTAATTAATAAATTTTTCTAACTTTTTCATCGATTTTAGTGATCTCAAATCACTATTATGAAACTACTGAAAATTGGGCTGTTACAATAATTGTTCTATGTTTCACTTTTTCTTCCTTGGCCATAGCCATAAATGAGTAGATTTCTTTTTAATCAATAAGTGGTCAGAATAAATGGAAGTAAAATTCTTTCTTAGGAATTTGAATACATGTGTTATCACAGTCCAAAGGGCTTTACCTACATCCACATTGACCTGAACATGATTAATCTCAGACCATGAAATGAACGAGAATACTTGTGGTTACAAAAATAGATCATTAGTTTATGATAACATGACATATAAAATTTTTTTTGATGTAACCATCAAAGTATTAGCAATGTGAACTCAGAGCATTCAAATTCGAGTCTCTCTATACATATTTATGCATCCGTGAATTCTCTTATTGTAATCATATGTATGTATTACTTGTAATTACGGATTATAATTGTACCTTCATAGTTAAATTTTTTATGTTAGCGTGCTAGCCTAATGATCACTATTAATTGATTAAATACGAATGAACTTGAGAACAAATTATAGTAAGCTAACAAGAAAAAGAAAGGCATATCAAATAAGACTGTGTAAGTCCGTTCTTGATATTTTTGGGGCCCTAGGTGAAACAATAAATTGGGTCCCTTTAAAAAAATAAAAAAGTAATACAAAAATTGAAAGCCCTAGACATTTAATTAATTTTCCCACATTAAAAGTTGAAAATTTTCTTTTTGACCCCTTCCAATCTTGAGCCCTGGATGGCTACACTTTCAAACAACCCCAGGCCGGGATTGAGATTGTGCTATCATAACCTTGGTTCCAACCAAATTTTCATGCTTAAAAAACACATTAATCTTGCTCTATTGGATAATGATCACCTATGAAGGAAGGACAATAATTTTAAGTCAATAGCAAGAGATAAAAAGATTTGAAGGAAAGTTAAAATATAAAATTAAAAGGGGAAATAGGAAAAAGGTCCCTCCACCCGCTAGCAAAAGTTGATGCATATAACCAATGATAGGGCGAAAGTTATACGTTATGCATTAGAAGCTTTGGGAAACTTTTGACTCACAAAAAAACAGAGCGTCACCATTTTCGTAAAGTGATGAGAGCTCCGTCGTTTTCAGTCACCTGTTTTGCTTTTTGCAGCTTCGTTTCATACTTCCTTTTTCTCTTTTAAATGCTCATAATGTACTAAGTTATAGAATCTTGATTCAATTATTTAAAAATTAAATGTTATAAATTATTAAAACTGTAAAATTATATTTTAATTCTTGTAAAAATATATAGTTTAATTTCGGATTCTTAAAAAAAAAATTTAGCGTCGCCATTTTCAAGAGTAAACCTAGAAAAAGAATATACAATATATTGAGTCCAATTATATGACTGTAGTAGCGAGTCCAATATTCTCATAAACTTTTTTAGTCATGAAGTCATTCCACCATATTATTGTGATTGAGCTCTCCCTAATTACATATCATTACGAAAGCTACTTAATAAGTGCTTGTTAATGACCTTGTTATAAGTGTGTTACACTCGTAGGATATCCTTAATTTCTTTAGGATAAATTCAATTTCACAATATTATCTTATTTTATCTCATGATAACCATTACATCTTCCTTCATGAAAAGTCAGTTACTATCAAATAATAATGAAGTCATTTATCACAAAGACAATTAAATTGTGGATTTTGTCATTATACTTTAATTAATCAATTTTAGTCTATGTATTTTCTAAATTGATCAATTTAGTCCCTATACTTTTTGAAGTTTGAAATTTTAGTTTTGACCCAAACTATAATAGTTAAATTTAATTGATTAAATTCAATTGCTAGTCATGTATTATTTGTGCAGTTGTAGGTTTAGTCCATATTCTCTAATTTGATCATTCCAAGTCCCTATACTTTTCAAAATTTGAAATTTCAATCTTAACGCAAATGGCACTCATTAATTTATTAACTGCATTTTTAGTGAGTAATACATTGAAATAATAAATTGACATGGCATTGCACACATGACAATGTGTTTGCCACATTATATTTTGGAAACATCATAACTTAATGAATTTAACAATTATAATTTGGTGAGGACTGGAATTTGAAAATTTAAAAAGTAAAAGAACTAAAAATAACCAAATTAAACTACATGTATTAACTCACAATTTTCATAAAGTACATGGACTGATAGTAGATTTTAACCTTTATAATGTTTGTTAAAAACAATAGTATATAATGTTAATGCAAATAGATCTTCATAGGTCAGGTCAGGTTTAGGCATTATATTAACACACTTTATACTTACCCAAGCTCGGTACAACTCAAAATATGGACATAAAATTTGGCCAAACCCACCATATTTGTAAATAGCTAATCCAAGCCCATTTTAGACCTGGTTATAGTATTTTTTTAAAAATATAAATATTTTTATATTATTTTAATTTTTAATAATGTTATATATTTTTTATTTATTAAAATTTTATATATAGTAATTTTTAACATTTTTTAATGTTTACACTATAGTAATATTATATACTACTATTGATTTATTTATTTTTATATATATTATAAGTTACATAATATAAAATAATACAAACTTAAAAAAATGAATTGAATCTAATTCAAACTTTAAATTTCAATTTCAACCCTATCTCATATATATATATTTTATTAAGAAGAGAAAACATAAAATAGTTACTAACCAACCACCCATTTGCATCCGGTGGATAGTAAAAGACAAAAGGCGGTTACAGGGGGACAAACAGCCCCCTAAAATTATAAAAATTAGATTTAATTATTTAAAAATTATAAAGATATAGACTATAAAAAATTGAAATTTTATTCTCCCCTTAAAAATTTGTTCAGGTTTCACTCCTGGTAAAAGACAAAACATTATAAATATGTTGAAAATTATAATGTGGAGTTAAAAACATTATAACGATTTTTAACTCAAAATATGTTGCTTGTGGAATAAAAAAATTATACTGTGTTTATACAAAACATTACAACGATTGATCCCAAACCATTGAAGCTAAGCCATCAACGAGGTGTTACCATCTCTATAGATATGTTAAATAATCACCTTCTATTCATTATTCATGTACTTGCGAACCTCCCTACACATTCGATATTCACCAAGCTTAGTAATACTAAACAACGTATTAACAACCTTTATATTATCTATTTCTAAATTTGGAATAAATTTAATATTTTTATTTAAATCCTACCAAATTTCAAACCTAGGCCGGGATGAGGAGCATATCTATAAGCAACTATTCACCACACGCTTGATTTACTTGTGTAATCATGGCTGTAGAGGTATGAAATCGCCAGTGATTTACAACTTAATTGTTGACTATATCAGCACATCTACCCATGACAATTCCTTTGATTCTCTCTTCCCTATCCTTTAGTAGTGTGTGCTATATTATCGTAATTCTTTCACAGCAAATAAACGAGAATATTTAGTATTATTCTTTTGTTTGTTGTCTTCTCAAGAAAAGTTTCCCAAGCTATTCAATTAACACGATTTGGTACAGCTACTTCAAAGATTTGGATCGATACCAAATAAATAATCCAATTTAAAAAGGGCTTAATCCCTTCATATTTCAGAGGATCTTTTATAATTACAGAGATAACATGATTGAAATCAATGAGTTGATTGAGGAAAATTTAATGAGATTTTATTTCTTTCTTTTTTTAGGATGAAGTGTTCTTTTTTTAGGATGAAGTGATTATAGAGATTCTTCAACTCTTTCCTTGTAAAGCTTCATGGGTTGTAGATTATATATTCCACACTCAAAGACAATGAAACAGTATGTTAAAAGATCTTCCTGCCACTTTTCTCGGTCATACAACAATGAAATCGACTAAACATATGTTCTAAACACTGGAAGAAAGAAAGCTAAGCCTTCTCTTTTTTTTTTCTGGTTTCCTAGTAAGTAGCTGTGGCACCCATTTATTTTCACTTTTCTCAGGTGCTGTTTTTCTCTGACAGATATCATTTCTCATTTCTCAAAGCAAAAAAAGAAAAAAAGAAAAAAAAGAGAAACCCTTTTTTCAATGGTGGGAAAGTTTGGTTTTTTAAGTGTGAAAAAGAGATTATATTTGATACTGCAGCTTTAAAGTTCAACCCTTTGAGGTTAAAAAGAAAGAGTCCTTTTTTGTGAATTACAAGTTTCTTAACCTATAAACTTGTAAAACCCTCCTTTGAAACAAAAGTGAAGATTTTTTTTTATCTTTAGAGAAAAATGTCAGAAGAGAAACAGGTAGAGGAAGCCATTGTTGGGAGCTTCAATGAACCAACTGATCAACACGAGGAGAAAGATGGAAGCCGTTCCGTTTTCAGTGTTAAGAACCTCCTTTGGCATGGTGGTTCAGTTTATGATGCTTGGTTTAGTTGTGCTTCAAATCAGGTATACTAAAAAATCCCATATCAAATTTGTGAATCAAAGTTGTGATAATTGATGAAAAGAAAACATTCATTTTTGCAGGTGGCTCAAGTTCTACTAACATTACCATATTCATTCTCTCAAATGGGAATGCTTTCAGGGATTATTCTGCAAATTTTTTATGGTGTTCTTGGAAGTTGGACTGCTTACCTCGTTAGTGTTCTTTATATTGAATACAGAAGCAGAAAAGAGAAAGAGAATGTCAGCTTCAAGAACCATGTCATACAGGTAAGCTTTTCAAGATCAACTGTAAATGTGTGTGAATATATATATATTAATCTTGTTCTTTTTCATCAACTTGCAGTGGTTTGAAGTGTTGGATGGTCTATTAGGACCTTATTGGAAAGCTGTAGGATTAGCTTTTAACTGCACTTTTCTTCTCTTTGGAACTGTCATTCAACTTATAGCCTGTGCCAGGTCCCATGTTTTTTTCTTTAATCAAAATCCCTCATTTTTTGATAGTTTAGTCAACTGATTTCTGTGTTTTTTTATACAGTAACATATATTACATAAATGACAAATTAGACAAGAGGACATGGACATATATCTTTGGAGCTTGTTGTGCCACTACAGTGTTCATCCCTTCCTTTCATAACTATAGAATCTGGTCTTTTCTTGGTCTTGGAATGACCACTTACACTGCTTGGTATTTAACCATTGCATCACTTATCCATGGCCAGGTACACCTACAAAACAACATTTTTTTATAGATCTCCATCTTTCCTTACAAGTTTTGAATGAACCCTTCGTGTTCTTTTTCTTGGTCTTGTAGGTAGAAGGTGTAACTCACCAAGGACCAACAAAATTGGTATTGTATTTCACTGGTGCCACCAATATACTTTATACTTTCGGTGGACATGCTGTCACTGTGTAAGTTTTGACATTATTGTTACTATGATATTGTTTAGCAGCTTTTGCTTGCCATTTTTGGGATTTGAGAGAAAAAGGTTAAAGTTTTAAGAAACAAATTGATCGGAATATCCCTTTCTTCACTTGGTAAAAATATCATTGAATCAATGTTTTTGGATAAAAGTATGAAGTCCCGAATTAGAAGTCGGATTACATTCTGCTACTTTTTAAGGGTTTTAAAGAGGCAATTTGTAAGAAATCTTTATGTTTACAGGGAAATTATGCATGCTATGTGGAAGCCTCAAAAATTCAAGTACATATATCTATTGGCAACCCTATATGTGTTTACCTTAACGATCCCATCTGCTACTGTTGTCTACTGGGCTTTCGGTGATCAACTACTTGATCATTCCAATGCCTTCTCGCTCCTTCCACGCTCTATGTGGCGTGATGCTGCGGTTGTCCTAATGTTAATTCACCAGGTTTGTGTATATCATAGAGAGAACAATGTTTATTGCCATCATAGCCTACCGGACCGATGAAATTGACGGGATTGGCTTTGAATTTTGCAGTTTATTACATTCGGGTTTGCATGTACGCCATTGTACTTTGTCTGGGAGAAAGTGGTGGGGATTCATGACACGAAGAGCATATGTTTGAGGGCGGCATGCCGGTTACCTGTGGTGATACCAATATGGTTCTTGGCTATCATATTTCCTTTCTTCGGTCCCATCAACTCGGCTGTAGGATCTCTTTTGGTTAGCTTCACTGTCTACATCATCCCTGCTTTGGCTCATATGCTCACTTATAAATCGGCCTCCGCTCGACAGGTAAATTCGTAACCCAATCCCGCAGACAAGTTTGATAGATATGCTGAAATATCAAGATGTACAGAATCATTGTTCTGTGAAATCTATTGAACTACTTTTGATTCTTCGGTAATTTTTGTGTGTGCAGAATGCAGCCGAGAAGCCTCCTTTCTTCCTCCCAAGCTGGACAGCGGTTTATGTGGTGAACGCTTTTATTGTGATTTGGGTCTTCATAGTTGGCTTCGGATTAGGAGGTTGGGCTAGCATGACAAATTTCATCAAGCAAGTCGATACATTCGGACTCTTCGCCAAGTGCTACCAGTGCCCACCTACACCCTCCTCGAAACATCACTGAACTAAAACTCGGATTCAGACCTAAAACATCTTCCCTTTTCATTTTAATTCCAACCATAGATCGTTATAACATCGTGGGGTTTGCTCTACTTTCTGCTCTCTTGTTCTGCCTGTCATTACAAATAATTAGTGATTATGAATGGTTGTAATTACAAGTAAGATTTTCTTGGCTGATATCTGTTCAAACATTGGCTTAGCTTTTTTTTCACTCTTGAAACCCAATTTGCATGTGAGTTCAAATCAATCCAAATCATATAATTACAATTTATAATATTTTCTTCTTTTTATTGTAATTCCTATGTGACCAATTCAGCTGTGCACCTCTTGTTTTTTTCTTCTTCTTATTACCATGAACCCACCATTAAAATGTCTTCATTTGATCTTTTTGTTGCAAGGTTTTGACCGGTCAAGTTTGGATCTAATTGGCTAAGGGCCCCTGACTTGTGGCTACTAACAACGGTTGTTTTCAAGTGTTATGTTATTCTTATCCAAATCATTTTAAATATCAAATAGAATTTCGGACTTAGACAGATAGTGGTCTCTTGGAAATTTCTAACTTATAATGAATCTTGGCTTTAGCATTTATTATATCGAAAGAAGAATGAAATAACATATAATATTGTTAGAATTGGACTGAATCAACCAATTGAATCGGATACCAATTCTTCAACTAATGTCATAAACATTATAATTTTCAATATCTTTTACCATTCTAATTAAAGCTTTATTTGATTCTTATATTGTTTTTTTTATAATTTTATTTATTACATAAAATTTTCACTCATATAAAAAAATTATATTTTTCATCTACAGTTCAACTCGAGACAAAATATTTTATCAGTAAAATAAAAGAAACTTTTGAAATAGAATTATGTTGAATAGTAAATATTAACTAGGTTGAAATTTGTAAACACCCATAATATACCACATATATGTATTCTAATTTGGGGTGGTTGGACCAAACTTTTATTGTTCTTTATAAGCCATGTATATATTCTAATTTTGTGTTGAAATCAATCCATGGGCAATAAGTGATTGAATTTTAACTCAGTTGGCATTGATATTATTGTGTATGTAGGAGGATATAGGTTCGAGCGCGTTGAAACACATTTATCTTCCTATTGAAGGGTTGAGGAGGGACAAAGAGTAGTTCTAAGCATTTGTATAAAAAAATAATATATGTTATAGAGTATTTGTGGGTTATTTGCTGCTAAAGGCCTTACTTAATTTTGCATTATACTATTGTTATTATTGATGGATTAGGCATTTGAGAAAGCTACCCCTAAATTGCTTGTAGCATCCCATTTCCATTTATAAAAAGCCAAAGTAAGATAATAAAGAAAGTGGATTGTCTTATCATATACACCTATTTTATTTGATTCAGAAAGATGGGCAAGTCCTTTTATTTAATTCTACATTCCAATCATGAATCCTCAAGGAATTTCAAGAATTCTTGTTATACATTCGTTTCAACCTTCAATTCTCTTTTTTAAGTTCATCAATATTGAATTAATCGAACGCGCTTCTAACACTTGTTCCACTTTTAGAAGACCCTGCCTTATATCATCAGATCTCGATTTTTCATATATAAATGTAACTAACGTATTTCCTTCGTAAAGGATTTCTCCATAATGCCCATGGACAGTTTCTCTTGTAGTTGCCAAATAAGGCTTAGCCGATCTTATTACTATAGAATCAACTTGAACAATAAAAACTTGACACGATTTTAAGAGTGGTCCGCTTTTGGCTATACATACATTTTCACAAATAAACTGCCCAATAAGGCAAGACTAATTATTGTGGACGTTTCTTCACAATAATTACATTGATAACGATGATGGGGAAATTACCAATTCAAACTGACTGCATTCAAAATGATGTTACGACATGGATCGAAATTATAAATTCTCTCATTTTTAGCTATTAAATAATAGTTAAGTACTTGAAAAGCCTGTTTTAAATTGTCAAGCTCCAAACATTTCGCTACCGAGGTTTGATTATGAGTTATTAAAGGGTAAAATGATAAAAAAAAAATTCGCAATTTTGGGGGTTGTTCCTAAAGGACCCAATAAATTCTTAATTGGAATTAGAGGATCTTTTTTAATTGATTGTTTTATCACATTGTGATATTTTACATCGTTGAATGAGCTTATGCAAAAACAATTAGATGATGACAAAATTATCAAAGATTGGGATTCCTTATTTCTGTTCAAGAGCGTATGAATAGTTTCGTGATTTTGGCTAAACGATTGTTGAATCATTGCGTTGGAATAAATGGAATAAAACAGATTTTTATTGGTACGATCTGACCTATTATTAGAAATCAATTTTGAACCTAACGGATCATTTCTTTTTCTGATATAAAAAATATGAGATTTCACTAAGTCGATTCTTAGGAAATCTCGAATCAGAACATTAAGTTTTAAGTCCCATAATATTTATTATTATTTAAAAAATAATTTTTTTTATTTTTCTGAACAATCTTATTATAGATTATGATCATATTTGACACAATGCTAGAATTATCTATAGCCTCTCTCCAACCCATAAATAGGAGGATAATGCGCTTCAGCGCACTTAAACCCATATCCTCCTGCATTGGCAGTAATGCTCATACCAATTGAACTAAAACTCAATTGACAATCTTTTTCTTTAAATTAATGTCCAATTAATTTGAGACACCAACTATAATAATATAAGTAGATATAAGCATTACCACTTGCTCCTTAAATTATTAGCATTATTAAGTGATATAACTTTATTAAAGAAAAATATTCATGACTATTACCTATAGTCTCTCTCTAACCCATAAATAAGAGGATAATACGTTTCAGCCCACTAAAATTCACATTCTTTTATAATGATAATAATGGCCATGCCATTTAAACTAAGGTTCAATCGAAAAGATAAAAAAAAATTTTAAAATATCTAAAACATTTTAAGGGTTTGTTTTGGGATAATCTGAATTCTTTTTCCTTTTTCTAACATTTTACCATTATAATTTAAACTTTAACAGTTTACTCCCTTAAATTGTAGGTAATAAATTTATGGATAGGTCAAATATCAATCAATCATACATCTCAAATATGTTGGTGCCTAATTATTGGGGCAATAGTGTCTAATGGGGCCCTTTGTTACGACGTAACATAATGAATAAATACTTTAATAATGGTGGCAAAAATCCAACCATCCAAAAACTAATAAAATAATAAAATAATTACATTATCGCTCAATTGTAATATTTATTTATTTTATTTAACTATAGAAAAATTATAAAAATAATTAGTAAATTTCTTTTTAATCATTCAATTATAAAAAATTACAAAATAATCACTTAACTATTCAATTTTATCTTTTTTTTTGTTACTTTATAACTAAAAAGACAATGAATAGTTGAATGACCAAAAGTGAAATTTACTAATAATCATTTTATAACTTTTCATAATTAGATGATAAAAAGAAAACCATGATTGAATGACCTCTACCGTATGATATCTTAAGTTCGAGTTCGAGGATCATGAATTAGATAAAAGTAATCTATAGGATAAATTTTAGCTATATGTTTAAACACCTTGAAACTTCAATTTATAAAACATAATTAACAATTCAATGTTTCAAATCATTTTTTCTTACAGCAAGTTGGACATGTTGCTTAAATTAGGAATGTCTAGTTTTTTTTTTAGGATTGACATGAACTGAATGAGAATTTTAAGGGGTTTAAAGAATTTACAATTTGGAAATTAGACCATTTTTTTTTATTGTTTTGATCAAACATCATCTGCATCACTCCCACCCACATGTCTTCCATGGCTGATCCAGTAATTGCTTCCGTCCGGACCGGACACCTTAAACCTGTTCAACAACATGATCCAGTAACCTCGGTTAAAAACATCCATTCCTTAACCCAAACCCAAGTTTCTCTCCATGTTTCCGATTAGTTACCGTTCGAGGACCAATTTTCCTTCCTTGTACTTCTGACTCTTCTCATGAGCCATTTCCTGGAAGAAACCATCGAGATAACTAACAGCAACAAATAAAGATATGTTAAACTACGAATTCGAAAAATGTAATACCAAAAGCTTACATATTTCCACCCCACTATTGATCCGCATCCGACACAGAAGACGTCCGCCACGGTGTGCAACCCTGTCATCATCAGTCTATCTTCCTTTTCTCCGGTAGTAACATTCACTCTGAGAAACAATGAGAGATGAAAAGTACATATGAAAGCGAGCATTAATTTACAGTTAACTCGGAATCTCATGCAAGTGGGATGTCCATAAAGTCCATCCTGGAAATAAAATCCATGTTAGTTCACCGTTTAGCCCATTAAAATAAAATACCTGCAATCCCCTTCCTATCATTCGTTTCTCCTACTCTATTAAAGGCTATTGCCTTGCTCTAAGTGAACAAAATAACTTACTAGAACTGACATTGAATTCAACAAACAAAATTTTTCCTCAACCGTAAAGCAAGAGTTTGACAATCAAGCCGGCACCATATAGCATAGGCATGTATTAGAGTTGTTGTCCTGTTCGGAGTAATTCTAGACAGATTTGGGGCTAACACATGCTAACAAAGTGCCTAAAATCGAGAAAACTTACACCTTACTGAAGAGATATGCTTTCCCATGGCGGCAATGGAAGGACTGAATAAAAGAACCAAAGCCAAAACACATAGTTAGAAACCGTGCTTATAAGAGAACCTGAACCAATTCAAACACCATGAAAAATCTTTAACACCAATGTGAAAGCAGTAGAGAAAATAACACCTATATGAATATGACCTAACATTCATACTCGGTGATATCGTAAATGCAAACGAAGGGCATACCGACACAAAAAGTATAACATTTCCATCCAACAGGTTTAATCACTAGCACAAGCTATGTTATTGCGACTCTTCATTTTCATTGAAGCATTGTGTCCAACACAGGGCGTAGCTAAGGGGCAAGATGGTTAATGGGATATTATCAATTCCAGTCCATTCTATTTGTCAAGCATCCAAATTTTTAAAATTTTGTTTTGGCCCAAATACCGAATTCCTAGCTTTGCCTCCGGTCTTACACTCGTGTCCTACACAAGGACTCCAAAGATCCTCCAAATACATGAAAAAGCTTAGAAAATTTTGACCATACCAGTGTTGGACACATATCCAACACTCACACCCGAATCCAAATAACATAGAGCACAAGTCCTTTTAAAAGCAAAAGAAAATACATTTAACATCATGTTTGTCTTAAAAACCAACAATTTGCCATCATCATAAAGTGTCAAGCTCTTGCAAAAGACACACAATTATCATCTATGCCTAAAAAGAGATGATCATAACATAATTGAAATCCTCCCAGCACAGTTTCAATCATCATAGAACCAGAATGATCAACATGGATTATACCCAAATTTCCTAGCTTAATAATAGAAGAAACCTCAATCTAATCAATTATGGAACCCATCGATTATATATAAGTTCACCCAAAATGAAAATGACACCTAATAAGTAGTAATAAATGCTAAAAAATGATAACTAAAACAAATCAAAAACACCCAGATGAAGATTTCACAAGATTATCATACAAAAAAGTCGAAAGGAATCAAATTTAAAGGAAAAAAAAAACAACCTTGGAAACAATATCTTCGGAAAGAGCAAGATGGGTTTTGCAGTGTTTGCAGCTATAAACCTTCCCTTCAAGATTCACCACAAATAATCTCCCCATGTATCCACCACCAACCAGATCTTCACAAAAAAAAGTACAAAGAGAGCTTTCTTTTTTATATATCAAAAGAAAAAAAAGATGAAGACTTTGAATAGCAAGATATGATTTTTAATCACAGAAATGATTGATGATTGATGAAAAAAAATGAATGGATTGCATGTGAAATGTTACAAAAAAGGGAAAGTTATAAGTGAAGGGAAGGGAAAGGGATATAAGTTAGGAGTTTGGGGAGGGTTGAATTTGAATGACTTGCTGGGTTGGCTTTCTTCTTCTTCTCTGTTGTTTAGTATAAGCATGGTATTGATGTGTTCTCAATTTATTGAATTTAAGCAGAAATGTGGACCAAATTGACACTATCAAATTTTCACCATTTATTTTACCTTTTTCTCTGTAAAGTGAGAGAGAACCCACCAAGACGTGTATTCTACGGATGAATAAGGTTTGTTTTTTCTTTTAAAGAGTTGGTGTTTGTATTACAAATGAAGCATTGATGACATTTTTTAAAATATTTTTAAATAATTTTATTTAATTTTAATAAATAAAAAATTGTTTTAATAAGACCAAACCCATTTCGTAAGAGCTTATCATGGATAAGGAGGATGGAAAATGATTACAAGGTAAGATAGACCTTATTTAAGCGAAAAATCACCTAAATCAAAGACCATTAGACAATCTCACCAAATCTTGAAAAAATCTTCTAGAGGGAAAGTATCCATTGTGCCATCGCTTCTTAGCACCAACTTCTCATAAATAAGCTTAACTATAGCTAGCCGCACCAGGGCCATTTAGACATACATACCTTAAAGCTGACCATCCACCACTTATCCTTAAAGATTTGTGATAGAGTACTCATGACTCGCGATCAAGCTTCTCCTCCTCTATATAAACTCTTCTTAACACTAAAAGGAGGTCAAAAGCTCTGGTATTATACATAAACTCTACCCAACTTCCTCATAGTCTCAAAAATCTTGTCTTAATCTTCTAAACACCATTAGTGACTCTAGACACCATCATGGTGTAACCATCCGTAACCTCTTTCATAAAATTTTAAGGTTAAATGTTTAAGTTAGAGTCTAATTAGGGGTGAAGTCAAGGAGGAGGGCAATGACCTTGGTCCCCCTAAAAATGGTAAAATGTTCAATTAGACCGTTTAAATTTTAAGAAATTTCAATTTAGTATGATGGTAAAATTATACTTCAGCCCAAAAAAATTTATGATTTATCTCTGCCCCTAAAGTAATTTTTTGGCTTTGCCCTTGGTCCTAACTTTTTAGGAATTGCTCATATAAAAGTTAAATGTTAACATTTCAAAATGGTCATATAAAAACCTAACTTTACAAAAGTGCTCAAATAAAGAATTTTTACGCACTTTAGTCCACTTTTTGGTCAAAATTAGTGAATGCTAACACATTTAGAATAAAATATATGAAAGCCCAATCAGATATTGCTTGAAAACGAAATAATAAAAACATAATTTGAAACTAAAAACATTTGAGAAGCCTTTATTTGAGCACTTTTACATTTATTTGATCATTTAAAAAGTTTTAACCTTTATTTAATTTGAGCACTTTTATAAAAATTAAGCCTTGATTTAATAAATGTCTAAACGAATTTGAACATTGATCCTAAAATCTTATATCATTAATAATAAACATATATTTATATAAATGATAGAGACATTAATTCAATAAAAAATTTTATATAAAATAAATTCTTCATTAATGTTTTCAAGAATAAGGAGTGGTTTTGTATTATCGAGTAAAATTTGAAAGGACCTTCTGTGATTGTCAATGTGTTTATCGTCCCGGATGTAACCTAAATTCGAGTTGTGTTAGCTATATTTGTTGTTCGAACTTCTCTTTACTCTTGTAATTCACCGAAAAAATGAAAGATCTAACTCATAGTAGTTTTATAAATGATGAATTTTGCTTAAAAGAGTCGGCTGACAATAAAAAGACAATGTTGTAAAGTTGATTGCACACATTTCACCTCTCCAACCTCATTATCTTTTTTTTTTCTCACCAAACTAAATGAAACTAGAATTTCACCTTTTTTTCAATTTAATCCATAACCGAAGTATATAATAATTAATAAAAAAATTTAAACTTATAAAAATAACTAGAGTATAATAAAAAAAGAAAAAAAAAATATAAATACAATATAAATAATGTGTCAAAATTAAACATGTCAAAATAATTCGAACTAAGAATTAAATTAAAATTTTGTGCAATCAAGATGATTAATCACTACTTAGATTTCGATAAAAAAATTTGTGAAACCATGTCAATTTAGCTTGAATTATTATTTAATAATATATTTTTAAAAAAATTATTACTTCTTTAAATGGTGAACAAGGCCATCAAGTTGAGATTAAGGGTGGGTTTGGATGGCCAAGTGGGTGTGGTGCGGTGCATTTACTTACTTTTTGTCTCACGCTACAGTATCACTACAATATCTAATCTCACCGCCACCGCTGTTTTTACATTAACCGCATGTAAACGTATCGCCCATTCAAACTCACCCTAAATAAAACAACTATGATGTGACACATAGAAGCTAAGAATTAGGTCAATAACTCGTGTTACACAAATGCAACCTGAAATTTCATTATACTTAGCAAGAAATTTAAGATTAGATGCATGTATTTGGTATTAACGCATGTACAAGCATGAATTTTGTAATTATGCATGTACATAGGATTGGATGCATGTATTTAGTTAACCCTTTAAGGTAATTAAGTATATTAACACTTTAAACATTGGCAAATTCAAAGGGCCATGTAAGGGCTTTGGTCCCCTCAAATGAAAAAATCGTTTCTAGTCTATTTATAAATGATAAAATTAAAAGTTAAATGTATAGTAAAATTACACTTTAGTCCCTCAAAATAAAAATATTTCTATGTAGTCCCTTTAAAAATGATGAAATCATAAGTCAATACATGATAAAATTACACTTTGACCTCATAAAAAAATTATAATTCAATTTCGACCATCTTAAAAAAATTTCTAGCACCTTTGACCTTTTTTGAAGGAAAGATTAATTCATTAAGAAAAGGAATATGAATAATTAAGGATAAAGCAATGAGAGAAACTAAACCCAAGCCATCAGACTTACGCAATACACCCAAACCTAACTCACCTCATTTACATCCAAATTAGTCATTTTCTCAGCATTAACAATATCAACAATAGAAGTAGGATAAGCAATACAATCTATGTAACCTGCTCTAAATAAAGCCCCCATGCCAAAACATGTGAAGCCTTATTAGCATCCTTACGAACCCAATGAAAGACAAAAGATTGAAAATATGAGACATAATCTTTAAGTAATAATCTTGAAACGGAAGCATTCAGATAACCATAAGTAAGCGTTTGCTAGAGACACTGACTATCGATTTCTAAAATAACACCATCCAAATGCAACGAATAAAGTCAGGAAAAAACCTTAGTTATAAATGGATTGCTTATCATAAAACTAGATATACTCTTAACACAACCACCTACACCATTACGCACCACAACAACCCATCCCATTCCCATATACCCACTATCAACAAAAATTGCTCCGCCAACATTATATTTAACCATCTCGCTAGTCGGTTTACACCAACAAGCATCTCCTTTCACAATAACTGGATGACGAATCGACTGAGAGGTATGAACCATGCGTTCATCCACATAGTGCACAAGCCGATCAGCTGACATAAAATTTTGCTTCCAAACCATCATATTTCTGCTAAACCAAATATCCCATAACATTCCCAAAACACGCCTCCTCTTATCATTGTGTTGTTCAACCAGCATTTGAGCAACAAAATCATTAACAGAACCATGCAATGGCGCTATACCCATCTATTGCCAAACAACTGTAGCAAAGGGGAAGCGAAAATAAATATGCCTGAATCCTCATTATCTTGTTAATCTTCAGGGGCAACAGTTGATTCCAGAGAGAATTCCAAAGACCATCCACCTGGAAATCATTAATATCAGAGAGCAAACAAAGAGCAACTCGATAACCCGATTTAATAGAATAATGTTCATTTGTAGTGTAATGCGACATGAGGCTATCATTATTAGGAAACAAACTCAATGCATAGCTAAAATCTTCTAAACATCAAACGATGCAAACAGTCCCTCCATCATATCCGAGTCCCAAGAACCCCTATTAGAATGCATTAAATCATAAACTCTCATATGTTGACATCCATCAAGATGAGTAGTGTCAACAAAAAACATTACTACCATCATTAATCCATGGATCATTGAAAATGCTTATCAAACTTCATCTACCAATTCGCCATCTAGTACATTTCAAAAGCACCGCTTTAGCCTTACGAATACTCTTCCAAATAAAATAGGGAGTTGAACCCTCCGAAGAGTCAAGAAAATAGCTCTTCGAAAAATATCTAGCTTTGAAAATCTTCCACGAAACAGACTTAGGCGAAGTAAGGAATCTCCATCCTTGGTTCCCAAGTTGTGCCAAATTAAAGCAATAGAGCTTACGAAACCCCATATCACCATACTTCTTTAGGACATAGAGCCGTTCCCAAGAAGCCCAATGAGTCCTTCGACGGCCACGTTCCGAACCCCACCAGAAGGAGTTCGTCATTTTCTGCGTATCATCGGAAGAATTATGAGGAAGCAAAAACACACTCATACTATAAACAAGAATAGCTTGTCTCATTGTTTTAATCACCACTTCCTTTCCACCCCTTGGGGGCAATCTATTCTTCCAACTAAAGATACGTTTAGATAACCATTCATTAATTAAAAGAGAAGACCTGCTTTTTGTTGCGACCTATAAGTGACGACAAACCTAAATACCTCCCATGATTAAGAGGTTCTGTTACACCAAGAATAGATGAGACATTAATGGCTTGTCCAGACTTAGAGAAATCAATGGCTTGTCCAGAAGCTAAATAAAATCTCATGTTACTAGAAAATGAACCTTTAATTTTTTTTTTGAAGTTTTTTAGTTTTGAATTTTTAATAATTATGACTAAATTGACAGAATTTATAAATATTAGAGGGCTAATTTATTATTATGCCAATGAAAAAGAGGCCACGCTTAATGATTTAATAAAGGGGTGACTGTTTGTTCAAAAAAAAATTAAAGGGGTGACTGAAATGCTAAATTTCAATAACATTAGTGACAAAAAAAAATTAAACTGGATGAACAAAACAAAGATAGACAAATATTTGAGTGATTATTTTTATAGTTTACCTTAAATAAAATAATAATATCATGTAATGAAATAAACGAGTTGGGAAACCAATTACCATAATTAAAATTAAATACGAGCTAAACAATATAAAAATTGAGTCAATTTAGAATGAGAAAATAAAATCTCACCTTTTTCTGTTGTCATCCTTATCCGAACATCAAAATTAATGTTGTTTAAACTGATCTGGGTCAGAAATTAGTTAACTTATCAACAACTGATATAGACTGATTGAATTAAGTTAAATGACTGATTGAACGGGAAATTGAATCGGCTTTTATAATTTTTTTATAACTTTTATAATTTATTTAATTTAAATCACTTGAATTTATCAAACCAAAAATTGATAATTTAGCAAATTCAATCATTGATCCATTTCTAAAAACATTGATCTAAACCATGCAACACAATTTACTTACGATAAACATGAAGCGGTCGGTATTTATTTATTTTTGCTTAAGATTAAATCACCATTTCGGGTTTGAAGTCGATAATTTTTTTCATATTGGAGTCTGAGCATTATTTTCATCAAAGTTAGATTTTGAATTTGACAATTGTTCCCACACTGGGGTTTGAACTTTTTTTATCCAAGTTAATCCCTGAACTTGACAATTGTTCTCACATTGAGGCCTGAACTTAATGATTGTTTCCACATTGGGGCTTGAGCTTGATAATTGTTCCCACATTAAGGCCTAAACTTTATGGTTTTTAAGGACTAACTTGGACAAAAAAAAATTCAAACTCCAATATGAGAACAATTTTCAAGTTTAGAGCTTAATTTGGACTAAATAAAAGTTTAAGATCCAATGTGGGAACAATTACTAATTTCAGTGCCTAATCTGAAAAAAAGAAAGTTGAGGCCCAAAAAGTGATTTAATGCTTTTGCTTAATTCCACAGCAAGTAAAGTAAAGAAGGAATAAATACGCCTAGGGGGCGGGCAACTGTTAATATGCACCATGAAAACAACAGAATCACAAAAAGACAGCTTCAGCAATGAACAGTAGTTTCCAAAAAGACTTGACTTTTGTATTGCTTCCAACCAATCTGTCATTTATGTTAGAAACCCACAATCAAACTGCCTCATGTCTGTCACTCTAATCTCCTAAGGACCCCCTCACAAATATCTTCTTTGCTTTGCTTTAGTTAGTGTTCTCTTTTCTGCAATTCTCTGTTTTTTCTACATTTCTTTTCCATTGAAGAGGTTCGTTATTACAAATTTATGCATATCATCTGATCTAATAATTACTTTTTTCTTTATTGATGTTTTATTGCAACAGATCTGTCTTGTTATGATCCCGAATGATCTAGTTTTTGTTTTTCTGGTTTTTCTTGATAAAAAGAAACTATGGGTTGTTTCACTTTCATGTTCCATGATAAAAGCTTGGTTTTCCTTTTGTTGTTAAAAATAAGCAGTCTTTGTTGAAAAGAACATGCTTTCTGGAACTTCAGTATGTTGACTGTAATAAATTAATTAAACCATGATTTATGATGTTAATTTGTTGCATTTGACACGATTTAGTTTAAATTATGTCGTTACAGGAAGCTGTCTTGTAAGAATGAAGGCAACAAGGGGCAGAGAAGATGCAACAATGAAGGACAAGAAGGAAGCAAAAAAGCCTGCTGAGAACAAGTTTGTAACATTCTGGTTATTTCATGTTGTATGTTTCAAACAAGATATGAATCATGTATGAAATTTGTTCGCTTTTAGGGTCGTCGGTAAGCGAAAAGCGGCGAGCCGGGCCGATAAGAGTGACCGAAAACGCGCAAAGAACATAGCATCATCGACCAACAAGGACCCGAATAAACCGAAGAGACCCGCCACTGCTTTCTTTGTGTTTATGTAAGATGCTGAAAAAAGGTTCGAAACCGAATTCGATTCATATGCAAAGATGACATTCAAGCTATGATTTTTTATTGCAGGGAAGAGTTTAGGACAAGTTACAAACAAGAACATCCTAAAGTGAAGGCTATCTCAGCTGTAAGTTAATAAATCTGTTGTCATTTGTTTATATGTCTGCTCATTCGGAGTGTTTCGAATTGATTTCCTTACCGCGAATGAAGGTGGGCAAAGCGGGCGGAGAGAAATGGAAGTCGATGTCGAATGCAGTAAGTTACTCAATTATTGCTTAAATTTGGTTGTGTTGGTTGCGATGTGCATGGACGATGGATTATGTCGAACACTCTTCCGATGGTTCTGTTTGAAAAGGTGATGCATAAAACTTCCAATGCGGCTCCTCCGGACTTGGCTATGTACCGATCAAATGTTCACCGACTCGGGAAACTGTTATGGCATGGTTAAGCCAATGCTATTCTGGTATAAACTGCAGGGAACATAGATGTATGGTATATAAATTAGTCGAAAATAGACTTGTCCGTAAGCTCTGTTCTCTATCCGTTGTTTCATACTTAGCTTTTCTCGATTCCATCTCGAAGACATAATCTTTGTATGGATTTGCAATCATTAGGAAAAAGCTCCGTACAAAGTGAAAGCAACGGAAAGGAAATCAGAATACGAGAAGCTCATGGCAGCCTACAACAAGAAACAAGTAAATTTCGGTCATTCTGTACTCGAAATATCAAATTCGTTCTCTTTTTTCGGTTTCTCTCCTGACTTTATTATGTCTAATGCAGGAAAGTTCAGATGATGAGGAGGAAGCTGAGTCCGAATCATCAAAGGATGATGAAGAAAGTGAGGACGATGATTGAATCCAGGATGGTTTTGGATTAGGTTCTGTAAATGAAACCATGTTTAAAAATACTGTCTTTAGCAGCATGGTATGATGGTATGTTTGCTTGATGTGTCGTGTGCTTGGTTTTTCGATGTGAAAGAAACGCATCTCCTATATTTCTATATATGCAGATATATGTTTGTGTTACCATGTTGAAGGCACTGCAACTGCAAAAGAGAGTACTGAGGATATGGCGGACGGCCATTAATGGCAGCGACTCGACAGCCACATTCCAACAGCTCTTTGCTTGTATCATCCGTGTGAACTATCACTTCAATGAAACATAAGCAGTCTTTCATGGCTCCTGTTGCCCTCTCGATCGCTTTAATTAGCTCTTCCTCGCAACAGACCTGAAACAAGAACCGATATTTATTGAAAATCAGCATTCATCTATGTCTGAAAATTTGATGCATTCGAATGTATCGACACACCTTGGCAGTCCAACACTTGCCCTTATTATGAATTGCTTCCACCAAGCCAGTGTAGTTCCAATTCTTGATCACGTGGTATGGCCTGTCATGAATCTCGACTTCAATGGTGTAACCACCGTTGTTTATCAGAAAGATTATACTCTTCTGTCCACATCGTAGCATCGCCGGCACATCTTGTGCAGTCACCTGGAAATTACCATCACTGATACAAGCAATCTCACGTTTCTCTGGAACAGCCTGTGCGTCCCCAAGAGTAGCGCCAACTGACCACCCGATCGATCCATGCTGCATATGGAATTCATACCTGCAAAAGGATTCGGATATCAAATTTTGATTCATAGACTAATACACATAGGCTCGATGTCACTCACCCACATCCCGTAGGCAATTTCATTTCTGGCAGTTAAACCAAGAATCCCCGGCTTCGGCCAAGATGGTAGTTTCACTAGAGAGCATGTTCTGTATGTATTGAAGCAGGACATCAACCCTCAAAGGTTGTTTAGGTTCTACTGTCTTCAAAGGATGTCCTACAGGAACAAATATCCTATGGTAATTCTCATAGGCAGTGTTATTGTGTTTGAGCCTAGTAACAAGCTCTGTAAGGAAATCTTTCATCAAGACAACCAAATGCCAACCCATTCTCGATACCCGATCCGGCTGCACGATAATGGTCTTGTCTTTGTTCAAGAACTCAGCCGCTGCCTCCACCGCCGCTTCTAATCCCATCTTGTTACTCAATCTACACAGATTTGTCCAAAAATTACTACACAATCACCCAAAAAAGCTAGCATTTGAAAAGAACAAAAAAAAAAAAGACAACTACTTTGGAGAGAGTGTGAAGCGAACAGGGTCAGAGACAAAAGTGGGATGAGGAATTGCAGGCAAGTTGCAGCTGATGCTAATATTAACAGGCTTGCTTGCTTTCAAAGCAGTTGTACATTATTGGTCATGGTTTAAGCTTATGTGTGAAAATAAAGTTTCATAGTACGTGTGTAAGGTATATTCGGTATATGATTTGGCATGAAATAATGTCATGAATGGTTTATGAATTAACACATGTTGATAAGCGTGATACATGAATAAATGTTGTGCTCATCCATTCTTATAATATTTATGCTATATGTGTATTTGGCTAACATATTTGGTGTACATGCTTAGGCTTTGCCAAGTAGTGGCTAGATTATGCCACGTTAAATTTATAAGTTATGCATTGAAATAGTAAGTTCATATGGCTGAAATTTAATGATTAAATGTTAATTTCATGAATTATATAATGTATGATGAAATATATATTTATTGTTGAAACGAGAATAAAATAAAAATGCGAAAATTGAATAAATGATCAAATTGAGCGGAACGCCGAATTTGAGTACTTCTGATCAGGGACAAGTGATAAGTGGTAGCTTTAGCTACACTTATCTAATCAGTGACAAGTGACAAGTGATAAGTGATAGTTTCAGCTACACTTATCTGATCAGCGGCAAGTGATAAGTGGTAGCATTAGCTACACTTATCTGATCAGTGACAAGCGGCAAGTGATAAGTGGTAGCTTAGCTACACTTATCTGATCAAGGACAAGTGATAAGTGATCATACGTAAGACTATAGTTATACTATGGCAAAGTGGAAGTGAAGTACTCAATTTTCTGTAACCGTTCCCTAATTTGATTAAGGATGGTAAGTGACAAATGGGCCTAAAAGAATTAAAGTAAATGGATAAGTGGTAGTGTATTTAAATCAGGATGATGTTGTTATTTAAGCTAAAGTGATATTTCCATTACAAAATTGAGAATTTCATAAATGTGTTAATGGATAGTATAATCGATAAACGTTAAGTTAAATGATAAATACGTATTAGTGTTAAACTTAATGAGATTGAATTGTATGTGAATTAAATGGAAATTGCTAGTGATATGATCTAAATTGTGAGCATGAGAAATTGCGAATTGAGTGAAATGAAAATGAAGCATTGAATTGCATGAGTATGTATCGGGTCTCGTAGGCCTTATTTATTAAGATTAAAATATTTTGAGGATATATTGTGAAGGGTTACAAAAGCATGTTAATAATTTTGAGAGTTTTAATTTAGATGAAATTTTACAACTCAGTTAAATACGTTTACAAGTGTATGTGTTTTGGTGTGTTAGATACGGTAAGGGGTGTTACAACATCAACATAACTTTAATGAAAATTTTTCATGGTTCTGAGTTGCTGAAGATCAGCCAACAACAATGTTCGAACACTTGTTGGAGGCTCTTTAAAAGTGCAAACTATATTTAAATCTCTAATAGCCATCTTCGTCAAGTAATTCACAACCTTATTTTATTTCTTTGAAATATGTCGGAGCCTAACTTGTCAGTTCTTCACAAGTAGAAGGTAGATAAATTGTAATTTTAAAAGGCTATCATACACTGCATAACCGTTGTTAATAATATCAACACTATTTCTTACGCTATTTATTAAAGCTTTAACGTTAAAAAAATTAAATTAGAGAAGTTACAATATTATTGTATTATTGAAATAGGAAAAAAAAAAACTCTCTAGCCACAAGACTTAAACTATACTCTACTTTTGCTATGTAACCCATATCAATAGGACTCCCCTACTTACCATAGGTGTGGGTAGCCCATTATCTTCCTCCATTGTGCAACTCTTAAGCAACTCAAGAGTATAACTTCTTCTTCTTCTTTTTTTTGTTAAATTTTATTATTTTGTGAAAGTTGTGGAATTAATTTTTGTGTTTTTTGAATTGAATAATTTTATTCTCTGTACTTTTCAAATTAATTTTGAAATTTTAGTCATGACTCAAACAGTAACGGTTAAATTCGTTTGGTTCAATTCAATTACTAATTCTGTATTTTGTATACAATTGTAGATTTGGTTCATAGTCTCTAATGAGATCATTCTAAGTCTATTTTTTGAATTTTGAAATTTTAATCTCAACACAAATGACAGTCTGTAATTTATTTGACTTGGAAACAAGCCATCAACAAATTACATAAAAAAATGCTTTCTAAAATTCAACAATATGAAATGTCATTGAAATTTCAAATATTGAATATATATTCTCACCCAATAAAAAGGGTCGTAGAAGGGCTTTTGGCCGTTTCTATTTTGAACATTAATTTCATTATAAAACTGTACACTCAAAATTATGAAAGAATGCCTCAATATATCTATATATATACACACCAATTTTGGTGTATTTGTATATATGGGTTTTAAACTTCTATACTACTCATGATTTCCAGCTGGTACTTGTTTTGGATAAATCTGCAAAAAGAAGAAGAAAAAGCATGAAAAAGCTTGGCTTAATTAACAAATGAAAATATCCATAAAAATCTAGTTTTGCTTACCCAAGTGAGCACATGGGGTTTGCAAGAAAACAAAAATGGGGTTTTATTAATTTATTTAATATAATAAATGTATTTATAAATATATTCTTACCTCACTTTTGTATCTAGGCGGCATGTTTCACCATTGATTTAATTTTATTGTTATTTTTAAGCCTGTTGAAGTTAATATCATCGTAAATTCAAATGAAGCTTCACTCTTTCGTCTTGTAGAATCTTCTCGTATCTTGAAAACCCACTCTTACAAGCTGAAATCTGCGGTAACATCAATTACAGACAAATATTGAATCAATTTACTTTTATATTGACTTGCACATCTTTAATAGGAGCAAATCAATATCAACTCATACATCATCAATGGAATTGTCCCTAACGTAAGCTTTTGGGATCATCACCAAACGTTGCTAATTAGGAGCGAAGATAGAGAGGTTTGTAAGGACCTTATCCCTCCCTCCCCAAAAAAGAAGAGATTTATTTATATAATCCCTTCAACTTTTATAAAATCACAAATTAATATAATGATAAATTTGGGTTTTACCTTTATTAAAGATTTATTAATATTTTTTACCTTAAAATAAATTTCCAACTTTACCCCTACAACTAGAGGTTAGGTTTTGGTAAAATAATGAAAATCATGAAAGCTAAGGCCTATATAGGGGGGCAAATTTAGTGAGGAAAACCATGTGAAGGAATTAAGTAAAGAATGAAAACATTTCCATTTCTACATCACTGAATCACCTACAAAGTAAACATGGGAAGAATGTGGGCACAATTCTCAATGGCATATCATATGCCATGTGAAATGGATCATCAAATTTATAGCATAAATTTAGGCACACCCATCTGGCATGGGTGGCTGCCCATCACCTATTCCATGTCCTAGATTCCATATATATATATATAGGATTAGTAGGCAACTTAAATAAGATAGCCCTAGCCCCTTTGGTTCATCAACAACCACAAGTGGGGGTTTGGCATTAATCCCAGGTAACAACTTTTTTAGGCCACTCTAAGTTTTTAGCTTTCTTATGCAATTTATCCTAAATTTAGGCAATAAAAGAATTATTTATATATAAATCCTGCGTATGTTACAGATTTAATCTTTATACTTTAATTTAATCATTTTTAACTTTTATATTTTTTGAATTTTAAAATTTTAATTATCACACAAACAAACAATAGTGATTAAATTCATTAAATTAAAATCTTTAATTTTTCAAAATTTAAGTTTGACTTTCCACAGGCACCAAATTTCAAACTTTCTACATTCTTTTGGCCTAAATGAGTGGACCAATTCCTTGCCCTTTCATTCTCCTATGCATCTAAGAGCTATAAATTTATAAATGAACTCATGACTTTGCTTCTAATTTATAAAATAGTTAACCATTATCAGTAATTTCTTTTTTCACTTTAACTATTTAAATTTATTTTAGTCACCAGCTAGCTAAGGTAAAAATAGAAGAATCCAAAAATTCAAGATAACTAAGTGATAAAAAAAAGAAAAAATTGAATAATTAGATGACTATTTTATAAGATTTTCATAATTTGGTGATAAAAAAATTTACTAATAATTGAGTGATTATTTTGTAACTTTTCATAGTTGGATGAATATCAGTATAATTTGCCCTAAAATTAATTGAATCTAAAACTCATAAATGTTGGTGAAATATAGCAAAATTTAAAAACTTACAGCTTCAATGTCAATCTTGTAAACCAATAGTTTCCTTCTTTCTCTACAACTTGTTCTATATGCCACAATTATATGAGCAACCCCCATCACCATTGAACAAACAAAAAGGGCAGTTTCCACGGATGTAATAACATGTCCTTTTTGAGTAACACCCGAACCGAACACGAACGAAGCTTTCAACGAAACGAAAACCAAAGACGAAACCGAACAAATCGCTGTGATCCCAAGGTAAGGTCCCCTTGAAAGCCTTGGTCCATCACAAAAACCATAAACACCTACAACAAAACATGATCATTACAAAACATAACTTAAAGTATACATCATAGTATTTGGTCTGGGGTTTGTTTTTTTCCTTTTGTACTTACAGATTATGATAGCCGATCTGATTATAGATATGATGGGAATATCTATAAGTGAATATTGAAAACTATAGTTATTAAAATGGGTAGATAGGGTTTTGAGTGATAAAGAAGATGACAATAAAGCAGAAAGCAAAAGTGTATCAGCAATAACAAGAAAAACTGGTGCTGAAAATAAAATAAAAGAAATCGCCATTGCTATCAAGAAAAACACTGTTTTAACACCTCTTAATAACCCCATTTTTCTTTCTCTTCAACTTTCTGTTTGGGAGGAGAGAAAACGAAAAAGAAGAAGAAAACCCAGGGTTTTTATGTACAAAGGCTAGAAAGCTTAAATTGAAAAAAAAAAAGAGGAGAATTATATATACAACCCTTATAGCTAATCGGCCAATAGATTATATTATGAATATAATACAAATATATATGAGGAGGAAATATGTGAATATATAATTGGGGGTCTACTTTGGAAAGAGGTGCCTTTGTTAACGGAAATACCTATATATCGATCTTTTAAAGGCAATTGGGAAATTTTTTAATATGATCATCACTTGAGTTTTACCCTTTATTGATTTCATCAATTTAGTCCTTTTATTGTTAAATTAATTAATTTAATTTGCGTATTTCTAAAAAGAGTTAAATAAGATTACGGTTAAAAATAAAATTTTTTGCTCGAAATTAAACAATAAATAAATAATAAATGTTATCTCTGTTGCGATTGATTATCTTATTTGATTCTTTTTAATGATATAAGGACTAAATTAATTTGTTTAATAGTAGAGAAATACTATGATCCCGTCCCGCTAACACAAACAGATCAAATCTTGAATAAGCTAACATGTTGTGCTTAAATTTGATTCAAGTGCTTCAAGTATGCTTAATGACAGATTCAAACTAGCATTTAACGCCTCTGAAAGAAGGATATGATCGATATTTAAAATTTTAATATAATTAATATCATATATTAATAAGTAAAGGTAAATAGTTTGATAATATGCTTTAGATTCGTTTTACCTACGATACAAATTGACAAAGATACAAAGACATAAATCTTGTTTTTTGTTTCACTGTTGAAGATCTTCGTAACTGTCTACATTTATAAATGTTTTATTACACGATTTATTAATTAAGACATAAACTTACTATTATTTATTTTGCTTAGGACAAAAAAGGGATAAAATTAAAGGTTTAAACTGACAATTTTTTTTTAAAAAATTGTTCTTGGTGTTAACACATAACGATCAGTGCATGTGATCACATGCAACATTTTGTTTTCAAGAATCTCTTGACTTTTTCAAACTTTTTTTTTAATAATTATTTGAAAACTTGAGAAGTTATTTTATGAAACCTTTCTGTCATATCGGGTTTTTTAAAATTATTTAATGATATTTTAATAATTTTTTTCATGTCTTTAATATATAATTTTGGTGATCTTTTTATCTTTGAACTTCAATCTCAGAACTTTGAATCCTGAACACTAAACTCTGAGTTTGGGGTTTGGGTTTCAAGATTTAAGTTTGAATTTGAGGTTCATAATTTGAGGTTCGAGGCTCGGGATAAAAAAATTACCAAAATTATATATTAATGATATGGATGATATGTGAGAAGGATTTATAAAATAATTTATCATATTACTGAATCGAGTAACGAGGAAGTTGATATTTTAAATAAAATTTCGAATTTAAATTTTGTGAATAAAGAAAATATTACTATAATATAATTTTGTTTTCTATTTAAGAATTTAATTCGATTTAACTTAAAATTCAATTGAAGTTTAATGTGATTATTAGATATAAAAGTATATAAAACCAAAAAAAATAAATAACTTAAATAAGGAAGGAATAAGAATGAAAATTTAAAAATGGACCATATTTTTTTGGACCATATGTTGTATAAATGACTTACAAAAATGTGGGGGTTTGAAATTTTCAGCTTTGGTGAGCGTATTTCTTGACTGTGTAAAGCATTTTTAACACATGTATTTGGATTTTGGAATTGATGTTGCTAAAGTTATGCTCTCTTTTGTTTTTTTGTTTTTATTATTATAATTGTAAGTAGAAATAATATAAATTTCAACTCCAAATATTAAAAAAAGAGGTTAATATGTAGTTTATTCCGTCATCTAAATTAGTATACTTTCGCACTAATACCGTTAGTTTACGTTGACGTGGTATTGATAGTCAATCTGGTGATGACATGTGACAATTTTTTAAGATTCCATGTGACGAGCATAAATTAAAAAAAAAAGAGTATAATTTTTTGTTCATATTCATTCTTGATGTGAAAAAAATTATACTTTTTATTAATTGATATGTGTCGGTGTGTCATGCTGAAAAGTTGTCGTGTGCCACCGGCAAATTGATTATCAATGTCACGCTAGCATAAATTAATGGTGTTAGTACGAGGTACCGACCTATGTAACAGAATATAAATTCGAGTACCAACTAATCATTTTAAATAAATTCAAGGAACAAACTATATATTATCTCAAAAATTTTCAAATATCTACATCCATTTTACTTAAATATTCAATTATTGTTCACTTCAATGTTTTATTTAAGAATTCACATTTTTTTTTCCTCATTAGCCAAGCAGCCATTTGATATAATTGGCTTTGTTCTATGTTGAAGGGTATGTAGTGGTTATACGGAAAGTAGTAGGTGAAGCAAAATTGACAATGAAAGCCGCCATGGTCGGGTCACACTCAAATTTGTAGATAGTCAGTAGACCACACACTTTGACCATCTATACCACGATCATCTTAATCTGCCTCTGGGTCACTCCCTGAATAGTCTGAGCATGTAAGATAATGTTTAATAACCTGAATAAGAGTTGAAGATAGTTCCACTTCTTTCGGTGTATCTTATAAAAAAAATCTCAATCTTACTCGATCTTACGATTTTTCAAGATCTACTTTAATTGTCATCTATTCCTCTTTTCTCTTAAAAGTATCACATCGGATGGATTACCTCCTAAGCTATCAAGATATTATTCGTAATGTTTCTATTCGTAATAAAATTAATTTGTTTGAGCCTATTAACAATCACTTTTGTGATGATTTTATAGATTTTTATGTAAAGATTAATCGACCTAAATCGCTTTTGACATTCTTTTGACATGAGTAACAAAAGGGTTTTATCAAACTCGGTTTCAAACGACCGACCATGAAATACAGCTTATTTCATTTCACAAACAACATTCCCCACAACTTGCTATACTCTCACATCCCACTTGTTATACATAGATAAATATTATTAAGTCAGTACCCACTTGTTACATCCTTCATACTCTATGACCATTATATATGTATTAGGCAATCATTACACATGGCCAGAGATAGAACAAAATCCCCTATCTTTCTTCTTCCCCAATCTTCTCCTTAATAAAAGGCTTCTCTTTCCTCCTCCTATGGAAAAAACTTATCCATAATATATATCATTTTAGGTCTATAAGTGATAACGTGAAGCATTCTTCAAAGTTGCTCCAAAAAATACTATTAAAAACTATGGCCCTTTTGTTTAACATCTAAGGCTAAGCCATTAATGTATTATTGATATGGAACCACACGTCTTCCACTCGGAGAAAATAGGATATTTTGGTACTATATAAATATTTTTTTATTTACTCTTCCATTTTGCTTTCATAAGCAAGTTGGAATGGGTTGGATTATACTTGTTGTCTGATTAGAAGGTCCGTCAGAAAAGTAATAGGGTTAGAACAAAAATATAGACTTGAAAATGGGTTTGGGCAAAAAAAATAAAAATCTGTTTAAAAAATGGGTCGGACCTCAGGTAAGACATTTTGGCCCCAATCCCAGCCCAAATTCACAAAAGGGCAAAAAAATCTGATATTTTAATGTTATCTTCTTGTTATTTTCTCCCTATTTTACCACCATTTCATTATTATGTTGCTACAGTTTTGTTGCTATTGTTTGGATTTTGTATAACGCTTGTTTTATTGTTAATTTTATTATTATTTTAGAGGCATTTGCTTGTTAAGTTGCATCTACCTTAGTGTTATGTTAAGTATACATATTTTTTAAAATTTTATTTTCAATTTTTTGGGAAATATTTAATTTAATATTTTTGGTATTTTTGATGTATTATATATATTTAAAAATTATATAAAAAATAATATAAAAAAGTAATATGGGCAGGTCAAGTAGGGCTCGTGTTTTAACATTTTTATCTAGGCCGGGCTTGGGCAAAATTTTAGGCCCATTTTCGGGCCGGGTCAAGCCTGAACCTAACAAATAGGCTTAAGAGGCCCGACCCATGAATACCTCTAGGTTGGATACATTGTAATATTTTTTTGAATTACGAGAAGTGGGTAAAGCCCTAACAGCAACGCAACTAGCGTTATTCGAACCCAAACCACATCTGGGGCGATGAATACCCTGACCATCAATAAATTTCCATTTTTGATCCCTCCAAAAAAATTAACAATACAATTCAATTTCCATAACTTGGACGCCTCCAAATATTTATAATTTTATCTCGAATTCACAAATAAAATTTCTGAATTAGCTCCTATACATATATTCCTATTTCGATTTAGTCTTTACAATGATTGATTATGATTATGTTTATTGGAATTCATACTACTTGTTGTACTTATAATTCCTTTATAAAATTCATTTCGTGTTAACATAATAAACGACGTATTGATGACCTACGCATAAATTTCAAAACTAAGATATTCCTAATAATATGTTATTATGTTAATTCAAAATGTTAATTTGGATTTGATGATGAAGTGCTTGATTTAGTTTTAATTGTTTAGCTATAAGTCCCCCAAAGTCTCCAACATCAAATCTTTATCTCCATATCTTAGCTATTGGTGATTTTATGGTTTCATTATTACTTTTTCTTCCTCATAGAATGGACCACCTTTCCTTCTAAAAAGAACAAAAATAGCTGACTTAGATCCAAGCAAGAAAACAAAATGAAAAGTCATCATTTCCCTAAAATAATAGTGTGGGCATATAAGAGTATGGATTTCGTGTTAGTGGCATGATTTTTAATTCTAAAGAAGCACTAATTGTGGGGTTAATGGATTTTTTTAAAGATTAATCTTATCAATAAAGTCTGAGGTAGAAAAAGTTGATTGAGATAATAGAAATTATTGTTGGGTTACAAAGATACTGCAAAATGCGCTTAACAAGGACCCATTGCTCGATGGTTGGGTTATGCATCAACTGAGACTAGGGGTGAGTGCTCGATCGAATCGAATCGAATAAAAAAATTTCGAGTTAATCGAGTTGACGACTCATATTTTATCATCCTAATTTGATTTAAAATTTTCTCGAGTCGAGTTGAGTGAGATGGAATTCGAATCGAATCGAATCGAATATATTTGTTCGAGTTAAATTTTAAAAAATAATTTTGGATCCTTGTAACCACTGTCACCCATCGTAATAAAATTTGTCCACATTAATCAATTTTTTTATTAACTTTCATCACCTCATAATTTATTTATTAATATTTTATATACTGGTTAGCTTCTTTGCTTGCTTAATTGTTTCAATTATCTTCAGATTCTTGTGACTATGTATTTTAAAATTAAAAAATATATTAAATGCAAAAATGTGATTTTTTTAATAAAAGTTATTTTAAAGATAAAATGTGATATTGATACCAATATAAAATTTTAACACGAATATTTTATGGCATAAATAATAATTCAATTTTAATATAAATATTCAATATGACTAAACAATTCAATAATATAAATAATATAAAATGTAAAATTTAATTTAATAATATAAATAGTAGATATAAATAAAATTATTACTATTTATGTTTAGTGATTTTTTTTGGATAATTTTGATTTTTTATTTGAGAGTAAAGGGTGAGAAGTAAAAGTTTAGAGGGAAAATAAAAAGTTTTGAGAAATAAAAGTTTGAGGGAAAGTAAATAGGGGAGAGTAAAATTTTGGAGGGAAAATATTTAAAAAAAATTGAAGGGGGGATGGGTTTGGGGTAGATGGGAGGTGGGATGAGATGGGATGGGAGTAAAAGTTTTAGGGGAAAAGTGGGAGTGAGTAAAAATTTTGGGGAAAAATAAAAAGTTTTGAGAGTTTTTGAGAGTAAAATTTTGAGAAAAAGTAAATGGGAGAGTAAAATTTTGGTAGGAAATGTATTTTGGGTAGATTGGGGGTTGGGAGGGGAGGGGAGTAAAAGTTTTGGGGGGAAGTGGGAAGGAGTAAAAGTTTTGGGGGAAAAGTAAAAAGGTTTGGGAGTTTGGGGTAAAAATGTAAAATATTATATTTTGATATTCGAATTATTCGAATTATTCGAATTATTCGAGTTATTCGAATTAGAAAACTCAACTCGATTCGAACTCGAAATTTGAAAAAAAATTCGAGTTGATTCGAATAACTCGATTCATTTAACTCGAAATTTGAATTTTTTTTCGATTTTTTCAAGTCGAATCGAGTTTTACTCACCCCTAACTGAGACATTTTATTGATTACAAAGGAAATTTTTAGACGAGTGAAACTTGTATTGTTCTTAGAGGATAAGGAGGTTGAATGTGAATTGTTGATAACCTTATGCGGTCGCAAATAGGTGTTGTTGGTATTTGATTTGTTTGCAAGATAATTTGTATCTATTTGAAATTTTGGTGGCCTAGTGAAACACTCTAGTAAAATTAGAATTACCATGATGAATATTTATAATCCTAACGGATAAGATTGTATAGTGTTTAGATCCCTTAGGACTCTCATCTTGTAGATAGGCATCGATTTTAGTTGCCGATGTAATTTAAATTGTATCGTTGGATCTGAAGAAGCTTAACTATAAATAAAAGTCTTTCCCCTCATTTGTAATTCATTTAAAGTAATAGAATATTCTAAAAGTATTTACTCAAATGCTTAGTGCGCATTTGCTTACTTGTGGTTTTTCTATTCGCTTTGTGCTTCTTTGCTTGAGTGTTAGCTTCTGCAAAGTTTTGGTGCCTTAGAGAATCTCCTTGAGAATTCTTGCCTTTTTGAGAGATAAGCTGACTTAGGTGAATTTGAAGCAAATGAATTACCTAAGGTCGCGTGGTTTGCAGGAGACCTGTGGGTGGGTCTGGAAAGCTAGTAGATCGAGGGATATATTTTCGACTTTGGAAGGTCGGGTGACCAATCTCAAGGAATCCATGGGTAGTATGAAGGGAAATATCGAGATAGTTGAGGGACGCACCACAAAGCTAGACTCGAGGAAAGATCTACTCAAAGAATAGGTGTTGGGTGCCATTAACGCGAATGTCGAATAGATGCAAGGGGTTTTCTACTCCACTGATGTGAAGCTGACTAAGAGGAATGATGCTCTTGAAGCTTTGATGATGACTTTGAAGGAGGAAACTGAAGTCATGGTGATGGCTTTGAACACTAAAATTGAGTAGCTCAAGGGTGAGCTTGTCGTTCACAGAGTTGCCATGGGTAAAGTGATGTTAGGATGACAGCCAAATGTAAGATGGATGTTCCTAAATCGAAAGATTTTAAAGGGACTAGTAGGTCCGCGAAGGATGTGGACAACTTCTTATGAAGGATTGAATAGTACTTTTGTGTGATGAGCATAGAGGATAATGTCACTAAGGTAAACATTATTCAAATTTATTTTATTGATGTCGCTCTTTTATAGTGGCGTCATAGTTCCACAGATGAGAGACGAGGTGATATTGCTAGAACTTGGATGGAGTTCTAAAATAAGTTTAGAAAGCAATTTTACCCTAAGTATGCTGAGGAAGAAGCTTGGGCTAAATTGCACCGCCTTACACAACAAGGCACAGTTCGAGAGTGTGTACGGGAGTTCACTAAGTTGTTACTCCAAATCCTTAATTTGAGTGAAAAAAGGCATTCTACTAGTTCAATGATGGGTTAAAGCCTTGGGAGAAGTAATAGTTGCGTCAACTAAAGGTCAAAGAGCTTACTTAAACCATAATCAAGGCGAAGTCCTTTGTCGAGCTTGGTTCAAGGAAAGACAAATTCAAGTCCTCCAAGCCCAAAGAGACAGACAAATGGTAAGGGTGGCCATGAGGAAGAGGGACAAGTTAAAAATGACAATGGTGGCAATGTTAACAATGGCAGTAATGAAAAACCACAGGATAGGAAGAGGAAACCCAACAACCATCCGAAAGGCAATGAGAATGAAAAGAAGTAAATACAATGTTTGTTCTTTGTCTCTCTCAATTAGCTTGTCCTAAGTTTTTAAATTAGCCTATTTATTTTACCGAGTTCATTTTTTGAGTTTAATACTTTTATCAATTAAACAAGAATTTAAGTTTGGGTGTTCTGAATAAGTTTAATAATAAGTCATAAATATATGTTTATATTATATATAATATAAATACTTGAAAGTGTATGTATAATATATAATTATATATAATAAATTATGTTAGTGAACATATTAAGCATATATTATAGTTAGTAAAAAATAGAATGAAGCAATCTGAAGCAATTATGGATGTAATTGATATGAATATTTTTAAAAGGTTAAAATATATTATTAGTCCACGTACTTCTATAAAATTTAAGATGTAGTCCTTGTACTTTAAAAGTTAAAACTTCCATCCTCTCACTTTTTCAATTTAAAAATCTTATTCCAATTGTTATTGTTGTTAGTAGCTTTTGTCAGAATTTGTCTACTTAAAATGTTTATTTTCTATCAATCATATACCTCGTCTTATAAGGCAACTTGATTAATATGTCAAGTTAACAAATTTTAACCAAAAAAATACTAACAACATTAATGATTGAATTGGGATTTTTAAAACAAAAAAACTAGGAGGACTTAATTTTTAACTTTTATAAATATAAGGACTTAATCTCAAATTTTATCAAAGTATAAGGACTATCAACATATTTTAACCTTTTTTAATTACTTAATAAGAAAGTGAAGCTCGGTAGAAACGGCACATTGGTTCAACATTGGTCCTTTAGGTGTAGGCTAAGCTAATCAACCACCTCCAAATCCGGAAATCTGTACATTTTGATCCAAATCTTATTAAATTTGTGGATTCCAACATCAAAATGATCTAATTTGAAATTTTGGAACCTCAAATTTTAGTGATCCAAATTTGAAGTGGTTCAGAAATTATCTAAATATAAAATTACCCAAATTAAAATAGTGATAAAATATTATTCATTCATTTAGTTCAATCTTAACCCGACTTGAAATTTCGTTTAAAAGCGACAAGTGAAGTTGATGGGTTGATATTGTCAGTCATTTGCATTAATTGCTGCACTTAAAAGCTGAATTTAAAAAATATATATATATGGGTCCATGAATTGTGTATTTATGGAATTAGACATTTAGGGTTTCTTTGTGGGGAAGATATTGTACTGTTTATGATTGTAATAAATAAAATATTTTGGGAAAAAGATAGTAAGATAAGTTTCTCAGTGAGAAACAAACGCAGTTGGTGGTTGATAAATGCAGCAAGTGGGAATGGAGCAAATCATGTCTCAATAGTTTTGTTGGGGTCCAATTTTGTATTGATTTTTGTGTCTGGATTTAGTTTATTATTTAATTTATATATTTTTTGAATTTTAAAATTTAAATTTAAATTTAAATTATAACATATAAATCCTTTAGACCAAAACCTCTTATTGATTTTATGTTGTAAGTAAATTTGTGGATTTAGTTTTACTCTCTAAGTTGATCATTTTCAGTTCCTATACTTTTCGAAATTTAGAATTTTAATTATGACTCAAAAAATAGCCATTTATGAACTTAAATGAGGTAATTTTTTAAAGTATTACGTAAATATAACAAGCGGATATACCATTCTGTTGAAGAAAAATACTTATCAATGAAAGGAACCAAGAATAATAGATACATAAAACAATATAAGCCGATGCAAAAATGTCAATGTTTGCAAAAAAAAAAAAATCCCAAATAGATGAGAAAAGCAAACCGACAATAACCGTAATATTGAAAAGATTCAAAAGCAATTCAAAGATGCATCACTTTAATTAAATCATTTATATTTGCATCCTAGCCTCACTACCATTAGACCAACCTAATGATGATCAGCAACCCATCAACAAATTATTGTCAAAAGCCCCAAGAGGTCCGCTTTATCATTTTCACAAAAAGTAAGTCTTAAATTGACTATCTTCCTCAACATCTTAAAGTCCAATTTTGTGAACACCCTCTTGAGAAGATCCTTTGAAAATGGTTCCTAATAGATCTGGCAATGTCTTTACCTTGACAAATCTCATATATACATTAGAACATGGCTAGAGACTAAATTAAAAAACCAAAACCAAAACTAAAATCGTGACTACAAAAACCACAACTATTTTTTTATAGTCATTGAAATAAAAAAACGAAAAATAAATCATTGAAAAGGTTGGTGTCATCGTGGCAAGACCAAGTTTTGGCTCGAAGAAAGTTGAGCGGCTAACTTTTGTAAATTGATAGAATTTGATTTTCAAGTTGACACAACATTACATTTATAATAATATATTTACTATATAATATTTTAAAAATAATAAAAATTTCACATCTATAACGGGAGTTAGGTGAGATGGCGAAAGTCTCTCCTACCTTAACCAATGGTTGAGGATCCAATCCTCGCCTTGGGCATGGAGTAGCTTTAAAATTCGTGACTAACGTTTATTCCCTTAATGGGCATACCAGACGCAAAGGATTAGTCATTGAATTCACTCCAGTAGATCCCTTAAGACAACAAAAAAAAAAAACTAAAAGAAGTCGCAATGAATGGACAAATCAACCAGATTTTAGTGCTTATGTTGATGTCTTTAATAATGGCTTTTCCTTTGGCGAATGTCCTAAAATCCTTTATTACTCATAAATCATTGCTGATTTTTCTAGTTGCTTTGTAATAAAACCTTATATTTTCCCTTAATAACTGTTCTTTTGCAATTTCCTTTCATAGCCTTGGCCCCCTGTCAGCTGGTTCATCTATATAAATATGAAAGAAATGGGCTAAAAGTTGCATTTAATGTGGAGCAAAATTTGGTACTCAGTTTGGTGGGTTAATTTACCAACATCACTTGTTTTCTCTCTCCATTGCAATTTTTTTTTTACAAAATTAGATTTAATTCATATTTTTCAATTGCCGATTGAGTATTAGTTCGATTGGTATGGGTGTTGTTATCAATACAGGAGAATGTGGGTTCAAGTGCGTTAAAACGTATTATCCTTCTATTTATGGGTTTGAGAGAGGCCATTGGTAATTATAAGCATTATGTCAAAAAGATCAGATATGATCAGAACCTATAATAAGATAGCTTAAAAAATTTATATTTTTCAATTGCATTATTTTTAGTTGTTATATTTTTTGAATTTTAAAATTCCGGTATTAATGCAAATAAAAGTAGTTAAATTTGTTAATTATTATTTTTAGTAATATATGAAAATAGTAAATTAACGTGACATTACACATATGATAATGTGTTTGCTACATCAAATTTTGAAAATAGCAGAATTGAATGAATTTAAAAGTTATCATTTTGTTGGAACTAAAATTTTGAAATTCTAAAAGTATAGGGACTGAAAATGACCATATTAAAGTGCAATGACTAAACTCGCAATCTATCTTTGGGTGTTTCTATTTTTATATTAGCTAGTTGGTGATAAGAAAAAAACAATTAAATAGTTGAGTGACCATGTTGTACATTTTCATAATTGAGTGACAAAAAAATATATAATTAGCTTACCATTATATTTAATATTTATATATCAAATTATATTTTAATTAATCCAATTGATTAAAACTATAATTCAAAGGTTTTGCCTTGGGTATTACTTTCCATTCAATGGCTAATAACTGGTGAATGTATTTGAGAGGTCCCTTTAACTATTAAATGGTTCAATTTAATCCTTGTATTGTTAAAAAAATAAAATAAAATAAAACCAAGTTGGAATAGAGCTAACATTTACTATTTTACAAAAAATCATTAACTATTTAGCAAAGTTAATATTTTTAAGTTTTTATGGTTGTGTAATGAATAATCTTGTTTGAAATTGAACTGCAATTAAAAAAAATTCAAGTTATTTTTTAGATCGTAAATGTTAACTCTGTTACAATTTGGACTGATTAATTCTTTTTAATAGTATAATGACTAAATTGATTCATTTAATAATAGAGAAACTATTGAATACAATCTCTACAATTAATGCAAAGTAACATTATTCAAAATAATAACTAATTAGCATAATTAATTCTAATACTAATTAAGTGATAATTAAGATGCTTTGAATTTTATTAAGTAATAACTTTATTTTAAATCAACAAAATTAGCCCAGCTTTTTTTTTACATCAAAATTTTTAACAAATAGTTGTAATTTAAATTATAATTATCAATTGTTTTTCTATATTTTATGATTAGAATATCCAAGTAATAATTCTATTTTAAAATTAGCACTAACTTTTTAACTAATAAGTGTAAATTAAATTATAATTATTTTTAAATGCGTAATTATTACAACTTATATCAAATTATAATTATTTTTAAATGTATAATTAGCAAAAAAATTATTTTTATTTCAAGTTTTTTTTATTTTTAAATGTGAATTTAATAATATAATAGAAAATAAAAGGTATTCTCGTTAGTTTAATTTTTTTTCTAAATTCATGATTATATATATTAGTTCCAATGTTACGCTTAATCACAATCAATTCCTTTTTTCAAATTCGGCTGCGGCTGCGGAGCTCTTCCCGTGTGCCATAAATGGCCCACAAATAGGAAGAATCCTAGAACAAAATGAGAGGTAGCTAACCAACTTCTCGGAGAGACATAATTAATTGCATTGATCTCAGTAGCTACGCCACCTGCAGAATTTAAAGACCCTAAAGGAGCATGCATCATATATTCCGCAAAGTGCCATTCTTGCCAAGGTTGTATGTCTTTTTTCAACCTACTTAAGTCCAAACTATTGGGACCTCTTAGAGGTTCTAACCAAGGAGCACACAGATCCCAAAAGCACATAGTTTCCCCTCCAAAAACGACTTCTCTGGTCGGGAACGCATTAGATATTTACCTAACTCAATAAGTCCTTAAGCGAATCCCACGTTAACCTCAAGACGTTGGTCTCTAACTAGAAAAGTAAATGCTTGAACTTGAGAATCTTCTGGTCCAGTGGGCCCGTAAAACTCATTAGGATAAGCGGTATTATTGAACCAGACAAAGCAACAAGCAATGAAACCAAAAATGGATGAAGCACCTAAACTATAAGACAAGAAGATTCTCTGTGTTTACTTTTTAATCATTAAATGACATGTTTTTATAATTAAAAATACTACTAATTAAATTAAAGTTTGTCTAATTCATAATAAAAGTTTATTAATTTTGAAAATAATTGAGAAAATAAAATAATATTTTAAAAGCAATGAGAATGAACAGGTGGAAAACAACTGATAAAAAAATATTAAATAATTAAATAAAATGACTTGTCATACAAATTTATTAAAATCAAATAACAATTAAACTATTAAATATCAGCTAAACTTTTCAAATAATAATGAAAATCATATCTTTTTTGGTGATCGAAATAGAACCCTAAAATATGATTTTTATTAATACTTCTTTAGATGTTATTTGAATGAAAATGTTTTTCTAATGCGTATATTTATAGTGTTAAATATTAGTTTTAACTGTTACATAACTTAACAATAATTAAGTGATAATTAATCTAGAATAATAAGTGTAATTTAATATGTGTTCGAAGTATAATTAAGTGATAATAACTATTGGGCAAAGTAAGGCCTATAGGCCGTTTTTTTAATTAATTAGGCATTTAGGCCCGTTTTAAAATTAATTAGGGAAATAGGCCAATTTAAATGGAAAGCGTGTCTAACTTGGCGAGTTTTCTGTATAGGTGTCAGGAAAGTTCTCCTCGCTGGATGCGCTTTCCAAAAAAGTAAAAAAATAAATATACCAACAGTTAAATTTTTTTTACCCTATAAATACTCCCAAATTTCATTTTTTTTATTTACATCCATCTCTTAACTCTCTCGACTCTCCCAAACCCTCTCAACTCTTTCAACTCTCTCGTTTCAAATTTTTTTATATTTTAATTTAAATATATATTTTTTAATTATCTCATTTTTATTCGTTCAAATCGATTTCTCACAAATGGCTGCCTCTCTAATCCACTTCGATTGCAAGCATATTTTCTCCGCTCAATTAGCAATGGTAAGCTGAAAATTTAAATTTTGTTAATTTCAATAATGTTAAATTTATTATTTTTTAATTTTAAATTGTTTTTATTGTGTAAATAGGTGGATGATCATGTTTCGGAGGGCTTCATTCATGATATGGGAAAGTCTGTGATCCTTGAAATTTGTGGCCACTTGCAAGCGATTGGATTCTTACATACGTCTCGCATGTCCAGGGGCTACAAACTCGATTTGACACTAATCAGCACATTGGTGGAAAGATGGAGGCCCAAAACATACACTTTCCACCTTCCATGCAACGAGTGTACAATTACACTCGAAGACGTATCACTACAAATCGGTCTGTTAGTGGATGGGCCAGCCATCACGGGATCAACGATTGTTCCAGGCAAAGTGGGCCTCTACAAATCATTGTTGGGCAAAGTCCCAGACAAGTTTGAAGGTGGTCGGATATTGATGAATTGGTTAAAGGATAATTTCAATGAGCTCCCTGAAGATCTTGAAGATAGAACGGAAGAGGTCATAACACAATGCACCCAGCTAGACGCGCTTTTCATTTCTCTCTCCTAAAATCGGCCTATTTCCTTAATTAATTTTAAAACTAGCCTAATTAATTAAATTAAACGGCCTATAGGCATTATTTTGCCTAACTATTACACTAAAAATCAAAACACTATTAATAAAATAATTATAATTATTAATAATTTATTATGAATGTAAAACCTATTTACTAGTTTCATATTCAATATTTAATAGATACATTATTAATAAAAAAATTACTATCATATTAAAATAAAATCATACTTATAGATTTAATTTTTATTAATTATAAAAAATATTTTAACTTGATATTTAAAATAAAACCATATCTACAGAAATTATATTTATTTAATTAAAACTTATAACTAAAAAACTAGGGTTTTATTATTTTTATTTTATTCGATTATATTCAATAATTTTATAGATTTACATTTTTATTAATTAATAATATATTATATTATTTTTATTTAGAAAATTTAAAAGATATGACCTAAATAATTAATTTCACATTTATTAATGTACTATTATATTAATTAATATTACATTTTTATTATCATATAACACTAATAAATGATCTTTAATGTCAATTTAGGATATGCTTGAACAACTCAAAGTGATTGAATAAAAATGTAATTATTAGATATGTTGGTTGACAGAGTGTAATTATATCGTAATTCCTTATGTCATGTTTGATAATACAAATTGTAATTACACAATTACATAATTTATATTTTACAGAAAATGTTAATTACTATAAAAATTATCAGTATGGTAAAAACAATTTCTAAATAAGTAACAAAAATTAAAATAAAATCATCATATATATTATGTTAGCCTAAAAAGTATGTAGTTAATAATATAATTACTAATAAAAATTAAAAGAAAAATGAACCTCATATGCAATTTTATCTAATTGTTTTAGTGCATATTTGTTGGGTTATCCCCTCTTTAATATTTAACATATGCTCATTATCCTCATTTGTTGGTCCCTGACTAAATTCATCATCATTTGAATTTGAATCCGTATCATTAAGATTATCAAGATATTTTTCTTCCATATACCCTTCGAAGTATGAATAATTTCAATTCCACCTATGATTCAAGTTTTGAAATATACGCTATGCTAGTACGATTCACCTTGGTTTTTTTATGTTATACTGAGATGATATTGTTAATATGGAAAATATGTTTTTTAAAACAATAAATATTTTTCCAATCACATTTCGAAGCCTTGAATATCTCAAATTAAAGAGTTCACGAGTTGTCTATTGTGGTTATGTTTGACATAGTTCTCTCAAATAGTATCATACCCCATGATATAGTGCAAGAAAGCTTTTCGTATTTGTATAATTAGGATCGACTTTATAATATTTGGATTCAGATCCAAATAGTCAGTAACTTTAATTATAAAAGCTTATATAAATTTAATTTAGAGAAAGATCCTTTTTTATAATACGTAAAAATTGAGTAAAAAATAATATAAATTTTATAATATATAACATTTATAGAAAAATATATTAAGGGTATTCTCATCAGTTTAAATTTTTTTTGAATCCGTGTTTTTATATATATTATAAATAGAGATTATAAATATCACATAATATTTATTTTTTAAATTTTATAATTTAAATTGAATGGTTGATTTTTATTATTATTATTTAATTTTTCAGCTTCTTAAAACAGTAAAAATCAAAGAGGAAAAAAAAAAAGGAAGGTGGGTGTAGTTGGTTTTCCAACTACCGAAGCAAAGCTGAAATATAGTCATAAATATATGGCAGAGAGGAGATTGGGGGCAAAAGCCTGATATCATTATAGTCTCCAATTTGATCTCCATTGACATTCTAAGGGATTGTCAAAGAGAAACCTCAAAAAGAAAGGGTGTTCAAAGAGAAGAGAAGAGAAATGGTGGGTCCAGTTAGGCCACAGTTCGTCCTCTTTGGTTCATCCATTGTTCAACTTAGTTTCAGCAATGGTGGATGGGGTGCTATTCTTGCTGACGTCTATGCCCGCAAAGTACTTTTTTTCTCTATACTTGCCCCCTTTTTTTCTGGGTTTTTTTCAGTGTCTTTGTTGAGCTATGTTTTGTTAGCATACGGATTAATTGATTCACTGTTTATGTGTATATTTAATGATAAATGATAATATGGGTCATTTGATTCTAAAATAAGAAAAAAGAAAGTTTCTTTATTGACGAGTGATCTGCTTTGTGTGCTTGTTTTAGTGTGTGTTCTTGTTTTATGTTTGGTTAGAGAGAAAAAAGAGAAAGAAAGTATCTTTTTCCTTTCTTTCTTTCTTTCTTTCATATGAGGGAAACATGGGAGAGAGTTTAATGCCAGTGATGATTTTTTTTTATGCTTTAATGCATTATAATTAGCAATTCTATAATTTTGGATGAATTGAAGGAGGGAAATTGTGAATTGTTAGTATGGATAGTGATTTTTGAGAGTGGTAGAATGGAAAATGAACATGATCTAGAAATAAAATTCCAAAATTTATGATGCTAAGTGCATTTTGTTTAATTATTTTATTTCCTCATGAAATTCAGCCCTCAAATTATTTGATCTCATTATTTTCCAGTCTCTTAATTGTGTGTGTGTGGGTTGTGTTCTACGGGAATCATGCTTTATTTGCTATCCTCTCGCAGGCCGACATACTTTTACGAGGATATTTCGGATGGAATTCACGACGTGCCATACAGGTTCTCGATCATGTTTTCCCAAAGGTACTAAAGTTTTAATAGTTATTACATCAAACTTGTTGAAATAGTGATTGATGCTTATGGAACAGCAGTGTATTGTCTAATTTGATTCACTAGGATGCTGCTTTTTCGTTATACGAATCGATTCTTAATCTGTATCGTCTATGTATGATTTGATATTAACATCATGGTTCTGTTCTTTCGCACGTTACAGGATGCTTCTAGACAGCCTGAATTGATAATAACTTATTTTGGCGGTAATGACTCGATGGGGGCTCATCCATCTGGCCTTGGCCCCCATGTTCCACTTCCTGAATATATCGAGAACATGAAGCAAATAGTGAATTATCTGAAGGTATTTTTCTCAAATCTCTGCATATCTCCGATTGAGGTTGATACATCAATGTAGGATTTACAAGAAACTGACTGTTCTACGAGTAGTAAAGCAATACTTGCAATATAAGACCTGAATCCTGTAGCTGTAAGCACGGTTGAGTGTTTATTTTCGCAAGTAGTTGGAGATAATGAGAAAATGGCTTCTAATGCATCGGATTTTCAGTTCTTCCTTTATTTGCTTGTATTTCTTATAGCAGGTCTTGGTAAACAAGCAATGGTCATTTCTATTTTTTGTTCTTTTTTTCTGAAAACCAGGGCCTTTCAGATTCGACGCGTCTCATATTTCTTACTAGTCCTCCGGTCAATGAAGAAAGAGTAAATAAATACGCAAGGTGCTGTAATGCATTTTTTTCTGTGCCCTTTTTTCCCCACCTTATTTCTTATTACAAAATGTCAATCTAAGACGTCCTTGTGGTAAATCAGTGAACATTTTAGCCACCTTGTTCGAACAAACGAGTTATGCCAGACATATGCTGATGCTTGTGTAAAGCTCTGCCAGGAACTGGACGTAAAGGTAGTCAATCTTTTTACTGCTTTTCAACAAAGAGAGAATTGGATGACCGATTGCTTCACGTAAGTTTTCTCGTCTGTGTTTTAATCTTTTTTCTTGATGCAATCACATTTTTAAAGTTCATTGGCTTTATTTGTGAATCATCTATGTGCTTCACTTTCCACTTTAGGGAACTTTCTTTTTGATACAGTACCTTGTCGTCCACTTGTGTTCTAAAGTTATGAGAACTTTGATTTTTCCTTATTCACATGAAAAATATTATTCGATGAAAGAGTCATTCGATGAAAGAGTTGAGGATTTTGCTGTTGTTAAAAGATAATAAAAGGGTAAAAGTACCATGTAGGTCTTTGTAAGAGTTGGATTGCATTTTGCCCCCTCTAGTAAAAAAATGGACAAATTAGTCCCTGTACGTTAGATCAAAGAGCGAATTGGTTTTCCTGCTAAAAATTGGTCCTTATATGTCAGAATGAGGTATACGTGACACGTCACGTATAACTGTTTGGTTATTTTGCCAACCACGCCAGTTTTTAACTGTAGAAATGGATGAAAGTTTTAATAGAAGGACCAGTTTGCTCTTTATTCTAATGTACAGGGACTAATTTGTTCATTTTTTGAGTAAATGGGGTAAAAATACAATCTGGCTTCTAGTACAAGAATTTTCATGATACTTTCGCCTAATAAAAGAAGGGAACATGAGGACATTAAGAATATGTAGAGTGATCCATGACTGAGAACTGAGTCCAAAGTAGAAGGAGAGGCTGAAACCAAAATTCTTAGTCAGTGTACTCGAATGAAGCTTAATGGTGCTCGAATGTAAATCTTAGGGAGACCAAAATCGAACTGTAACTACAGTAGCAGTAGGTTTGTTTCTTTTAAAGTTTGTCTGTTCATTAATTTTCGGAAATGAAAGTGAAGCTTATATCGAAATTGAATTATTGAATTTATGCTTTTCGACAGAGATGGAGTTCATCTATCTGCTGAGGGGAGCAAAATAGTGGTGGCAGAGATACTAAAAGTACTGAAAGAAGCTGAATGGAAGCCATCTCTGCATTGGAAATCCATGCCAACTGAATTCGCCGAGGACTCGCCTTATGATATTGTTGGCGCTGATGGGAAAACCACGTTGAATCCGTCCGAATGGACTTTTCACCGAGAGATTCAATGGGATTAGAGTTCAGAGTTCTGTTTAAGATCATGATCTCCAAATCCCATGGAAATTAAAGGAAGACAGAGTTCAATAGATAAACAAGATTTGTAGGAAGGACTGAACTATAACCATTTTAGTCCTAGTTGCTTCTTGCAAAGCTATCAAGAGTTTAATTCCATTTAGTGCAATATATATACATATGGTTCAATTCCTCATAAATAAACCTAGAAACACCTATTTCAAGCAATACCAAGAATATATATATACACCTTTTTAGATCAATATGATAGAGATATTGAACCGATTTTAAAAATTTCTTTTTAGATCAATATGATGAAGATATTGAACCGATTTTAAAAATTTACATGCATGAAAAATATAATACTTACCTCTTAACCATTTGATTGTTGGCATGAAAAATATACATTATCTTATGTTGCATGTTTATTCATATCATGCATGTTTTTCTAGAGGCATTAAAAAAATATGGTTTTGGAACTGCGCATGAACTTTGGTTTAATATGTAATACTATATATGAATTTTGATTTTGTATAATTTTATACTTAATATTTTGATTTGATTCAATTTCATAAAAATCTAACATCATTATCAATATAATTGGACTTGTTCATGGGCTGGGTTATCCATTTAGGCTTGAAGGCTCACTTAAATTTTGAAAGGGTTTGAGCAAAAAAATTAGACCCATTTAAAATATGGATTAGGCTTGCGCTTGAACATTCAAAACTCGAGCCCGGTCCGGCCTCACCCGTTTTAAGTTTATAATATTTTATATTATGTTATTTTTATATGTTATGTAATTTAGAACAAATAAAAAAATAAACTTATACTAAATATATAATACTACTCTATTGTAAACATTAAAATAATGTTAAGATAACTATATAAAAATTTTCAATAAATAAGGAATGTATAAAGGTATTAAATATTAATATAATATAATATAAATATTTTTTTAAAAAAATAAAAATAATGAGTGGGCTTAAAATGAGCTTAGGTTAGTTTTTTGCAAATATGAGCGGGTTTGAGCAAAATTTCAGGCCCAGATTTTGGGTGAGGCCAGGTTTGAGCAAGCATAAAATATGTTAATATCATATTTAAACTCGACCCGACTCGGCCCATCAGCACCTCTAGATATATCATTTTACATTTACATATTATATACACAAATAATTATATTTATATAAAAAAAATTGATGTATTCATTTCTTTAAATATATAGAGTTAAATCGAAAGCAAATTTCGTGTATCAAATTGTATATTATATCGAAATTCATCCATAACTTTTATATTCATCTCATTTAGATATTAGAAATAAATTTATTAAAATTACTAAAAAAATAAAATCATTATTTACTCATTTTTAATTAATAATTAATCAAATTTTATTTGTATTGCTTAAAAATTCTAATCAATTGATAAACATATACATAACTTTATATTAATTTTTATATTTCTAATAAGTATTTTTATTAAATATATTGACTTTATAATTAATATAATATTTCTCATTCTAATATAAATCATTAAAAAGTAATACAAAAGATAAAATAAATGCAATATAAATAAATATGTTAATATATTCAAATATTAATACAAAAAAAATCAAATAAATTTATTAAAATATTTATAACATAGTAAATATATTATAAACACTAAACAAAAAAAAATTTACTTTTTTTTCTTTTCCTTCTCCATCTCTCCTTTCCCATTCTTTCTCTCCTTACTACCCCAAAAGAAATGTCAAACAACTAAACACTAACATCTATTGTATGTATGAAAGTACATAATGGATACTAAAAATTCATTCCCATGTGTATGTGTGTTAAAACTGCGTATTTAAAATATATAAATGTATTTAAAAATAATATATAATGAATAATAAAATGTACAGTTTAGAATTAATAATAAAAACATACAAATTATAGAACAAATTGAAATGTATTTAGAATACAGGAGTGTATTTAAAAATAACATATGGTTTGAGACTGATTAATAATAACATATGCGCTATGTACGGTATTAAAATAAAAAATTAGATTAAATTATGAGTAAAATGAAATTTAAACACATAAATACACCATATTAAGAATATTAAATGCACGACAATTGTTTATCACAGTGTTGCCATCGATCTTTAGTTGGTGCCGTGTTAACTTATGACACCAAATCAATCGACAATTTAAAATTTTATTTATCCAAATGGTATGGGTTTAAGTCTCATTACATGCAAATTTTTTATCGACTTTTTTTTAAAAAAAAGGTAAAAAGACTGCCCTCAAATAATATAACTTATTTTGAATATGAAAAGGTACTTTTATAATTTTCCTAATTAAATTGATGTTGGATTGACTCATGGCACTAATTCAATCAACAGCTCAAATAAGAGTATTTTACTACATATAATGTAAATTAGTTTATATTTTTATAAAACTAAAATAATTTTATACTTTTGTACGATTAATGTTTTAACGATTTAATCATTGAATTTATCGATATTTTTGTACATATATTACGAATGGGAGGATAGGAGGATATTGCTAGAACTTGAGTTCTAGACTTTAGGGTGTCAAGACTGACTTCTTAACCATTTACTCATGCATGCCATGTATATTTTTCCAGAAGCATTGAAAAAAGGTGGTTTTGAACGAAATAATTAACAACTAAAATGAGGGGAAAAAAGAGTAGGGGTTATCCTGCAAATATTCAGTCCTGCATTTTGGTCAATGGAAATGGGGCCTTCAACATTACTATTTCTCTGTGCTGATTGGATGGGATACCTGGCACCAAACTTTTCAAAGTAGTCTAAGATAGATTCGAAGTAATGGTGTTGTTTTTCTCTCCACAAAATTCAAACAAAGCTAGGTTAACTTTTCCAATATGCATATTTGGACCCACACTAATTGGAGTGAAACATAAACTAGTATTATTCAATTATAGTGTTAGGTTGAGCTATAATTTTCTTTAAAAAAAGTTTAATGGTGATTAAAACGTTAATTTTTTTAACAATGTTGATGTGATAATCAGCATGTATTTCATCTAGACGTGGTACTATTCGTTTTATATAACATGTCAACAAATAATTTAAAAATAACATGAAGTACATGCAGATTTCTTGTCAGTTAACGTTTTAGACAGTGTTTAAGTTTAAATAAAATTTGAATATTAAATTGATAGTAAATTATTTTATAATGAATTATTTGTAATGGAGTTTGGAATAGTGACCCAATGACAAACAAGTTTGCTTTGAAGAAATTATTAAAATAATAAAGAGGAGAAAAATAAAAAAAAGGTTTCCACAAAGAGTGGCCCTTACAAGTGAAATTAAAGAAGAAAACACCCAAAAAGTTAAAAATATTATTTGGAAGTGAAATTTGTAGACCCACTCCAAACCTACCCATTTCAACAAAATATTGGTCTTTAGAGACCAAAAATTGAGTCTTTGCCATCCACTTATATTTATAATTAACTCTTAACTTTTTCAACATCAGCATTTAATTATTTGGATTAACTGATGACATTATAAAATAGAGGTGTTAAATTATGTCAAATTAAAGTAAAAGGACTTCTAAATTACAGATTTGAGTGTAGTAGAAATGTTTAGAGTTCGTAGCTGTCTTTTTTAATAGTATCGTTTTCAGGGTTTCCTTTAAGAGTGTATGGGATTAAGACCGGATGAAAATTTGTTTTATTTTTATTTTTTAAACAAAGAGTATGAAAATGTGTTTCATTTGTTAAACAGTCTTTTAACTTTTATTTTATAAAATAATAAGACAATAAAAAAAAGAAGGAAGAGAATTAAAAGTTGTTCCTTAAAAAACAACCAAAGTATGTAATATATATATATATGTGTGTCACCATATGGAAAGAAAATATGATTCTTTCTAACTATTTTGAAGTGTTTGTAGATATCGGGAAATGAAGCAGCTGTTCTCAAAGGTTCTTTCTCCGACAGACATAGAACATAGGTTGGCGGTTCCATCAGAGATTTTATGGGCATTCGAGTTCGACCAAGCTCGTCGTTGTGCTGATTTTGAAGTGAAAGACAAACATGGACAAACATGGGAGTTTCGTTGCTCAACCAGGAAGAAAGATTTCCATCCAAAACCAGTGGTGTCCAAAGGTTGGCGTAAGTTCGTTAAGGATAAAGGTCTTCAGGCAGGTGATAAAGTTGTCTTTTACAAGGATGTTGAAGGTGATTCCTCTTACAAAATCATAACCATGAAGAAAGTCTTCAAGCTATTTGGTGAAGAAGTCTGGCTTCCCTCGTAATTACCAAAATGAAATAGGATCATTTTGCAGTAATTAAAAGTTAAATAAACTAGCATTTTGTATTTTTTTCCCCCTTCATTTTTGTTGTACCTAGGAGGTCCCTGTATTATAGGGATTGATCAAATTAGTCCCTCTATTATCAAATGACCATTAAAAAGATTAAATATGTCCAAATTGTAACAGAATTAACATTTACTGTATAAAAAATATCTTGAAAATAATAAATGTTAAATCTATTCTGATTGACCTCGTTTGATTCTTTTAATTAATAATACATGGACTAAATTGATCCATTTAATAGTAAAAAGATTAATTTAATCAAATCTCTATAACTCCGATACAAATTTTGTAGTATACGAGTTAATGAATGTTGATTAATTCGTATGTGTGTTTGTACGATACGTTGTCGTTTTCAATAATGTATCAGCTCAGCTTTTATTCAAGAAAAAAAAAAACAATCATTGTGTACTTCCTGGCAATGAGTTGCAGACTTGTGTCCTCTGTATTAGAAAACAAAATTGTTTATTTATTTCAAGTACCAAAATCATTACCAAGTGTTTTTCTTGCTATAGTTACTATTTGGGTGGAATGCATGTTTGAGTCACATCTATATCTAACATATTTTTGAAAGGGTTAATATATTTTGGCCCCTGATTTGTACTTTGTTGGTCTATAAATATTTTTTGGGACCTAGTTGGGTCCCTGAACTTATGTTCCGTCAATCGGGTTGGTAGCTTTGCACTAACACTGTTAATTTGTACTGACATGACACTGCTAGCCAATATGGTGGTGCCATGTAGTAGCCTCTCAGTATGTCATGTGTGAAACATAAATTAAAAAATAAAAATATATAAATTAATTAAAAATATATATACTTTTTTTTTCACATCAAGAATGAACTTGTGTAAATGGTTTTTCACATCTAGATGTGTTTTTGGTATTTTTATTTTTAATTTTTTAATAAAATATCAATTTTTTTAGGTCCTAACCTGGGTGTCTGCCATTGGTAGCAGTGACTAATTTCATTGCCACAAGAAAGTTCATTCCAAAGAGCCAAATGGCTGGCCATAAAATGTGCTCCATCTCTACAAGTGGAGATCGAATCCCCAACCACATGATTAGGGGATAAAGTGAGCAATAGAGGTGATCATGGGCCGGGCCGGGTTCAGGCCAAGCCCAGAACAAAATTTCGGCCCGCATCCTAGGCCCGACCCGAAATATGGGCCTGAAATTTTGTCCAGGCTCGGCCCGGGAAAAATTCCTAAGCCCGAGCCCGGCCCGACCCATTTTTTAATAAACACCACAAATTTATTTTAAAAATAAAAAAGTATTTTAAAAATATTTTAAAATAAAAAATAAATATTTATTATATTCGAGCCAGGCCGGGCCCGGGCCAAAAAAGTGGTGCTTGAGGCCTGGCCCATTTTCTAAACGGGCCTTATTTTTTTTGCCCAAACCCATATTTCGGGCCTATATTTTTACCCAAACCCTCCCATATTTCGAGAGGGCCATCGGGCTGGGTCGGACCGCCCGACCCATGATCACCTCTAGTGAGCAACCACCACACCTCATGTTATTTTAAAAAATATATCAATTATAAATTTATAAAAAAAACATATCTAAATATATAAAGCCTATAATTTTTAGTCATTTGAAATTACCGATTCACTATTTTTATTAAAATAATACATTTTATAAATTTATAATATATATTTTTATAAATTTATATACTATAATTTTTTATAATACATACTTTTATAAAATTATACGTTTTTATATATTTTTTATATATATTATAGGCTTTTATATATTTTTCAAAATAATAATCTAAAAATTTGATATTTTAGAAATAAATTAAATATATATATAAATTACCAAAAACACATCTAGAATGAACCTGGACAAATGGTTTGTCCATATTCATTCCAAATGTGAAAAATATTTTTTAAATTAATTTATATATTTTTAATTTACGTTTTTCATTCGGCGTATTAAGAGGCTACCATGTAGTACCACCAAACTGGCTAGTAATGTCACATCATCACAAACTAATAGTATTAGTGCTGATGTACCAACTTGGTTGACAGGAGATAAGTTTAGGGACCAACTAGGTCCAAATCGACAAGTTCAAGGCCGAAATATATTTAACTCTTTTTGAAATTAGATATAAATGTTAATGCTTCAAATATGTGAATAAATTTTCAAAAAGAAAAACCTTAAATTACTCATGTTTGATGGAGCTAAGGTTAAAAGTTGTGTTTTGACATGTGCCAACAATGGCAACCACAACATTGGTTTAGTTGGCAAATTTTAACTAAGCCCTTGTATTAGTTTATCTTATGTATTTAAGAAGGATTTGAAGTTAAGAGGGCTATTTTGAATAAAAAAATTTATAATACATGTTTAAAATTAAAGATAAGGATAGCAAGGGAGCTCATCAACATTACTACACTTATACAACTTGAGCATGAAAAGGTTGGGCTTAAATCATTATTCTTGTATTGTGTTGACCTAGTGGGTTGGTTCTCTAAGCTAAAATTCGTAAACTTAGGTAAAGTCCGAATTCTTTAAAAATCTTTGTGTTCTAAGTTTTTTTCTTGTTTCAGATGCCATAGTCATAATGCTTAGTAAGTTCAAATGGAAACAATGAAGACCAAAGGATCAACTACCCAACCACCACTCTTAGATGGACCAAACTATTCTTTTTGAAAAGCAATAATGAGGGCATTCATTAAATCTGTTAATGAAAAAGCTCGGAAAGTTGTTCCAACAAAATGGGAGTGTAACCCCGAAATGTTTGGTAAAAAGTAATAATAATATATCAAGAGTAACAAATTCTCAAGAATTGAGGATATTAATCAAATAGTAATCATAGAGATCAATTAAGTACATAAGAAAGTAGGTATCAAAAGAGAATTATCATAAAGGACTAAAATGGAACTTTTGTAAAAGTGCGAGAACTAAAATACAATTTGACCATAAAATAAACGTTGGAAAATTAATTAATCATTGCATATAAAAATAATGTTGAAAATATATTGATATTTACAAAATAAAAATCAGGGTATAGGATAAATTGTAATTGCCAAGAAATCATAGGGACTTATAGTGTAGTTGTCATTAAGAGAAAAGTTATTAAATTGTAATTATACCTTGGAAAAATAATATCAGCATACATAATAATTACATATGTCAAATAAATGAGTGAAATGACTATTTAACCTTTTATGTATTAAATATGACAAAAGAAATTTTGAAGGGTAACTTAGTCATTTTGTCATTAAAGATTATTTTTAAAATTTAAATTAGAAAAAAAAAGAGACATTATTGATGGCATTAATATAAGATATTAAATTAAAATTTTAAATATTAAATTGTAATAATTTATTTAATAATTAAATAAATGAATAAATGATGAAAAGTGTGGAAAATCTAGGGGAAAAAAAAAGAAAATTCATTCTTTTGCTATATATAGAGAGAGAAGGGGGAAAATGGGGTGGAAGAGAGAGAGAAAGAGAAGAGTTTTTACTTGAATTTTTCATGAAAATTTAGTTAGTGTTTTTCTTCATGATTTGAATCAAGAAGCTTGGAGACACAAAAGAAAAGGCAAAAGAAATAAGGAACATGAGGAATTTGGCAGACATGTGAGTGAATCATTATTAGTCTATTGGATTAATAAATGAAAAAAAAATTGAATAAAGTGTTGTTTGATAAATTAAAAGCTATTTGTTGAAAAAATAAGTGTTGAAAAATTAAGTATTAAAAATTAAATTATTAAAAATATTAATTTTTAATTTATTTAAATTTTTCATATCCTAACTTAGGTAGAATAAGATTGTTTAGAGATATAATTCATTAAAAAAAAGTATTTTTGAGGTTGCAAAATGAAGTCCATGCTCACATACATGTGCCATATGGCACATTGGTAAAGAGCCAAATGACTACACTACCACATGGAAACTTACTTGAATGCATATCAGTATGCATTGCAGCCTATCAATGGGTGACATGGGTGGAAGAGAACTGGGGTAAGCCTATTCTGCCTCCAATGGAGAGGGTTATGCCTAGGAGGCCCAAGAAAAATAAGAGAAGGGCCAAGGATGAACCACAGAAGCTTAAACCTGGATAGCTGAGTATGAGGGGATTAGTTATGAACTATAGAAATGGTGGACAGCTAGGGCATAACAAAAGGAAATGCCCTCAAAAGAAATCATCAACTACTCAGGTATTTTATAGTTTATTTATTCAATTTTTGTCATTCCTTTCCTTACTAGTATTGTTCAAGTTAAAATTAATTGCAGTTCTTTGCAACAGACCACAACTCGTTGTGCAGATACTCCACCTACTTCAGAGACACCTCAAAACCCTTCTGCAATTGCCGACAAAGGGAAGGGAAAGATGCCTACAACTGCAGCCAGACCTAACAGAGGAAGAAGACCAAGTAGATTTGAAGGCATTGGTCTCTACACCAATTTGAATACTGGAGAGCAAACATTCCATGTAAGTGATGACAATTTATTACAATAATTTGTAAGCCACCAATCTTGGGGTCTGACATTTGTCTTCTTTTGTTACAGTCTGGGATCAGCACAAGGAGAGGCATTTATGAACTAAATAATTCATCTGATGCACAGTCCTCGAACAAGAAGAGAAAGGCAACTGGAGATGAGATTGGCACTCAAGAATCTGTTGCACCCAAGAAGTGAATATTGCATTATATCATGCATTCTTTTGTTGGATCTTTTTTGTGTTACACTGTTTTGGGGTATATATTTTTTGGTATATAAGCACCTGGTAAAGGCACTTCGGGCACCTTCAATAGGCACCTGCAATTTTTTGGTATAGTCTTAGTTTTGGTATAGCTGACAAACTTGGTACAGACAGCTGGTTAATTGGGTATAGAACAAAAAAAAACAAAGACGCATTAGGGCTTAATTGCAAAAAAAGTTGAAAAGTTAGGGATGAAATTTGCAATTAATTGTTATACATATCTTGCTGTTGTGTTCAAATGTGAGTTTCTTATTACTTTTCCATTCCCTTCTAGACATCATCATGGGTCGGTGACCCGCTTGAAGTTTTGTCTGGAAAGTGAAAGGGTTTGAATAAAAATATAAAGCCGAAAAATAGATTTAAACAAAAAATAAGACTCATTTTCTAAACAGGTGTTCCACTATTTGCTAATATTTTGTTGTTGTTTTACTGCTACTATTTTGTTATTGTTTGGATATTGTATAACTCTTTTTTTATTGTGCTACTATTTTAGAGGCATTTGATTGTTAAGTTGCAACTATCTTAGTGTTATTTAAGTATAATTAATGTATTTTCAATTTGTTAGAAAATATTTATTTTAATGTATTACATTTTTAAAATTTATATATATAATAATATAGAAATTTTAATACAGATCGGGCTGAGCTCGAGTTTAGCATTTTTTATTTGGATCAAGCTTGGACAAAATTTTAAGCCCCATTTTTCAAGTTGGACCTAAACCTACTCTCGATCTTTGCACGAAATGCAAATCAAATATAATAACATCGACCTTACTAAGAAGTGATAGTGAGTATTTTCTTCATACAATTGAACTGAGTTCAAATCTCGAAGTCATCATATTTGAAAGGACTAATATAAATATTATATTTAGATCTCATCTCATACTTAATCAATAATTTGGATTCTTTTAGATTTTGTGCTCTGAAATTTTGTACTAAATATTGTAATTTGTGATTATAACAAAATTTTAATAATTTTTTCTATATCGAATTTGTTATATAAAAAAAATCGATGTGATAATAGAGGTGGATACGACGGTAACACAATTCAAATCTATACCAAACGGGTGAGTCAAGACCAATAAATTAAAATTTTATTTTTTTTGAAGTTCTTAAATAGTCTAAATATTATGTATTCCCCAAAATATATAGCTTATGAAATTAAATAAAGAATTGATTACAAGAGTGATGAACCAAATTCTTGACACCAACAAGAAGGCCCATGAAGAAATATTATTATACTAATCATTTCCCTATTTTATTATTTAAAATCATTAAATATAAATAAATTTAGAAAAGTCAAAATTTACTAGGAGTCCCTACACTGTTATGTGAAGTTTATTTTAATCCCTTTATTTAAAAATTATTCTAATTAATCTCTATACATTAAAAATTTATTCAAATCATGACATCATTAAAAAGTTATCGATAATTTAAACAAGATATAGCATACCCAAATAACTTACTAATGATCTGACGCAACCCATAAAAAATTCAGCCATCCTAAAAAAACCATATATTTTTGAACTCTCGTATGGCTAAAAAGTACGTTAAGTCTATCCTTTTTTAGCCAAACGATAATTCAAAAGTATATGATTTTTTTAAGATAATCAAGTTTTTTATAGGTCAAATCAGATCATGTCTAAATCTGTTAGGTATCAAAGTAAATTTTAATAGAATAACAAGATTCTTAATAGACTTTTGGCAACTTTTGGCAACAAAGAATCACAAGATTAAAATTTAATTCTAGAGTTTATTAGAATGCTAATAATCAAAAACAAAACTTGTCACAATCAAAATGAAACATTTGAAAAAAAATTCAACATATTGAAAACCAAAAAAAAACCTTATGATTTTCCCATTTCCTATAATAAAAAACCTTCCATTGACTAAACATGGATGAGTTGTTTTTATCAATCACCAGAGTTTTCTTTTAATAATCTTATTCTAAGTTCTGATCATGTCTGTTCTTTTTTATACAATGTATAGAATTATCTATAACCCCTCTTCAACCCATAAATAGAGGATAATATGTTTCAACGCATTCGAACCCACATCTTCCCATATTAACAATAATGTCCATGTTAATCGAGTTAAGACTCAATCAGTAGGGTGTTCAAATTTCGGTTAAAACCGAATTAACTGGCTGAACCGATCTAATTCGGTTAATTGGTCAATTAACCGATCTAATTCGATTGGAGGTCGATTAATGATTTTTTGAAAGTTCGGTTATCGGTTAATTCGATTTGAAATCGGGTAATTAACCAAACTTAATAATTAATAATACAAATTATATGTAGTTCTAATTTCGATAATTCGATTAAATGAATATTATCATTTTTTTATACATGTTTATACTTGTTTTAACTGAAGAAAAAAAACATATAAATTTCAGTTCGGTTAATTTTTTAGAAAAAATTTCAATTCGATTAATTCATTTAATATTAATTCAATTCGGTTAACCGTTTGAACACTTTATCAATCAGCATCAATAACCAGAGTTGAAAACATACATTTTTTTCACCACACATTTTTCTTGATTTTGAGAACACTTTCCACTTAAAAGATGGGGAAAAGGAAGAGGTAGGTCACCGGCATAATTCAATAATTTTTCATAATTGTATTGACCAAACTCCAGCTAAACCGTATCCTTTTTTCCTTTCTAAATTCTAAGTCAATTTCCTTTAAAATTAAAACTTCCCTAATATTTCAAAGAACATGTGTCCAATGCATGGACCCAGTTTTTCATTGTGTTTGTTGGACCATTTGAGTTAATGGGTTTTGACAAAATTTAAACAACTTCAAAACCGCATGCAAGTCAAGAAGGGTTACTTTTTAGTCCCTCGACTTAATTCACTTAACAAATTTAGATTAAATCCGAGTTCAATGACCAAAATGGACTTATTTGTAAAGTTTAAAGACCAAAGTGAACCTAATTACCGTGTTCAGAGACTAAAAGTTATATTAACCCATTCAAGAATTCGAAATCAAAGTCTTATTCTTTTTAGCTTTTTAGTGTGAAACGGACCCGAATGGTCAAATTTGAATCCAAAACAATAACAAGATTAAACCATCTAATCTCTTATCCTTTGCTTTCAATGTTCACAAAATCCCTAAAAAAATGAAAAATCTTTACACTACAAAATGATGTATATCTAGATAAATCATTGATAGAAAAACAAAAAAGGGAGGAAAAATTTTCAATCTGAAACAAATGAAAATGCACCACTAGAGATACTGCCATGGCTACCATCACAAACATTGAATGCCCTTTCCAAATTAGAAACAATGTCACCAATTATAGGTCTTTCTTTACCTTCAGAATTCACACAATGCATTGCAGTATATGCCATTAGTTCCACTGCTTCAGTTTCATTAAGCTCTGGTGGTCCAACCCTTTGGTCCAAAACCTTAACCAATTCACCTGCCATAATTGCAGGCACTGCATAATCCACTAAGCTTATTGGGGAGCCACCATTGTCATCATTCTTGAATATAGCTCTCTTTCCTGTAAGTAGTTCTAGCATTACAACTCCAAGTCCATAAACATCACTCTTTGTTGTTAATACATTTAAGCCGTAGTACTCGGGGTCTATGTAACCGACTGTTCCGACGGCCTTCATCGGCTTGTAATTTTGGTCGGATTCCGGATCCATGAGTGAAAGTCCGAAATCTGAAACTCTTGCTGTCCAATTCATATCAAGTAAGATGTTGGATGACTTTATATCTCTATGGATTATAGGTGGAACTGCATAGTTGTGAAGATATTCGATCCCTCGAGCTGCATCCAAAGCGATTTTGATCCTCATTTTCCAAGAATTGATCAAACTACTAGTTTTCACAACATTGTTCTTATCATGTAAATGATCATGAACAGCACCATTCTTCATGTATTCATAAACCAAAAGCCTTTCATCTTTTTCATCACAATACCCAACAAGCCTAACCAAATGTTTATGATGAAGCCTCGATAAAAATGCCAATTCTGATTCAAATGCAGTCTCTTTCTCTTGGAATTTCTTGGTTTTTTGACCTGTTTCGCCTCGTTTAATGGCTACCTCGCGACCATCCCATAACTTACCTTTGTAAACGATACCGAAACTCCCGGCACCGATCTTGTTTTCGGGTGAGAAATCATTTGTGGCAGCAGCAAGTTCAGATAAGGTGAATTCTTCAGCTCTATCAGCATGTTTGGATGATGTTCCACTTCTTTGACGTTTCATTGCTCTTGAGCTATGGCGTCTAATAGTAAATGACCTTGATAAAGAACTGTTGTTTGATCCTGGACCACCATTAGAACCAACTCTTGTGATTCTTGGTTGAACTGAGTTATGTACTTTCTTTCTACCACAACAAACACCAGTCCATAAACAGTAAATAATACTACAAATCCCCATAAAACCTCCTACTGATCCAACTATGACAAAAGCCAATAACCCTCTCCTCAACGGAGAGGACCGCGACGTAACCACTGGAAGTGGAGGTGACGCCGGTAATGGCGGTGATGGAATGGTGAAATTGAAACAGGGTGAAGGTTTACAAATGTTACCATTGCCAAAACAAAGCCTGCTTGATTGAGGATATAATCCACACTCATTACAAGAAGATTGAAGACAAGGCCCTGGTAAAATCTCAGCTCCAAAAGGCAACTCCATTAGAGAAGAATTTGAAGCTGACCCATTGCTTAAAGGCCATCCAGGACCCCAACAAACAATGGAGAAATCCCTAGTGGTTAATCCACAAGTGAAATTTAAACCTGCAACAACGGATTCCATCTCGATACCTTCAATGGCGGATTCATTCATGGAACCCCAACACACAACTGTACCATTTGATCTCCTTATTGCACAACTAAAACCATCACCAAGAGCTAACCCAGAAACAAAGTTTAAACCTTTGTTTAAAGGAACATTTAATTGACCATTTGAGTTATCTCCTTTACAAAGCAAATCACCAACTGAGTTCACTCCACAAACATGGGAAAACCCAGCTTCGATATTTGAAATTGAAATGTTCCCAAATTGTTCTTCAATGGTTTTGCCTATTGAGTTACTTCCCCAACAAGAAACCCTGTTGTTTTCACTCAAAACGATCCCACATGAAAACCCAAACCCGGATGTGATTTTACCCATGGTGTAATTACCATTGGGTAACTCATCGTTGTTATTTCTATTATTTCCGATGGGTCTCCAGCAAGATACAGATGACGTCGCATTCGTCGACGTTGCACAAATCTTTCCGTCGCCGATTGCGAGGGATTTTAGCAAAACGGTATCGTTGTAGTACAAGCGTTTAACTGGAAATGTTGGGTCGTTTGTTTCCCAGCACAGGAGGCTACTACCACTGGAACGGACGGCGCAAATGATCGTTCGGCCACCGGCGACGGTGGAGTAAGAGATGTTAGGGAGGACGGAAACCGCGAACGAGGAAGCGTTGCCGGCGCGGTAACAGACAATGCGCTGAGATGGTTCGGCTGCTACGATGGCGCATACAGTGGCGGTGGCGTAGGCGACGGCGAACGTTGAACCCGAACCCAAAGCATGGGTTAACGGCGGGAAGGAGATAACGGTGAAGAAACTAACGGCGAAAAGGAAAGGGGAGAATGGTTTCGTCATTTAAAACAATCAAGCTTGACGGCGGAAGAAATGGAGTTTCCGTCCGTCGTCAGCTTCATTTGTAAAATAGTTTAAGAGCGTTTTAAGAAGAAAGGGAAAACAAGGCCGTGTTTGGTATCAGAGAAAATTGAATTAAATGAAATGTAACCGCCATTTTTATTTTTTCTGTTCAGGATTTTTTTAAGATTTCTTTCTCATTTTGTTTTTCTCACTAAATTATTAATTTACAATTTTGATTGCCCAATTTTAAAAAGTTACAAAATGATCACTAAACTATTCGAATATTTTTATTTAATCATTAAACTATTCGAAATATTTTATTTAAGTCACTAGGTTGTTAAGCGACTATTGAACGATCAATGCGATAGATCAATACTCATTGATGAGTTAAAAAAACATATATTCAATCAAAGTTGATCTGACGATCAGTGTCAAATATCAAAGAAGAAAGTTGAAGTAGCGATTTTAATATCCCAATGATTTAAATGAAAATATATGAACAATTCAATGACCATTTTATAACTTTTTAAAGTCAAGTAACCAAAATATAAATTTACTAACAATTCAGTCACCTTCTATCTTTATTTTTTAAGAAGATCTTTTTTATTTTTCTTTAGGTCCACTTGAAGTGGAAGATTTTATGAAAATATAAGATTTTTGAGATTTGGTTTCTAAACCTTTTTTTAAAATCTGGGATATTATTAACAAATTATATTATATATAACTAAGGGCTCCTTTGGATTGACGTTTACTTTCAGTGCTGTGAGTTTAGTTTTTTCTTATCTCATGCTACAGTATCGTTACAGTATCTAATATCATCGTTGTTTTTACATTAATTGTAAGTAAATGCATCGTCCATCCAAAGGGGTTTAAGTATACCTACAACAATAAAATCATAAATTTTTTTATCTAAAAAAATTATATACTTGTTTGTTTTAAAATTATATCTTTTTAAAATTAGTTACGCAATATTCATTAATATTATTATATTTTTGTCACTCGACGGTTTAACTTCTATTAAAAAAGTAGTGTTGCACCTTAATTCAAAGGTTAATGGTTAATTTAGTCCCTAAGTTATAGTTAAAAATTCATTTTGATATTTTAAAATTTTTCTTAACAATAATTATAAAAATTTTAAAAATAATCTTTAAAAAATTAATATAAAAAAGCTCTTACGGAAAGGAAAATCTAAGAATTTTACAACTATTTTTTTCATATTTAATCTTATAAATAGGAGAATAATGTATTTTAGTACACTCGAACCCATATCTTTTTGCATTGACAACAATACATATATCAATTGAGTTAAAACTCAATCGACAACTCCTTCTAACTTTTAAATCAAAAGAAAATACGGGCTTAAGTACGCTCAAACTGATACCTTCGTTATTGTTACAATTGATATTTAAATATTCAATTAAAGTAATTATTATCCATTCCTTTTATATAAAATTAAATAAATAAAATACTATTTTTGGATCAAACAAGTTTGGTGAGGTGGAAGATTAATATAAAGCAAACGCGCTACGCTGGCTTATTCGCCTTAGGTAAGCACCACTACTACAAAAGGGGACATCGTTTACGCGCCTCCGCGGTGAATAACACACGCCTCATAATCACGTTAAAATATACCATAAGTGATCGTATTTTTTAAAATTTTGGAATTTAGTCTTTTTATTTTTTTAATTTCATAATTTAGGTTCAATTATTAACACCGTTAAATTTTTCGGTGTTATATTTAAAAAAAAAGAATATTCACTTGATAACCATGTAATTAAAAAAACGACGATGTAGTTAATTTGAATTTAACAGTATTAAACCGTTAAATTCTTAAAAATAAAAATACGAGGATTAAATTCTAAATTTTTAAAAATCTTATTATAATTAATAAACATATTGTTATTGAAGTGTTGTCCACATGTTACCTAATTTAGACCAAATTGTGCTCTCTCTTTTTTTTTTTGTCTTAGGCATGCATTTTTTAAAAGATTATAAAATCCCTAAATTTAATTTAATGGCTAAATTTTGGATAATTATTTTTCAATTTTTAAGCCTTAAACTTAATTTACGAAATGGACATATGAACAAACACTTTGGGTGGGTTTGGATAGACGATTGGGTGCGGTGCGTTTAGCTTACTTTTTGTCTCACACTACAATATCGCTACAATATCTAATCTCACCGCCACCGCTGTTTTTACATTAACCGCAGATAAATGCACCGCCCATCTAAACTCACCCTTCTTCAATAGTATTGAATTTGTAAATCAAAAAAGAAGAGGAGGAAGAAGAAGAAGAAGAATGGCTTCAAATTTTTTATATAATAAATGTTATTCACATAATAATTATTTAATCCACTTATGGACAAGATGTCATGATTTTCACCAAATAAAAAAAGGAACTTATGATGATTTGATGTGAAACATGGGTGTTTTGGGAGATTAAATGATTATCAACTTCCAAATTGTCCTCCACTTAGATAAAAAAGAAAAGGGTAAATTTTATTTTTATTTTTTATTTTTAAATTTTAAATTTTAAATTTTAATAATTAAGTGTTTAACTGTTAATATTATTAAATTTATTTGTATAATAATTTAAAATTAAAGGAATACCCATTCGGTAGTTATATAATTAATATGTAATAAATTTTAATTTAATAATATTAACAATTGGATCTGATTTTTAAAATTCGAAAAACAAAAGGATTAAATTTCAATGTTATAAAAAAGTATAAAAAAATTTACCAAACTTCAACCCTTTGATAAATCATTAAGATTCTATTAGATATTTGATTTTAGAAATGAGAAGCATAAAAATATTATTTAAGTTATTATATATAATAATTTGTTACAATAACAATTCTATTTTAAACTATATATTAATTAAATAAAAATATATATATTAAAATACTTACTAGCAAATTCCAAATATATATTAATTTATTATGATAATTCTTAGAGTTTGTTGTTTAAGTTTACTACTAAAACGGTCCATACGAATGGTACCATCAAGGAAGAGGCCAATTCAAGTCATGATTTTAGGTGTGATCTTTGACTTTCATGATCATCGATACATATGTATTGAACTTTACCAACGACAAAAATTGAGATCATATTTGAATCGATGCCTTATATGACCAGTGGCGAAGCTAAGGGGGGCAAGTAGGGGCACCAGCCTCCCTTAAAATAGAAAAATTTTCATTTAGATCATTTATAATTTATAAAATTTTAAATTAGTAATGATAAAATTACACTTTGGCCCCTTAAAAAATAATAAAAATTTGATCCGTCCTTTAAAAATTATAAAAATATAATCTATTAAAATAATGAAATTATATTTTTACTATCGTAAAAATATATAATTTAATTCCGACCCTCAAAAAAAATTTTCTGGATCTGCCACTTCTTATATCACTTTGCCTCTTTGTGTTTTTCTATCTTTCCGGCTTGTGTTTGACTTTACTTTTAGATGCTTTTATAGAATTTCTTAATATCCTTTTACTTGGGATTAGTGCCATTTAAGAATGTAATTGTGATTTGATGTAAGATTTTTACAGTTACATTAGTGGTCGAATCGATTAGATCATTGATTTATCGATTTAATTATATAAATTATTAAAAAAATTTTAAAAATTCAGTTCAACCGATTTAATAATTTCTCTGAATCGAAAAATAATCGATCTGGATGTAAAAGAGGTCTTTCCAAATTGGCAGTTCATTCAATAGAAAAGGAAGAAATTGAGAGTTGAAGACCCATTTTCAACATGATGAGGTAAGTTGACTAAAAAGCATAACATTATTAGTGGTTTTGAGTGTGAAAGAAGGTAGCCAAATGCAACAAAAGCAATTGATTGTAAATAGGGCCCTATACCTCTTAAAGGTAATCATAGTTGTTTTTCACAAAGACACGGACATTGATTTTTGGGTAATGCATTCCAAATAAACACAAGTGATCCACTTTTATAATCCAAATTAAAAGGATCGTGTGTCGTCATTTGGTTGGAATTTGATAATTGTTTAGTAGAGAATGGGCCGAGCTCAGTTTCGAGATGTTGGGAGACAACCACGTGTCCTTTTAAAGTGCGAATTTTATTATCGGATCTCTTCAATTAGATCAAGTTCCGGTTTGATCTCTGATTTAATTGATTGTTGAGATCTAGGTTAGGTTGCCTTGAGTGTCGAATATGACACAAATGTTAACATGCTAGGTGAGCTTAGCTCCAAGATGTTGAGGGACAACAACGTGTCTTTCAAAGAATTGAATTTTATTAATGGGTCTCTTAAGTTAGATTGATCTCCAATTTGATCATTGATCTAATTGATGGATAAGATCTAGGTTAAGTTGTCTTGAATGTCGAATCTAATATGAATCTTAACGTGCTAGACAAGCTAAACTCTGAGATATTGGGAGACAATCCCGTGTCTTTCTAAAATGTGAATTTTATTATTGGCTCTCTCAATTTAGATAAAGTTGTAATTTAATCCTTCATTTAATTGATTGTTGGGATTTAGATTAGATAAAGTGTATATATATACATATACATATATATATATATTTCTTGGACTTTATTATTTCATCCTTTATTATTGGGTAGCCTACCCGGTTCAATAAATTGGTTTGTTTCATTTAATTTAAACAACGGTTTCTTACTTTAAATTGGTCTAGTTCATATGAATTCACATTAAATCATTTTTAAAATATTTGTATATAAATTTAATTATAAAAATATTAATATCAATATAAAATTATATTTTTAGTATTTTATTATTTTTAGCAATAAAACAAATTACTTGAATGGATTGGGCTTCAATCTTAACCTAAAACATATTTTAGAACCCAACCATAACCCATTCGAAAAATGCATCTAATTAGCATGAGGTAGAAAGGGAAGTCATACCATTTGGAAGCCTAAGGAAAAGTTTGTAATATTTATTTAGCTGACTTACCAGCTGTCGTGTGTTATCATCTGATTGGAGTTTGATAACCATCTAGTGGAGCATGGGCTAATAATGTCTTGAGTATAGGATACGACGTATATTTTAATGTGCTAGTTGAGCTCAGCTCCAAGATGTTGGGAGGCAACCACGTCTATTGAAAAGTAGATTATATTATTGGATTTCTCAAGTTAGATCGATCTCTGATTTAATTCGTAACTTATTTAATGATCGATTCTAGATTCAATATATATATTATTATTATTAAATTAAAAAAAAGTATAAATAAATAATATAATCTAGTTGGTAAAAGTATTAAGGAAGCCATTGTATTAAGAGTCAGACTACATTTTGCCCCTTCTACTCAAAAAATGGGCAAATTAGTCCCTGTATACTGTATAGTAGATCATAGAGCAAATTGGTCATTTGTATTAAAAATTTCATCCATTTCTACTATTAAAATTTGATGTGGTTAACTAGAAAACTAGGTAGTGGCATGTGGCATACTATGTGTATCTCATGCTGACTTACAAGGATCAATTTTCACCAGTATAAATAGATGAAATTTTTAACAAAAGGATCAGTAAGCTCTTTGACCTAATATATAAGGACTAGTTTGTCCATTTTTTAAATAAAGTGAGCAAAATGTAATTTAACTCCTAATACAAGAACCTCCATGATACTTTTACCTAATCAAGTTTTATTTAGAGATCAGAATAATGGGTTTCTGTCTTTTTTGTCTTTTTTTTCTCAAAATGATTCCTCTTCCCCCCATGACCATGTGAGATGTTCCCAAATCAATCTCATTACAGCTTAACCACACTGTCCTGTTGGAAAAAAGGAAGATTGAAACTCAGAAATATGAACAGTTAAATAAACAAGAGGTACCTGTTGTTCCAATAGAGTCGGAAGCGTGTAAATTATTGTACTAAAAAATCACACAAAGTTCAATTCCTAGGGAAGAGAGGTGGATCACATGGATCTCTTAAATACCAAGTCTTTCCTTAGACAGAATATCCCTTCTATAGTAATGTAATAGCACAATTAAATACTACTATTATACCCTCAAATATTGAAAGAAAAATAGGACAAGAAAGAACACAAGAGATTTAACGAGGTTCGATAAATTATACCTACGTCCTCGGGCACTAACACCAGATGATAACTTTACTATCTCCAAAGTATTACAAACAAATAGAATTCCTTAAGAATTCTCAAATGGGAGAAGAGAGAAAACTAAGAGAGAAAGATTGGTTGGGATGAATTGAAATGAGAAATGAGAAGGCCTATTTATAGTTGAGGTTCAAGGACCAAACAATAAATAGCCCATTATCTCAAGGACCAAAAAAAATTATCCCTTGCCACTTTTCCAAAGTTGGTGGTTGTCATTATTGATTGTCTCCCATTAATGTTAATGGCAACCATTATTAATTGTCTTCCATTAATGTTAACAATCTCCACCTTGAAGATTTGATTAGGATAATCACATCTTCACACACTTCCTTCAACTCCCCAAATTCGATAAAGCTATCTTTTGTAGTGCCTACAAGTGCGCTCTCGAGCGCCATACACCTGAAGGTGCTCAAATTCTCAGGATGTTAATCAAGTTCAAACAATGATTAAACTTGATTATTGTTACCACCTTGGTCATCATATCTGCGGGATTATCTGCTGTCGGAATCTTCTGAAGTAGAATTTTTCTTTTTTCAAAGACTTCCCGCACAAAGTGATATCTTACGTCGATATGCTTGGTTCTTGAATGATAGACTTGATTTTTCGCTAAATGAATAGCGCTCTGACTGTCACAATATAAACTTATGTGACTTTGAACAACTCCTAAGTCTTTCAACAATCCATTAAGCCAAATAGCCTCCTTAACAGCTTCTGTAACTGCCATATATTCTGCCTCTATAGTAGACACAGCTACTGTAGACTGTAAGGTAGACTTCCAACTCACTGGGGCTTTCGCAAAAGTAAACAAATACCCCATAGTTGAACGACGTTTATCTAAAATCACCAACAAAGTCAGAATCAACATATCCAACTACAAACTGACCAAGTGCTTCATCCTGTTCAAAAATTAAACCAACATCTACGGTTTTTCGAAGATACCGTAGAATCCATTTCACAGCTTGCCAATGTCTTTTTCCAGGATCATGTATATACCTGCTCACAACTCCAACAGCTTGTGAAATGTCAGGCCTCGTACACATCATCGCATACATCAAACTCCCAACTGCATTAGCATATGAGACTTTTGCCATATATTCTCTTTCTTCTTTAGTTTTCGGAGATAATTGAGCACTAAGTTTCAAATGAGAAGTAAGTGGGGTACTTACATGTTTTGTGTTTTCATTTACACCAAAACATTGTAATACATTTTTCAGATATTGCTTCTGATTCAAACAAAGCTTGCCTCTCTGTCTATCTCTACTTATCTCCATGCCGAGAATCTTCTTGGCCTCACCTAGATCTTTCATCTCGAACTCTTGATTCAACTGAGCCTTCAGCTTATCTATCTCTTTTTGGCTCTTCGAAGCGATTAACATATCATCAACATACAAGAGTAGATAAATGAAAGATCCGTCATGCAGCTTCTGCAAATACACACAATTGTCATATTTGCTTCTTGTGTACTTCTGCCTTCTCATAAAGCTATCAAATCGCTTGTACCACTGCCTCGGGGATTGCTTCAATCCATATAGCAATTTGTTCAGCTTACAAACCCAATTTCTACCACCAGCATCTGTGTATCCTTCGGGCTGAGTCATATAGATCTCCTCTTCTAACTCACCATACAAGAAAGCCGTCTTAACATCAAGTTGAGCTAGCTCCAAATTCAACTGTGCTACCAAGGCCAACAAAATTCTAATAGAGGAATGCTTCACAACAGGGGAAAATACATCATTGTAGTCAATTTCCTCCTTCTGAGCGTAGCCTTTAACTACCAATCTTGCCTTGTAGCGAATATCCTTCTTGCTAGGAGATCCATCTTTCTTTGCGAATACCCACTTGCATCCGATTGCCCTTTTACCTTTCGGTAATTGCGCCAACTCCCAAGTATTGTTCTTCCGGAGAGACTGCATTTCTTCATCCATTGCGCTTTTCCATTTATCACTTTCTAAGCTTTACATTGCTTCTTGATAAGTGATAGGAATATCATCAACAACGGGAAGGGCGTAGGCCATCATATCAGTAAATCGAGCAGGTTTACGAATTTCTCTCGGTGGCCTTACAACTGTAACTGGTTCTGGTGTACTTAGTGGTTCTTGGGTCAGAACCTCTTCAACCTCTAATTCCTCCATTGTGGCTGGAGAATTAGACTTATTAACTGGGCAAATCCCATCTGCTCAAACTCCACCTGTTTTGGAGTACACTCCACCTGCTGTGGAGTATTGCTCATCTGAATATCTTTATCTGCTACCTTTTTCAATGTGGCAGATTCATCAAAGGTAACATCTCTGCTACAGATCATTTTCTTTGTGCTTAAGCACCAAAGACGAAATCCCTTCACTCCAGAAGTGATTCCCATAAAGAGAGCTTTCTTTGCCCTCGGATCTAACTTTGACTCCTTCATATGGTAATATGCAGTGGATCCAAACACATGTAAGGAATCATAATCTGTAGCCGGTTTTCCAGACCATACCTCCATAGGAGTTTTTCTTTCTAATGCAGATGATGGCAAACGATTAACAAGATGGCCAGCGTATGTCACAGCCTCAGCCCAAAATTGCTTGCCCAACCCATCATTGGACAACATACATCGAACTTTCTCCAGCAATGTTCGATTCATACGCTCTGCCAATCCATTCTGTTGTGGTGTATCCCTAACTGTGAAGTGTCGAACAATACCATACTCTTGGCACACATCGAAGAACGGATCACTTTTATATTCCCCTCAATTGTCCGTCCTAAGCCGCTGGATTTTCTTGCCAGTCTGGTTTCCGATCATAGTTTTCCATTTAAGAAAAACTCTAAGCACTTCATCCTTAGTTCTCATGGTATACACCCAAACTCTTCTGGAAAAGTCATCAAAAAAAGTAACAAAGTAGTGTTTTCTTCCCAATGAAGGTGTCTTGGAAGGCCCCCACACATCTGAGTGAACATATTCCAAAATACCTTTTGTATTATGGATAGCAGTACCGAATTTCACTCTCTTTTGCTTTCCCAGAACACAATGCTCGCAAAATTTTAATTTGCAAGCCTTTGCACCTTTCAACAATCCTTACTTTGCCAGAATTTGCAAGGATTTTTCGCTGGCATGTCCCAACTTCATATGCCACAACTGTATTGAGTCAAATTCTTTGTTGCCGGAAACTGCAGCGACTGCTCCAATAACTGTACTACCTTGGTAGTAATACAAGTTATTTTTCCTGATGCCCTTCAATATCACAAGTGTGCCAGATGTCACTTTCAAAACCCCATCTCTCATAGTAACAACTGAACCATTGGATTCCAAGGCTCCCAATGAGATGAGATTTTTCTTCAAACTAGGCACGTACCGAACATCAGTCAGAACTCTGGTTGATCCATCTTTATTCTTTAATTGGATTGAACCTATCCCAACAGTTTTACAGGCATTGTCATTTCCCATATAAACAACTCCTCTATTTAGTTCTACTAAATCAGAGAACCACTCCCGGTTAGGGGACATATGATAGGTACAACCCGAATTCAATATCCACTCATCTGAATGGAACGACGATGATGATGCAACCAGTGATAGTTCAGAGTCACTAGTATCATGCTTAGCAACACAAGCATCTACAGCAGCTTTTCTCTTATTCTTCAGCTTTGGACAATTTTTCTTCCAGTGGCCATTCTCATGACAAAAAGCACATTCATCTTTCCCGAGTCTGGACTTTGACTTTGATCTCCCCTTTTGAGTTTTCTTCCAAGTGTATGAACTACCTCGGACTACTAAAGCTTCTGTATCTCTGATTGAGTTTTTTTGTTTGTCCTTCTTTCTCTGTTCATAACTGTATAAGGCCGCACAGACTTCGCTCAGAGGTATATCACTCCTGCCATGAAGTAGAGTAGTTTCTAGGAACTCAAACTCCTCAGGAAGTGACCCCAACAGCATCAAAGTCAAATCTTCATCTTTGAATGTCTCATCCATATTCAGCAAATCAGTGACTAACTGATTAAATTTGGTGATGTGATCATTCATTGTGGTACTTGGAACGTAAGTGAAGCGAAACAGTCTTTTCTTCAAGTGGAGCTTATTTTGACTGTTTTTCTTCAAAAATTTTTCTTCAAGTGCCACCCACAACTTATTTGCAGAAGTCTCCTTTGAAAAAGCATACCTCTGCTCTCGAGAAAGGCATGATCGAATTGTGCCACATGCCAACCGATTGATCGCCTTCTAATCTTTCTCCTGTACATCATCTGGTTTCTCTTCATCAATGGCAATGTCTAGACCCTGCTGAAAAAGGGCATCTAGAACCTCACTTTGCCACATACCAAAATGGCCCGTGCCATCAAAGATCTCCACGGCCAATCTTGCATTTGCAATTGTCGGTCTTGTCCACATGGACGATGTTGAAACTCCTACACCGACCGTTTTCTCCATAATCTTTCAATATACCTAAGGAAATCTTTTTTGATGTGGAAGATCAGTTTAAACTGCAACCACAGAGCATACTACGATTAACCTTCGGCTCTGATACCACTTGTTGTTCCAATAGAGTCGGAAGCGTGTAAATTATTGTACTAAAAAATCACACAAAGTTCAATTCCCAGGGAAGAGAGGTGGATCACATGGATCTCTTAAATACCAAGTCTTTCCTTAGACAGAATATCCCTTCTATAGTAATTTAATAGCACAATTAAATACTACTATTATACCCTCAAATATTGAAAGAAAAATAGGACAAGAAAGAACACAAGAGATTTAATGAGGTTCGGTAAATTATACCTACGTCCTCGGGCACTAACACCAGATGATAACTTTACTATCTCCAAAGTATTACAAACAAATAGAATTCCTTAAGAATTCTCAAATGGGAGAAGAGAGAAAACTAAGAGAGAAAGATTGGTTGGGATGAATTGAAATGAGAAATGAGAAGGCCTATTTATAGTTGAGGTTCAATGACCAAACAATAAATAGCCCATTATCTCAAGGACCAAAAAAAAATTATCCCTTGCCACTTTTCAAAGTTGGTGGTTGTCATTATTGATTGTCTCCCATTAATGTTAATGGCAACCATTATTAATTGTCTTCCATTAATGTTAACAGTACCAATAAAAAAAATAAACATGTGGTAGGATTTTGTCTTGACAGGCCTCAACCCTTTTCTGAGAAGGAAATAAATGAGAAAATGTGAGTAGAAAGTATGTGTGTGTATGTGTGTGATAGCTTAGGTTCCTAACGTTCTGTGGGGCTGCTGGGCTACCTAATTGTATTCAATTTGCAAACAATTATTATCAGCTAAAAGTGTACAAAAACTGAACAGACAAACCATCTCTCATTCATGTGGCCATTGCTCAATTTGTCCTGGTGATTCCAGTTCCATGATACAAAACATATGCAATGAGTTAAGTGACCCCAAACTTAATACATTGAGTCATTAAGTCAAGTGATGCTTTATAGACATAGATAAAATTGTGTAAGGATTCTTTTGTTAAAATGAAGAGATGATGGAGAAGAAGATCAAAGCAAAGCTTGAAAAGCAAGTACAGTGGCAAGTGGTGGTGATAGAAGTGATAAACAGTCAAAGACAATGAAAACTGTGACAGTTGTAACAATAATAGAGAAAAAACTACAGTGAAAATTTTAGAATGCTCCAAAAGCTCAAAAATCTCTAAATGAAACATTCAAACCACTATTTATAGACCCAAAACGAAGTTATTAACGAATAATTATAGAGGAAAGTGGGAGTGAACATGCTAATGTAGTGATACTGAGAGAAATTAGTGAATGTGTTTCTAAGAAAGTACAATTACGAAATTTAGTAATAACTCTGTATTATTTCTGGTAAACAATGTGATACTTGTATGTTCAAATACTTTACTCAATTTTTTTTTCATTTTTGGTCATCCAATTATGAAAAATTACAAAATGGTCACTCAATTATTAGTAAATTTCCTTTTTGGTCACTCAACTATTCAATTGTCTTTTTTGTCACCTACTGGCTAACATAAAAATGAAAACATCCAAAAATCCAAGATAATTGGATAACCAAAAAAGACAAAATTGAATAGTGGGTGATCATTTTGTAACTTTTCATAGTTGTGTAGCCAAAAAAAAAGAAAAACTATAGCTGGGGTGACTACTAATGTAGTTTACCATTTTCTTTAACTAGGAAACAGAACATTTGTATTTAAGAGAAAAGTTAAAGAAGTGTATTCCTTTATTCTAATCTTTTGAGCTTTCCAGCTTGGGAGATCCCAATTTTGGAGCAATCTAGGAATCCTGTCAACCTTCCAAGGTTAGCTCCAATGCGTTCTCAACATAATATTATTCCAAGGTTAGTTGTTCCCAAGATTACTTCCGCAACTTTTTTAGTACGGAAAGCTGTTCCCAAGAGATAATCCTGCAGAGAATGATATTTTCTAGAACTACTATTGATAGAAGTGGTAGCAACCAAAAACAAGCATCTACAAACTGTAATAGGTAGGAAACAATAAGAGATCAAAATCTAAGAATGCAATCAGGCACTAACAGCCTCACAACCATGGCATATTGTAGAAAGTAGTATAGAAATCAACATGGTAAATAATGTGTAAACAGCAAATAATCATTGATTGAGAGCACATTTACAAAATTCCCAAAGACGCATAAACATCCAACAGAATCGCAAAGCTTATAAACAAAGTTACACTAAGAATCAAGAATTTTTTGGCAGATCTTCATCTAAATACAATAAAAGGTTTACCTAATCAAATAAGTGATATCATCACATTCATCCTTTCGCAGGTCTCTGATGGCATTCATAGACACCTCTAGAATTAAAATGTTATACACAAAGATAATGAATCCTATGATAAGATGCTGCCTTTGGAAGATAAGAGGCTTGCACGAAAAGTACCCAGAAGAACCCAAGGCATTGCCTGCTATATTTTTCCTACAGTGACCAAGAAGAAGAGGGGATACCCTGTTTCTGAAACCATTCAGGCATGCGGAACCTATCATAAAGAACTGGCCTCACATCTTTTTCCTGAGAAAGGTGCTTGAGAAGTGGAAGGAGGACACCGAGAAGCTTTTCAACATAAACCAGATTTAGAAGTAAGTAAACAAACATCTAAGACAAACTGATATCATATAAGGATAACAGATTTATTTTAATGCAAATTGTGATGGTACCTGTGTATCATGTGGCTGCCCAGCAGAAAACGGAATGCATGGAATCCCATTTACCGGTTGCAACAGGAAACTGAAAGGATTGTTGTCGACAATAACAGTTCGGCATAAATCCTTAGATATGCAGGTGAGGTCTTTCACATGCTCCCGGTACTCCCTGTTTATGTCAGAAGTAAAATTTACCAGATGAAACAACAAAGTCTTCGATCAAACTTGACATGTAATCACCAAGAAGTTGATTGCTTACGCATCAAACATTAAGGAAGCTCAAATTTGCTCTAAGGCATCTAAGCTTGGCAAAAAGCATGTTGGCATCTAAGCTCAAATATGCTGCCTAAAAACACCCTTCATATTTCAGATAGAAAATGAAACGACATAATAATGATCTCCTAAATTTTATCAAGCAAAACTGAAAAGATCAAGTCACTAACATCAGCTCCAAAAAATGAACTCATGGAATTCTATATAGAACTCAAAAGGAATTTCCATTTCCATTTTGGAGATCTAAATTGCCTATAAATTTTATTTCATCTTACAACAAGATAAAATGGAAAAAAAGGGAATTTATGCATGTAAACTAAGAACCAGCTTTGGGTTCAAGACAGTCTAAAATAAAGACAGATTCTGGCCCTTATTCATGGATTAGTAGAAGAGCACGCAGATAATAGGCAGTGAAATAGAAAGAACCAACTTCAGTATAATACAGAAGGCAAGAAATGTGTAACACAAAAGATGAAAAGGTTCCGTCATTTTCCATCTAGAAATCACAGAGAGAGTAGGCTGGAAGATTATAAAAGGAGAACACATAGGAAGCATACTTACGTGCTAACTGTAGAAGGCCTATAGAGTCGAAGACTAAACCGGTTTTCAGCATCAATTCTGTCAACAAGTGGTCTAGCATAGCCTGTGGGCAGCCATTAAAAGTCATGAGATAGTGGCGGGGAGAAACATAAGAAGAAAATTGGGTAGTAAGTTGAAAATGAAACAATGTGTTGATATCAGCAAACCTTCAAGGCCAGCAGTAAATAGTACAAGCTCAGCAAATTCACTTAGTTGATTTAGGAAATCTTGCAACCCTGGGCGCTCAAACACCGTAACATAATTGATCTTAGGCTTTCCTTCACATTCCTTCAAAGATCAAAGCATCCAAATGACAACAACCATCATTTAAAATAGAGAATCAAATAATTATTCATAACAAACCTTGTCCGAAGATACACATTCCAGCTCAAACCACTTTAATCCAGCATCCATTGCTTGATTACGAAGGGAAGGAGGCAGACTAGATGTCTCGTATGCACATACTAGAGTTTCATCCAAGTCAAGAACTACCTGCAGGAGCATGAACCAGACCTAGTTAGAACATCGACAATAATAATACACCACACAAACAACAATAATATCTATGATACGCTGTATTTATTTTTAATTTTCACTTTCACCTGTTTGACATCCTTACTTCTTAACAGAACTTAACCATTAATAAAATTGTAGACCTACACCTAACATATTTTTATATTAACTATCCGTGCATTTGATTCAATTCCCAAATTAGTTGATCTACCATATAATCAGACTCTTTATTTTCTTAAGTATCTAAGTTCGACATTTATGTAAACATATTCAAATGAGCATATATATATATTAAATGCATAGCTGTAACTGGCACTCACCTCGAGTTCGGATAATATTGTTGAAACTTCAAATTTTCAACCCAATTGAATTGGCTCAAGTTAATTCCAGTGTTTATTTCAGTTTCATTAATTCCTGCATCTCTCAAAGTAATACTAATAACCCAAAAATTTAAATTGCTTAAATTCCCTATTTATTATTCATGTTTAAATTAAACTAAGTAGAACTATAAGTCTAAGTCAATAACAATGTTTTCATTTCCTTATGAAAATACGTAACAACTTCAAAGAAATTAAGTTCAACAAAGCTAACTATTTATCTTACATAATTGAAAACCCCTATTTTGGGGAAATTTTGAAGAAGAAAAATCATACCCTGAGTTTTTCGATGCGGTCTTCATCAGGTGAGTCCAAAACGGCAGCGATCTCGACCGTAGCGCGAGACTCGGTTCGAGTAGAGTCAGCAACAGGCAAGGGCTTAAAACGGTGCGTTGAAGTCGAAGTGATCGACGACGACGAAGAAGAAGAAAGCAAAGGATATTGACCGACGGCTCTGATGATTTGAGCAAAGATCTGATAGAAAAAAGCCAACCAGTTCAAAAGCGCTCTCCATACTTGTAACGACCGAGGTGAGTACACCTCGGCCTGAGTCAACTCGGCCATCGGAACTCGTACTGTTTACGCTAAAACCGATATAAAACCTTTCTTCTTCCTATTTGGTTAAAAGATTTTATGATCAGAGTGGTGGTGATTCGAGGATGTCGACGAGAGGGAAATGAAAAATGAAAGTGACGTTGATTCACGCGCCAGCATTAAGCGAGTGAGTGTCTAATTTGGGAGTGTTCCAAGGTTTTCTTTCTTTGGATTTATCACAATTAAATTTTGGGTTATAAATTGTCGTTTTTTTTAATGTAATTTATGATTTATTTATTATATTAGTCCCTATACTTCTATAGAATTTGATTTTAGTCCATTACTTTAAAACTTACTTTTTCAATATAAAAAATCCTAGTCCAGTCATTTTATCGTCGGTAGTCTCAACTAAAATTTATTAACATGTTTAGTTTTCATCAATAATGTGACATGTCACATGAGGGCAACATAATCAACATGTCAAATTTAAAAATTTTAATGATTGGACTAAATTTTTTAAATCAAAATAGTTAGAGGACTTAATTTTTAACTTTTTAAGTATAAAGATTAAATCTCAAATTTTTATCAAAATATAGAAACTAACAACATATTTTAACTTTATATTTAGAAAGTTATTTTTATATTTAAATTTTTAATTCAATGGTCGAGGCTATTAATTTATTAGATAAACAACATAAATGGACACAAATTAATGATAGTTAATGAATGAGTGAAGAAAATATTAGAACCTCGTAACTATTATAACATTTAATAGTTAATGTAGAAAAAATAAAAACTTAACCATAGCTTAGCAACCATTTACATAATGTATTTCGTAATTTTTTTCTAATAACATGTATCTTGTCACGTATTTCAACTTGACATATTCTTAAAATTTTGCCAACTTAATATATCATATGTTAATCGAAAAATTTTAAGCACTTTCCATGTTAATAAATATGTCCAAGTTGACAAAATTTAACAATGATTGAATTTCAAATTTTACCGACGACTTATTTTTACCTAAGATTATGTTTCATTTGTAATACTTAATGAACAATTTTTTGACATAATGGCTTATTTGACCCTTCAAATTTATAAATAAATAAATTCATTTTAGCCCTCCATTTAATTCTTCACATCTTTTATCCATTAAACTTGCATTGTTTGTCAGTTCATCCTAAAATGGATAGAAAAGTTAATGTATGTTAACTTTGCTAATATGGTATACACATGAATTGCCTCATTTATACCATGTCAACAATTAATTAATTTTTTGTAAAAGTTAAAATTTTAAATTTTTTAAAATATATAATTATTAAAAAAACACGTATTTTAAAATTTTAAAAAATTAATTAACTGTTAACGTACATGTGGGCTACCAATTTAATAAATTTAATAGACGTTAATTTTTCCATCCATTTTGGGTGATTTGACAAACAATATAAATTCAAAGGCTAAAAAATGCGAAAAATTACATGGCGGGTTAAAATTATTATTTTTGTAAAGTTGAAGGGCCAAATAAATCATTATGACATTGAAACGACAAACTCTTATGAGTTATGACAGTTATATCCTTGTATAATTATAAATATATTTAATATTTTTATAATTTATTTTATTCGAGTTAAGAGTAATATTCAGATAAACCTATGTCGAATTCGGTTTAAATACTTATCAAAGAAGTCTACTACCAATTTTTTTCAACCAATTATTAATTTTGTACTTTTAATATTAAAGCATTTAATAATATGTGGGTGTATTCTATTAAAGGGAAATGAAGTGAGAGTGGATTGCACGCGCTATAAGAGAAAGTGGTGGTGTAAAAGACATGGTAGAATAACATAGTGAAAGTGATCGGTCGGAAACTTCAAATGGATTTGGATGGAATCAGCCAATTAGAAGAGACAAGCTTTGGTTCTTTATGACACTGTTGCTTCTAATTATTACTGTCAGAGTAGGAATCTACTGTCTCTCTCCCTATTCAGCTTTCCCATGATCTCATTTCCCGCGTCATTTAGCAAGCTCAACTTCAAAAGAAAATTACAAAATAGTCCTGAACTATTTAAAAGTTTTCGTTTAAGTAATTAAGCTGTTAAAATTAATATTGTATAGCCTACTTCATTCGTACTGCTTGCACCATTTGAAAGTTCTTTTTTCTTTCTCTTCCACAATTCATTTTTTTCGTGAAATAATTTTGAACGTCACGAATCTGCGAATCAAAATCTAAACAATTTTCTTCTTTGATCTTTAAACATTGACAATCAGATCGACTTTGAGCTAAGGTATATTCTTGTACTCGTCGGTGGATACTGTTCCATTGTACCGATTGTTGAATCGTCGCTTGGAGCTCACTAGTTGAACCTTTTTAATAAAAACTTAACACCCTAATGACTTCAATAAAAACTTTCAAATAACCCAGTGACTTCAATGAAAACTTTTGAATATTTCAATGATCATTTTGTAAATTTTTAAAATCGAGTGACCAAAATATAAACTTACTAATAATTTTGCGATATTGGGTGCGGTTACCATTAAGTATGTTATCATGCATGCTAACTATAGATTTAGTCACTTATATAGTTATATACGGTTTAAATTACGGTTTGGTCACCAATTTTTAAAATGTTAGCTAACATTATCAATTTGTTACATTTTAATTAATAAAATATTAATTGCAATTAATGATATAACAAGTTGATGTAGCATGTTATATCGTCATTTTTTATGAAAATTTCAAGTCCAATTGCACAACTAATCCCTATACTTTTATTTTGAGAGAACTACTTTTTATTTTCTTTGGATTAAATGCACGTTTGATTCCTATATTTGACTCCTTTAAAGTTTGTACTCATGATTTAAAAATTTCTAAAAATATATAAAAGTGCATCGATCGTTATTCATTTTTAACCATTTGTGTAGTTTGACAATTTTCCCATAATTTTTTACTAGTATTTTTCTAAATTTAGAAAATAAAATATTCATTAAAGGAGTATAATTGAATGCATATTACATAATACTGCTTCTTCTTTTTATCATCAATGAATAATTTTGACAAAGGAAAAAGATGAAATAATAGAAACGGGTGAAATGCTGGGTGGGATCAAATTGAGTTCAAGTTTAAATATATTATTCATATTTGAGGTCCAGATAAAATTAAAATAAAATCAGAATTAAATCGAAGCTGAATTTAAATTACATTATGTTGGGTTGACATTGGGGCAGGTAAAAAATCGTCCCGCCTCATTGGCATCTCTAGAAAAGGATTCAGATTATAGAGTGGTGTAATGAAATCGTTATTTGGCAAAAAGAAAAAAAAACTATTTATGTTCCTATAACTTTTTATAGAAATGGTTGTATGAAAACGTCATCCTTATCCCTTTCCAATGGGAGAATGACAAATCTAATTTTTTTCTCTTAATTTTTAGTGTTTTTAGTTGGATTTGATTTTTTTTTTCAGGAGGAAAAAGCTGAAAATTAGGAAGAAAAAATTAAATTTGTCATTCTCTCATTGAAAATGGAAAAAAGAAAGGGAAGAACAAAATATGTGCGGATTCAAAAAAAATCTAGCGGATAGGACCTAAAAAAAGATGTCGAAATAGTTCTGACGATTCAATAATGTTCTCACTTCCGTTCGGAGTTCTTAGTTACTTCGGCAGGTTGAATCTTAGCGACGTAATAATATAATTAAGTCAAAATTCATTGGATGATTGAATCATTAACCATTTCTTTATTTTGGTGTGAGGAACTTATCATGAATCCACTGATTTCTGTTGCTGTCGGGTTGGCTGTCAGGCTTGCTTCTATTGGACCTGGAGTTGGTCAAGGTACTCGCTTTCTTCCTTCCCCTTCTTAGTTCAAGAGAACCCCTTATTTCTTATTTATTGTTTACTTATTTCTTATTTATTATTTAAAGGAGTGTTGCAACAAATGAAGTATTTTGACATTGACATGAAACCTGCCCCTAATTCTAATAAAAAGTATTATTATTGGGAAATTTCAATAGAAAAAAAAATACATTTCTAGCTAACTAGATAAATAGAATATATTTTTGACTCCGTTTAGACATAGGTAAATGAAAATTCATAATCATAATAATGAATAATTTAATAATTTAATAATCACTGTTTCATACAATCATTTCTCAACTTTTTATATTTACTTTCTAAAAAAGTAGGTAGGACGACCGAGGGATAAGGGTTTTGGCTCTCAAAATGGTGAAATGTTAGTTTAGTCCCTCCAAAATTTATAAATTGTATGACAATACAAAGTAAAATTTAGAGAATTTGACCAATAATTTAAACCTAATCCAATCAACTAGCTTGAAACTAAAATGATATGAACAAGTAGTTCGAATAAAGTATTTTTTTAAATAATTTAATAAAATTACATAGAACTTAAATTATTGTAATTTATAATTTACAAATTGTAATTATCATTTTTATATTTTCATAAAACATGAAATTTCAAGATATATCTTATAACATCTATATTAAATTGCAAATACAATAAACATTTAATGGAAAATTTTGTACTATCTCTTTATTTGCAAGCAAAATTAAGATAAACAATTAAAATATACTAAAAAAAAAGAAGAAAACTATCACGGTTTAACACTCAAAATTAACTTAAACTTGAAAATGATTTAATTCAAAACAACTCAAAATGTTTGAAATTCGAATCGACCATATCCAAATTGACCCAACCTACTTAATTGACAGGTCTAGTAAAATTGAATTTTGATCCCAAAATTTATAATTTAATTTTGCCCCGGTGAAATTTTAATCCATTCTTCTATAAAGTATAAAGTTTGTAAGTTAATATAATGAATTTTAACATCTCCTAAATTGTAAATTAATTTTGGCCCACCTAAAAAAAAGAGTTTATGGGGTCATTACCATAAGCAAGCAATTCTCGTCTTGAACTCACGATGTTGGTTGTGAATGAGCAACCATGACCATACAAGCAAGTAATGTTAGGGTGGGTTTGGATGGGCGATTAGGTGCGGTGCGGTGTGTTTAGTTTACTTTTTGTCTCACGCTATAGTGTCGCTACAGTATCTAATCTCACCGCCACCGTTGTTTTTACACTGACCGCAAGTAAACGTACCGCCCATCCAAACTCACCCTTAGACTTGAATTCACGATCTAGGTTGTGAATGAACACCCGTAACCAATAAACTAAATATGTAGTATTGATTCGGTCGAGTATTGATTCGGAGAGAAGTATTAAATTAATTAACTCACGAATTGATGCAGCTCGATTGAACCAAGTTAAAAAAATCAATTGAACGGATATTTTATTTTTACATTTTTTAGTAATTTATTTAATCAAACACTACGAATTAATAATCTGATCAGTTGGTCCACTAATTTAATTTTAAAACTTTTTTTTAAGAAAAAGACAAAATATTAATCAAACTTGTCTACTTTATTTTTGTTGGTCAAATTTGAACCACTAATTTGCAATACGATCCTTTTTGGTTAAGCCAGGGACAAATGTGAAGAGACTTTGAATTTGCAATCATTGGCTGACAAAAACAAAAAAAGGTCAAAATATGTCACAAGTACCTGCACTTTAGAATTTAGTTCATATACTTTAATTTTTAGAAATTTAATCCTTTTACTTATTAGATTTCAAATTGATGTGACATTTTGAAATAAAAAAATTGTAATTAACCTAAATTTAATAAAAAAATTTAACTGTTAGATTTTTAGAACTAAAATCTGAAAAGTAAAAGGACTAAGGGTGAGTTTGGATAGGCGGTGCGTTTACTTGCGGTTAGCGTAAAAACAACGGTGGCGGTGAGATTAGATACTGTAGCAACACTGTAGCATGAGACAAAAAGCAAACTAAACACACCCCAATCGCCCATCCAAACCCACTCTAAATTATTGAGAATTAAAGTATAGAGACTAAATTCTAAATCTTCAAAAGTACAATGACTTGTGGCATAATTTGACCAAAACAAAATTGTGTCCGAATTTCTTTGTCCACAAAGACATGGGGAGGCAGTTTCACATGTCCATCTGAAAAAGAACTGAAAACTTACACATGCATCCACAGATCCATAGGTGCTGTTTTTTTTTTTGTTAACAACTTTCCACGTGTTGAAATAAAATCTACTACATGGTAAAATTCGAATTGTTCAATAGATTTTGAATTAATCCGTCCTAAATGAAGTGGATTTTTTTTTTGAAACAATAAGTTTGGCCCGTATGAAGCAATTTTGGTAATTTCTTACTTCACCCCGCCTTACTTCACTTTACAAAATTACTATTTTATTTTTGTATATATTTAACTATTAAAAGGATAAAAATGTAATAACATATTATACAAAAATCTATATGTTTTATGTTTTTTTTAAAGAATTATGTTTAAATATTTAATTGATTTTTAAAAAATTAAAAATATTAAAGATAAGTAGCAAAAATTAAATTGGGATGGAACTGGGTAGGGTAGGGATGCATGCATGCAACATTCAAGAAAGTGATAATGTTTTTCAAGATTATACACCTATAATGAGCGAGGCGGGTGATGGAGCAAAACTTTGTCAGCAATGGAATAATGATGGGTTTAGCAATATTTGCTCTTGTCCCATTCCATTACCATCATAGCTTGGAATAGATCAACATTTACACAAATGTTACGGGATAAACTTGTTAAATTAGAACTAAATTGAAGAAATATGTAAATTTTGAGGGTTAAATTTATTATTATACCAATCAAAATCATGTACAATTGATTGAAAACATTAACGTTTTGATTACTTGTCTTTAGTTGCTCACTTTCGAAATTGATAATGATTAAATTTCTCTAATTTTGAAATTGGTTACTTGTCTTATTTTTATTTTACTTTAAAAAACATTATTTTATTTTTTATTTAATAAAGTATTCTCATTAGCATTAAATACAATTTAGTTTAAAAATTTTAAAAAATATTTTTAATTTAATATTAAAATCAAGGGCTTTCATGACTAAAAATCATAGGTTGGTATGGCAACTTATTTAACTATAAAAGAAAAATAGTACAAGGGCTTGTTTAAACAAAGTGTAGTAGTTTAAGGGGTTTTTTAGTATATTAACAAAAAAAAATCTCTCTAGAAAATATTTGGGTAAACCACATTAGTAGTCACCCAACTATTTATAAATTTATTTTTTGGTCACCCAACTAATTAAATTTTGTCTTTTTGGTCATCAACTAACTAACGTACAAATGAAAATACTAAAAAATCTAAGATAGTTGGGTGACCCAAAAAGAAATTCACTAATAGTCGAGTGATCATTTTTGTAACTTTTTATAGTTGGATGACCAAAAAAGAAATTTACTAACAGTTGGGTGACTAATACTATAGTTTACCCAAAATATTTTTTCATAGGCCCTATTTTATTTTATTTTGGGCCTAAACCAAACAAGGCCCAATTAATTACCATTAAAAAATCCGCTAAGCCTAAAAAAACCAAATCCGACAAATCTTATTGCCCTTTTTCATCTTTTTTTCTCTCATCTCGTGTCTTTTCTGAGTTCCGTACACTCAGCTTCAAAATTACTCTTTTATTTTTCATGTAATAAAATAAAAATAAAAATAAAAATAAAAATAAAAAAGAAAAAGAAAATCCGTTTCTGGGAATAACCGACCGATCCGTTTCCAAAAATAAGACAGTCTTCTCTTTTTCATTTTTTTTTTCTTTTTATTTACGCACATAAAAAAATATTATAAATTATAATACAATCTTTATTTTGGAGAAAAAGAAAAAAAAGTATGGCTTTTTCTAGTCCTCGCACTGTGGAAGAGATCTTCAAAGACTATAGCGCTCGACGCTCCGGTCTTGTTCGTGCTCTCACTTACGGTGACTTTCTCTTTCTGTAAACCCTAACTTCATTCATCCATTTAAATTTTTTTATTAATTTTTTTGTTATGCTTTCGTTTGGTTTTGATTCAGATGTAGATGATTTCTACTCGCAATGCGATCCAGGTAAGCTTCTTCTTTTCTTTTTCGTTTTTGTTTGTTTTTATTTGAGGAATATAGAGATAAGAATTCTGGTTTGCCTGTGGGAGTGAACTGAGGTTGATAGAATCGATCTGATTCAATTTTGAATCGCGGAGTTCCTTTTGCCTCTGCATGCGATTTTCCGCGATTGTTTCAAGTTTCTGACCTCCGTCGGTCATTGGATTTCAATCTTTATCGTGAGTTTCTTTTTAGGTAAAATTTAAAATGAGTTTTTTTTTTGTTAAAGTGTAGGAAGTTGATTGGAAATTATAGAGGAAATTTTTATCGAAGTTACTTTTATCTTCTTGTTTTAGGTCATTTTTATGCCAGTTGTTTGATTTAGATGCGGAATTGTTTTCTTTTTGTCTTTTTGACTGTTAGAATTTTGGTCTGAGTCTTGAGAAGGGATAGAAAATTTATTCATATGCAGTAAGCAATACATTTTTGGTTTCTGTTTCATTTTCCCCTACCTTTTTTCTTTTAGATGCTAAATTTGGTTGAGCAATGTCCAAGTTGTGTTTCATTGTAGGTTGTAGTATTTGTGGTTTTGAATGTGGATATAATTTTGTTCTTGAAGTATTTTGATTTGTTGCTGCTTAGATAAGGAGAATTTGTGTCTGTATGGACACCCAAATGAGGCTTGGGAGGTAGCTTTACCAGCAGAGGAAGTTCCACCTGAGCTCCCTGAGCCAGCCTTGGGTATCAATTTTGCTAGAGATGGGATGAACCGGAAAGACTGGCTTTCACTGGTTGCTGTGCATAGTGATTGTTGGTTGCTTTCCGTGTCTTTCTACTTTGGAGCTCGGCTTAATCGCAATGAAAGGTACATTGTTCTGGCATCTACCTTTTCCCTACTAGAATTGAAATATTTCATTTGCACTGATATTGTGTTTATGATCTGAGTTTTCTTCTGTTGCTAGTTGGTGCTAAACAATTATTTATCTTAGTCATAGTGGTATATGAATGCCTATGATTTGACATAACATGAAGCTGTGTTGGGCTGAAATTGGGAAAAATAAGCATCAGAATTCTGGTGATGTTGGAATACTTTTATCTATATTGGCCACTCTTAGAAGTAATGTCCCTTATTGAGTAGAATTTATTCTATCAAGGTCATAGTTTTGTTATATTTTCTTCTGGTTTTGTATTGAGCTAGACCAATGAATGTGAGACTGCTAGAATGATGTGGCATATGTTACATATGCTTTCTTTTGTCCTCTTACCTGCTTTGCGGACATTTTATATTTTAGTTTTTAAACTGCTGGCAGTTGTTTCCATGCTGTTTGTGTGATATTTTGAGTGTGTGAAACCGTGATACTCTATAGTCACATGAAGCCATGAATAGTCTTTAGGTGGTTTATTTTCACTGAACTTTAGCTTGTTGAAGATACAGGGTGGTTACAGTATGCTGTTAGGATTGAGGGAGTGTGCAATGTTGATTTGAAATTGAAGCGAGAGTGAAACAATCTAGAAGGAATTTCATTGGGTGGGGATCAGTGAGTGGATGGCCAAGTGCTTGGAGCTGAGAGGTTTATGGCCATTTAAGGAACTTCACCGCAAGCATTTAATTGTCAGCACCAATAGAACTCCTAATTGCACTTTGAGTGCACTACAAAGTGATATTTATATCAGACTAGGAATCCTTTTTTCACATTGTGGGTTTTGGCTTCCGATGCATTGCATGCAATCTCAGTGGATTCTCTGTCTAGCCACCGAGATACTAACCTAGATTTTCAAAATCCACCACCAATGCAGTGCTAAAGACTTTATCTCGTTTATCTAGCGTCATCCACTCTGTTTATGGATAGTTAGATGGGAATCTAGAGGTTTAATACCTTCTGTCCTCTATCTTAGTAACCCTTTAGGTGGAGACCAACATCTCCTTATTTAATGCTTTTATTCTCAATCTTGGGAGGCTACTTTGAAGGTCCTTCCAAAATAATCTGAGAATGATCCCCTGTTTAAATAATTGCCATAACTCTTAATTTAATTGAACTAAGATGCTTTGCACCTAATATTGATGTCATTTGAACATTCATTTAACCTTTCTTGGAGTTTGTGGCAGGATAGGCTTTCTAAGCTTATACTTGGGTAAGATGTGAGTATGTTTTTCTGCCTTTCTTGATTTTTTCCCGAGCTGGTTTTGTCAATTAAGTTCCTGATTGTAGGCATTACTCTTGTTCTTGGATACCTAATATAGTGCTCCAATGATAAAAGAAAAAAAGGGATTCTTTTTTTTGTTCATAAGAGAAATCGTTTCCTTAACTGCAACCTGAACTCATCAAAGACCTCTTTTAGCATTCTTTCTCCTTCTCTGCCCTCTTTTTTTGTCTCAATTTTAGAATCCAAGACAACAGCTTAATGAAAGCCACTAGCTTACAAACTAAAGGTTGTTATGTTGCCCCAAAAATTGTATTGCGAATCCCCCTCCCAACCTTTCCCTCATAAATTTTCATTAATATCTCAAATCAGCTCATCCTAGTTTGTATTAGGTCAATTTGTTGTTTATTTGGGTAAAATTGTATTTTGCTGTTTCATCAATATAACATTAGGTCTGGCAAAATAGGATGTTGATCAAAGAGACTTGTAAGAACTCTTTCTATCATAGATGCTTTATATATTGTACTAAATGATAATATATATACATATGCGCTAAAGTAGATAGAGGTCAGGTTGAGCCAGCACTTTGGATCTTTGAAGCTAGCTATGTACTTGAGAATTTCCACTTTCACCATTTAGGCCTTAAATTGGTAACTCCTTTGTTCTACTTGTGCTAGACAACCTTGACATGCATGCATATTTTAACAAGCATGCATGTTTTTACCTAGAAGGTTACCTTCTCGGGCATGTGTTTCTGGTTGTAGACTAGAAGTTGGTGTGCCCTTTTTTTTTTTCTTTTGGTATGACCAAGGTGTTCTTCATGTCCGTTTTACGGTCCATGAAGACTAATCCTTTCAGGGTTCATGGATGCTCCTCCCGGCAATGGCGTCTCCTGGGTTTAAACATGAGTTTTTTCCTTTGGAGTGCAATGTGCCTTACTACTACACCCAACCCTTGTAGGTGAAGTTGATGTGCCTTTGCATTGATATTTTATTCATTTTTCCTTTTAGAAAAGGTGTCATGTAGGTAAGATCACAAATCAAAATGGACCCAGCCCAGCTATCAGGTTGTTGGTTCCTGTGATGTCAACCTTCTGCTCTCTCTCTCTCTCTCTCTCTCTCTCTATTTATATATATATATATTTATGTATTCAGGAAGTTCTTTGTGACAGAGAGTTTGTGCCTTTTACTCAACAGGAAGCGCTTATTTAGCATGATAAACGATCTTCCAACTGTCTTTGAAGTTGTAACTGGAAGGAAGCCCATAAAAGACAAGCCCACAGTAGAAAGTGGAAGCAAATCGCGAAACAGCACGAAGGTAAATTTGCGATGTCCCCTCCATTCACGAGAATAATGAATGCAATTGAAACTGTTAAATGTGAGCATCATAACATCATTGCTCTTTCACTTGTTTTTGTATTTATAATTTTACCTTTTGCCTCTCAGAGATCAATTGATGGACAGCCAAGAAGCAATCCTAAGTTAGTTGATGAAAATTATGAGGAGGATGAAGAAGAGCAGGGCGATACCTTTTGCGGGATTTGTGGTGGAGGATACAATTCTGATGAGTTTTGGATCGGTTGTGACAACTGTGAACGGTGGTACCATGGAAAGTGCGTGAAGATAACACCAGCCAAGGCCGAATTGATTAAGTTCTACAAGTGTCCATTATGCACAAAAAAGGCGAGACAGTAGCCAGCCGATGGAGGGAAGGACGACTAACCTGATCGGTTTTTATTCACAGATGATGTTTTAAAGCAGCAGCTACAATGAATGCAAATTCTCTTTTTCTTTTTTTTACTGAAAAAATCCTTCCTTAAATTGCAAAACCAAACTACTTTGGTACTTTAGGTTCATGAATGAGATGCAGTGGCATAAAATGCATAGGATTGGTGTAGATTAAAACTGTCCTTTTTTAAAATTTTTACTTACATTATCGTGTCGAGAAGCAGAGAATGCAGTCTTCCAGTTTCCGAATGTTCGGAATCTGGTTTGATACTTAGCTGCTCTTCACTCCTAATGGCTGTTCTGGTGGCCGATGGATTTACTTTTTATGTGCTTATTATTAATTCACATCATGTTCATCAGTTTTCATATGATATCTAGATTTTTTTCCCTAACTTAAAATAGAGTTGTTCAATTGGACTACTTGCTACGATCAAAAGGTTCCTCTGATATTTAGACCAAAATCTTTAAATAGCATTTTTTTTAATGTTGTCTAAAGTTTTTTTTTTTAATATTCAAATATTTTGTTCATTTTTAATTAACAGGATTAAAATTTTCACTTCTTTTATGATTTTTTTTAAATAAATAAAAGGCTGTTTTTGTTTTTGGTAATTTCTGAGGTTTAGGGTCCGAATTTTGTATGCAAACCCATTTCTTATTCTTTAATGTAGACTTTATTTTAGGCCTGTATATTTATCATTTTTTTTAAGTACAATTATTGCCAGGGTATACCAAAGACCATCAATGAAAAATTATATGTGAAACCCATGTCTCAAAACTGGGTATACCAACTACAGAAAGATTACCCCAAAAAAAAAAAACCCTACCAAAAAGATTGCTTCAACTACTTATCATGGCTAAGTTAGTGAACCATGCTCCTATTTTTAGTTATTTTTCATGTATATAAATATGAGTACTTACTCCAACTTCAATGTATCACTTTTCGGTTCAATTCTATCACTTTGTTGTTGTTTTTTCTTTACTTATATTAATTGTGATATTACTCTTGTTTATTATGAAATTCAAGTGAGTCATTAAATTTGATCAAAGAGTTGTTTTACGATGTGCGTGTTAAATTTTGATGCTTGAATATGCTCCTTACTATAAAGATGTGCTAGGTTACTGGGGCCAATGAGATAAGATTATCAAATAATTGTATTTTCAGACGAGGAATGGAGAATATAACTATTCTTTGCAAATTTTTGAAAGTCTTTTATGATGTTACTTGTGTTTTTTTCTGATTCTAATTATCTAACGATTGCTCTTTATTTTAGAGGGGTTTGGAAGGTTCACATGGTCTTGCTTGATGTAGTTAAATGACCTCATTCTTTTTTAACTCTAATAGTTAAGCAAATGCAAGAGAAATTTAATAAATATTAGGCTAAGTATTCTTTGATATTGTCATGTGCTACAATTTTAGACCCTCGTTACAAGTTAAATTATGTGAAATATTGATTTACTACAATTTATGATACTCATGCTTCGGACTTTTTGCAAACCATTCTTAGTAATTTTAAACTCTTATTTGATGAGCATGTTAAGAACTCCAAATTCACAGCTTCCTCTTTGTCCAGGAGTTCCAATATTTCGGATAATGATCCTATAGATTCTAGTTTGCATCAATTCAATGTTAATAGGGCTGATTTGGGAAGAGATTATAATAAGAGTGATGATTATAAACGATATTTAAGTGAATTCAGTACTGAGAGTGAAAAGTCACAGTTGGACATTTACTTGGAAGAACCATAGCTTGAGTTGAATAGCCAAACAGATGTATTGGATTATTAGAGCAAAAGTTCAATTCGATATCATGAGCTATTATTATTGGCTCGTGATCTTTTGACAATTCCGATATCGACTGTAGCTTTTGAGTCAACTTTTAGCATGGGGAAGAAAGTTATCACACCTTTGAGGAATTCACTTAAACAAAAAAACGGTTCAAGCCGTTGTTTGCTTTGATGACTAGATGTGCAAACTAAAGGATTTTCAACAAGTAATTATTATTTTCGTTTTATTGTTATAATTTTATAACATTTTATCAATTCAATTATCTAACTGTTGATTCTCATTTAACTTACAATTTATAGCTTGTTATAAAATCAGATATGTTAATTAGTTGATATGTAGATATTTTGGTTGGTTGATTACATTTTACAAGTTATTTTTGGTGGTGTTTTGGGTACTGCTTTACTATTATTCCACTTTCGCTTTTAATATTGTTTAGATATGGTAGAACATTTATTTTATTGTTAATTTTGTTATTATTTTAATTGTAACTATTTTAATACAATTTTTAAAATATATTTTTAAAATATTTTTGTTTGCTTATATGTAGACTTTTCATCTATACTTAAATACTATGACAACTATATGAAATTTTATTAACCTTAGTCTCTTTATGGTCTGAATCTTTATTATATGTGTCTGCAAGACTAACTCTAATTGTGCTCACATTTTGTAAAGATTTGTTATATAATCCAATTTTTGACCTTTTTAAGTTTATTTTTGTCACTCAATCATGAAAAGTTACAGAAGGATCATCTAACTATTTAATTTTCTCTGTTTTGGTTATCAACGGAGTAATGATGTCAACTTTTAAAATTGACATAATAGCAACTTTAATCCTCAATGTTTACACATTGTGTAATTTGGTCCTTTTTGTAGTTTTGTTTTTCTTTGTGACCCTTTCACTTAAAACACTAAATAAATAAATAAATTTATCAACTAAATTTGATTGAAAATATATAAAAAAATAAAAACACCTAAAAATCTAAGATTATAATTTTCATCTTTTCTCATTCTTTTAAAATGAACCCTCAATGTCACAAAAAAATATTGCAAAAAAAGAGAGAGAGACCAAATTACACAATGTATAATGTTGAGGGTTAATTTTTTTAGAATAAAAACTAAATTGATATAATTTATAAATTTGAAGTGTTAAAGTTGCTATGAAGCTAATTCTAAAAACTACCACCATTAACAACTAATGATTGAAAAAGATAAAATTGAATAGTTAAATGACAAAAAAAAATATTAATAGTTAGATCACTATTAGTTGAATTTACCCTTTAATTTTAATAATGTATTTTATACCTATTGTTTTCATGGGAGAGAGAAAAGGAAATGAACGTTGAAACAGTGGAAAGTGGAAGGCTGAGTCAGTGCAGGGGCATATCTTGTCTGTCTGTCACCCACCTAAATGGAAGTGAAACGCGTAAAAGGGTGGCTTACAACTTGGAATCTCTCATTTTTTTGTGTCATCCTCAATTTCATTCCATTTTTTATTTGTAAATAAGCAAAAAAGCAATACAAAGGGGACCCCTTTAGCCCTTTCCCTTTGAAAATTTGAGCTTTTTTTTTGGTCTTGGAGTTTGACCATAACAGAAAGAGAAGGGAAGATAACTCACACTTTCCTCTCTTCTTCCTCAAAAATCAACACTAACCCATTCTTTAAAAGCCTCTCTACTTTGCTCTTCTTTTCTCCCTCAAAGCTTTTCTTCATATCGAATCCATCTCAAAGACTGCTTTTAGGTAAAAAAAAAAGACTTCGACTTTGGCTTTGGTTCTGATTTTATGTATGTTTTGATATAATCCTTTTTATGAATTCATGAGTTTTAGCTTGTTGGGTTTTTTTTTAGTCAAAAGTAGTGAATTTTACAGTAAAGGGAATTGTATGATTGAATTTTTATGGTATTTGGAATTTTGGAGTTGGGGTTGTTTTGCTTTCAGTCTTTTGGTCTAAGCACGAGTGTTTTGTTCTTGATTTTTGCTTATGGAATGAGACACTGAACTCTTGTTGTTGTAATAAGTATGCAGGTTTGTTGGGGAATGTGCTGTGGTTCAAAATCTGAACTTGTTCCTTCAAATTTCACCATGGAAGGTGAGCTACAAGAGCATAAAATTGGTGCTCTATGTAAATGTTCGCTTTTGCTTGAATTGGCTGCTTCTAATGATCTAGTGGCCTTTAAAAATGAAGTAGAAGAGAAAGGTTTGGATCTTGGCGAAGCAAGTTTGTGGTATGGTAGAAGAATTTGGTCTAGAAAGATGGGATTTGAAGAAAGGACGCCTTTGATAATTGCTGCCATGTTCGGTAGCGTGGATGTTTTGAAATACATCATTGGAAGCGGCAAGATCGATGTGAATGACGCTTGTGGTACCGATGGAGTTACTGCTTTGCATTGTGCTGTTGCTGGTGGTTCGGATTCTTCGGTTGAGATTGTCAAGTTGTTGCTTGATGCATCTGCTGATGCTAATCGTGTTGATGCTAATGGGAGCAAGCCCATCGATCTGGTTGTGCCGGCTTTAAAATCCTTGAGTAGTTCCAAAAGAAAGGTGATCGAGTTGTTGCTGAAAGGTGTTAGTGGCTGTGTTCTTAACGAGAAGGCTGAATCAGAAAAGACGGTGTTGCCTCAGTTGTTTAAAGAAGGGTCTGAGAAGAAAGAGTATCCTATTGATGTATCGTTGCCTGATATCAACAATGGTATCTATGGAACTGATGATTTCAGGATGTATACCTTTAAGGTGAAGCCTTGCTCAAGGGCATACTCCCATGATTGGACCGAGTGTCCTTTTGTTCATCCCGGTGAGAATGCGAGGAGGAGGGACCCAAGGAAGTACCCTTATAGCTGTGTGCCGTGCCTGGAGTTTCGGAAGGGTGCATGTCCTAAGGGTGATGCTTGTGATTATGCACATGGTATTTTCGAATCTTGGTTGCATCCTTCTCAGTATCGAACAAGGCTTTGCAAAGATGAAATTGCCTGCGCACGTAAAGTCTGTTTCTTTGCTCATAAACTCGAAGAATTGCGTCCCGTGAATACTTCCACTGGATCAGCTATGCCTTCACCGAGGTCTGCTGTTATCAATGCAGCGGATATGGCTAATTTGAGCCCTCTAGCACTTGGTTCATCTGCCTTGCCATTGCCTACCACTTCAACGCCGCCCATGTCTCCTTTGGCTGTTGCTTCCTCTCCAAAGTCTGGGGGCTTGTGGCACAAGCAAGTTAACCTCACCCCACCTACGTTGCAGCTACCGGGTAGCCGCTTGAAGACGGCTTTTAATGCCAGAGATTTTGATTTGGAAATGCAACTACTTGCGCTCGAGAATCATGCTAGCCAATTGCAGCAGCAACAATTGATGGATGAGATATCGAGTCTCTCCTCTCCATCTTGTTGGACTAAGGAATACAATAGGCTTGAAGATTTAAAGCCTACCAAACTCGATGATGCTTTTGGATCTCTCGATCCATCTCTGCTATCTCCGTTGAAGGGACTGTCAATAGAATCCGTAACACAAACTCAATCACAATCTCGCCAAAACATGAACCAACTCCGTGCAAGCTACCCAACGAACCTTTCATCATCTCCAGTGAGGAAGCCCTCAGCCTTTGGTTTTGACTCATCTGCTGCTGTAGCTGCAGCAGTAATGAATTCCAGGTCTTCGGGATTTGCAAAACGGAGCCAGAGTTTTATAGACCGTGGAGCAATGATCGGTCGTGCTGGACTTACTACATCTGCTAACTCAAAAACTATGATGTCTTCAAATATTTCTGATTGGAGCTCCCCTGATGGGAAACTGGATTGGGGTATTCAAGGAGATGAGCTGAACAAGCTTAGAAAGTCTGTTTCTTTCGGGTTTCGAAACAACAATCCCACCACTACAGAAACAACGAACATGATGCCAACCGATGCTGATGAGCCAGATGTATCTTGGGTTCATTCCATTGTGAAGGATGCTGCACCTACGGAAGCTCGATTGCATCAACAACAGCGATACAGTCTCGGTAAAGGTGTTCGAGAAACACTTCCACCATGGATGGAGCAAATGTACATAGAGCAGGAGCAGATGGTGGCATAAGAAAAAGATCCCTTTGCTCATTGCCTTATTCTAACTTATATTATTTCATATTGTATCAATCAAGAAGTAAAACCTATATGAGCAGGAAGAATTAAGTGACTGCTCACATTAGAGAATTAGGAGAAAGATGGGATAAGCAACATGGAAATTTATTGATTATTTCATATTTTCTTTAAATAGGAGGGATAAATTCTCTATGTTTTTAACGAGGAATGTGTTCTTATGTATATTTAATACAATTGAAGAAGTTTATTTAACTTAATTTATTTCTTATCTTTGGTAAAGCGAAACGATTCAAGAAGGTTCTATTCAACAAAATGATTCATCATACTTATAAATAAAAAAATTGTTAAGCAACTTTGAAAAATAATTAGTTTGTATATATGATAAAACTATTTTACTAAGCATTTATTGTAACGACGGTTCCAACAAAAACAGACAAAGTAAGAGAAATAAAAATAGAAAAGAAGCGATACAACTGATCTTTGTTTACGTAATTTAAACACAACGATATTACACTATAAGAGTACACTTATTTCCCTACCCACTAAAACTCACAACTCCTTCCCAAGCATGTGCAGCCCCGGTAAAGAATTAATTATCCCACACCACACAATACCCACTCAACAGTGATCCGACTAAGTGTTACAAACTCCATAGTCAACTAAGCAAACACTCAAAAGTAGAAAGAAATAAAAAAAGTTGATCGAAGACAAGATGCACCCACTTTCGGTAGAAAATCAACTCTCAAAACTTGATTTCCTAAGGGAGAATGTCCCCTATTTTCAGGCTCAGAGAGCAGCAAAATATTCTCCTCTAAAGCAACTGATAAGTCGGAGATAATTATCTTTAAAAAAATAGCACTGTAACCATACAGAGATAATAAGATTTCCATGCTTATCGAACCATTTCAAGGAATTCGATTGGGAGACTAAAATCTTTAATCGACCTATGCTACTATTTTGTCAATATGTCATACTTAAATAGGCCAAATTTGTTATAAAGGTACATGGAATGAGTAGCAACAACTTCCCTAAAAATCTCCCCATTGGCACTTTGACAAAACAAAATGACTAAAGCTCCCCCTGCACATATGGCGAAAAACAAAAATGAACACAAAGATATATTTACACAGTTCAGTTTCTCTACATTTGCAGGGCTTTGTTCATAGTGATAATTCATTATCTTTACACCTTGTACAATAGGTGATTACAAGAACTAACACTTACCAGATTAGCAATCTCAATTTTGCACCTAAGATTTAGATTATTCTCCTCGAAGTTTTCCCCTAAAACTAAGTGACTCACTTGATTACTTACAAAATCTACTAAATAATAGGATAAGTGCTAAAATTCTCCTCACCCTTTTACTTACACAAACTTTTGAATATATAAGAGCTTAAGACTTGTTAAGATAAAGATCAATTGCAATCAATTTTTCCATCAACATAGCAAGATAATTAGCATGGATAATATCTTCAATATGACCAGCATAAGCCTTCAAATATTTAGGATATGTTAACAAGTTACCTGATCCAATCCAATCTCCTCAAAATAGGGAAGTCGATTTTCTTAATCGAATCCAAATAGAAAATATTATTATTTTCTAAATAAAAAATTTATCAAATGTTTTAACCACATTTTTTAAATAGAAAATATTATTATTTTTTAAAACAAATGTTTAGACATTTTCTCCCTATACAATACATTATACATCACTAATAAAATTATTAAATATTATATTTAATAAAAAATGTTAATATAAAGATAAAAACATAAAGATAATGTTAACCATATTGCTATTAATCTAATACATGTTAAAATTCTATCTAAAAAAGGTTAAAACATGTTCTAAGTTTTTGTACATTTTTTGTATTCGTGAGAGAATGTCTCTTATTTTGATCAAAGTTTATTTTGGTTTTTTTCTTCTCCCAATTAAACTCTATTTTTAGTTCTCCATTTAAACTCTGATTAACCTAGAGTTGTTGTAATTATATATGCTACGAATTTTAGCTTATAAATAGACCTTAGTTACTCTAAATTTTACACATCAAAAATTATTTAGATTGAGATAGTTTTGTTATTTGTTTTAAGGGGTTTTTCTTTTAATTCTCTCCATCTCTTGTACTCTCCTTTATTATAGTGAAATCTCTTTTTCCCATGTTTTTTATCCTCTTTTGAGGAATTTTTTCACGTAAAATTTGCATGATCTTATTTTATTCACTTTGTTCGTGGCTTAACCGAGTTTATCCCCAACAATATTTGGAATTCAATCTCTTTATTTTATTTATTTTTAAGAATTCAGTCCCCCTACTTTTTAAAATCTAAAAATACAACTCTAATTGTTAATACCATTAGAAATTTTCTGTTCAATTTTTTGCGACATGAATACCAGGTAAATAATTTATTTTTATTTCAAAATATCACACCAACAATATTTAATAAAAGAAATTCATGAACTTAAATCTTTATATTCGAAAATTAGAGAACCCGAATTCCTAAAAATAAAAATAAAAAATCAAAATTTGAATGCAAAAAGAATACATAAACTTAGAGTATATTTAATAATTTAAATTAAAAAAAATCTTGTTTGAGACACTTTATTAACAAAATACATTCTACCTAATACACCAACCAATACCATTGATGGCCACAATTTCCCTAAGAACAAGGCAGCAGGCTGCCACTCCCTGCAAAAAGCTAGGCATAATTTATTGGATTCCCAATATCAGTATGCTGCTTGCCTATTGTCTTCTCTGCCCCCCCCCCCCCCCATTTTATCCTCTTAACCATATATTATTAATGCACTAAAATCCTGAAAAAGGATGAATAAAAAATATTTAAAATTTGAATTTGTGGGTTAATTATTTTTAGATGTCTGGTTATACTGACATTATATACAACTGATTGCAGGCTCAACCATGTGCAACATCTATGACATCAAAACATTTTTAACCTTTTGTTATTCTTTTAATTTCTTTATTTTTAATATTTATGTTTTTGAATTTCGGAAATGTTATATCAATTTATTAGTTTTACGTAATACAAAAAAAGTATGTCATTTTAGTTAATCGATTTAATTAACTATTACGGTTTGAGTCAATCCTAGAATTTAAAATGCACGGTACGAAACGAATAACATATATTTGACTAAACTGATTTAACTATTACAGATAAACTTGATATTAAAATCAAAGCTATATATATTTAAAGTAATTTTTCATTTCCTCAATTCATGCGTGTATGACCTAAAGCTTTTGCACCAATCTTTGACAACAACAAAATGTATACACATTTAATATATACTTTTTTTACAAAGCAAGTTAAGGTCATTGTTTCTTCTTAATGTAGACTTAAATTTTCTTTTATTTAAGCATATGGACAATGTTAAGAAAACCAGAGTTAAATTGGTTCGATTGATTCGTCCGATTCGATTAAATAAAATATTAAGAATTTAAAAAAATAAAAAATATAGATAAAATTAGTTTAACTGATTTTTAAATCCAATTCAATCGATCCATACCAGTTTATGAATCATCTGGTTCAACTTTCTTTTCGAATAAATTTTTTAATCTAACTAATCAAATTTGATTAAGCAAATATTGCGGAAAATATTTTGCACAAATTATCCTAAATTTTCAATCTTCAAAGATCTATATACCTAAATAAAAGTTGTCTCCTAAAAAATATCCTGCTAGAATGATGGCACGTGTGAAAAGGAAAGCAATTATACGATGTGGAGGAATAAGCCACGGGTATATATTTTCTTTAAAATAATTTTTAATAAAAATTTTGACTTAATTAATTCAATATGTCGAAAAATATTTAATTGGTTAAATGGATTGTTTTTTTAATTTAAGAAAATAACCGTTTTTTTAAAGAGAGAGTATGAAAGCGCATTCAACTGGGCATGCTTTCTACACAGTTGGTAGGAAAGCGCGCCCACTTAGACGAACTTTTTTTTTATAATTAACTCTTTTGATATTTTATTTTTTTAATTATTATATTTAAAGAAAGATAATGTAAATTTTATAAAAATAAATAAATTCGTTATCTCATTTAAGATGATGTATTATCATTGGTAAAAGTAGCATGAAAATTTTTATATTGGTAGGCAGATTGTATTTTGTCTATTTTACTCAAAAGTGGATAAACTAGTATTTCTGCATTAAATAAAAGAGCAAATTGGACTCTGTTAAAAATTTCGCCCATTTTTACTATTAAAACTAGTATTTATAAATCAACATGAGGTATATGTGGCATGCTACGTGTAACTGTTTGGTTACTCCGTCAATCACACTAGTTTTTAACAATAGAAATGGATGAAATTTTTAATGGAAACGGCCAAGTTGCTTTTTGATCTAACGTATAAAGATTAATTTGTCCATTTTTTGAGTGAAGGGGACAAAATGCAATCTGACTCCTAATACAGAAGCTTTCATGGTGCTTTTACGTAATTTTATTCACTAACCGTAAATAGAATTATACCGTGTTAATGTATCAAATATAATTTTTTTTAAAGAATCAAATATAAATCTTTGAAATAATTAAATTAAAAATCAAAGATTTGATTTTAATTAGTCCACATGTAAGAAAAAATAATACATACACACGTGTGACACACCCACTTCACTATATATATTCAACAACATTTATATTTCTGATATATACATATTATAGTATACAGCTAAGGGTCCATTTTATCTTTCCATGCCCATGGCATTTTCAACTCACAAGCAACATCAACACCTGCCAAACTTGTACGGCGCCACCGCGGCCCCACCGCCAACCCCTTCCGCCCAACCCAACCATCACACCGTCACGTCATCCGTCGCCGCAGATGAACTTTCCAATCTCCTCCACCGCCTCCCTCCTACTCTTTCCCTCCCTAAACGCCGCTCCTCCACATCCGCCACCTCTCCTCCTCCTCCTACCCTCTCTTTCTCTGACCCTAACTTTAATCATCTCCTTCTCTCCTCCGGTTCAGAACTCGGCTTCCTCCAACTCACAAACCATGACATACCATCCCAACTCGCTAACTCAGCCGAGACTGAGTCTCTGTCTCTCTTTGAACTCACCAGAGACCAAAAAGAATCGTGTTTCCCTAAAAACTGGCCTTTAGGCTTTGATGCTGATGATGATGACGAGGAAGAAGAAGATGGGGATGGAAAGGGTGAGTCCTTTTGCTTTGATACTGAGTGTTCAACTGAGACAACAACCGATTTATCATTGACTTCTCTAAGAGAGTTCACACGGGCTTTAGAGAAACTGGGTTTGAAGATCATTGATAAGTTGGCAGATGCAATGGGGTTTGATAACTCGATAGGAGAGGACCCGACCCGGTTCCGTTCATTGATGTGGATATCAGAGGGTTTACATGGGGACCATGATAAACCATCGGGCGGGTTTTACCCGTATGTGATCGGGTTGCAATACCAAATCAGGTGTCAAAAATATTCCTTGTTGAAGGATTCGGGTTCGGTTTCGGTTTCGCCCCAAGTGGACTCAATCATGGTCACTCTTGGTGACATTGCTCAAGTAACTTTTATTTCACCCTCAACTCATTTATTAGTATTAATTTTTAATTAATATTTGCCAAACTTTTATATATCTTCCTTTTTGGCAATTTACAACTATCATTATCTAACTCATAAATTTAATTTCTTTTCCAATCTCAATTTCTATGGTTGAAATCCGTACCAATCGAGTGTTTAATGAAAAAAATCAAAAAAAAATCATTATGTACTTAATTTAGCCATTATTTTAAATAAAAATTTATAGCTTATTTAGGTATGAATTAAATGTTAGGATTAATCTGGACTAGACCGATTGGATCGAGGATCGAGAATCGATGGGATGATTAAATTAATGATAGTTTTAGTTATGTATTTTGTAAGCTGGTGAATCTAAAATTCAGTATATGTATTGGCAGGTTTGGAGCAACGGGAAACTAAGCAAAGTGAGAGGAAGACCAATGGCATGTTTAGGCGACGGAAACAAGTCTCGTCTCGTATCAATGTCACTATTAGTGACGCTTCCATGTAATAGTAGAGTTACACCTTTGCTTCCGGAGGTCGTCGGTGAAGAGGGAACTGGCGACGAAGATGATGAAAGTCAAGTTTGTGGAAGTAAGGAAGAGCAAGAAAAGAGATTGTTTAATTCATTTTCCTTTGAAGACTATGCATGGAGAGTTTATAATGAATGTTATCTCTTTAATGATCCACTCGATAGATATCGAATTTAATGGGTTTTTTTTTTTTGTAATTTTTCTCGATTTTAGTACTGTTGCTGTTATAACAATTTGAAGATCGTGGATTCGAGTGTGTTTAAAAAATAATATTTTTCGATTTGATTAGTTGGGATTTAAAGAGATATATGGGTAATTTAAGAAATATATTAATTTTTTTCTTTTATCTTTATAAATAATGGAATTTTTGTCAATGAAATAGTAGTGTAATTTTGTTTTGTATTTCAATTATTATATAGTATAAGTTTTTATTATTAAGGGTGTTTAAACGGTTAATCGAATCGAAATATTACGATCAATTTGGTCGGTTAAGAAATGAGTAATTAAATAATAATATTTAAAAAAATTACAGTTTCATGCTTAGGAAACACTATTGGGTGGTGATACGACATTTTTTGGGACTAGGGTTTGTTGTCCCTATTATGTAGATGGGCTTATTGGGCCTTTGTCATGTATTAGGTATAATTATATGTGTTCTTTTGATTTAATCAACCAAATAACCAATTTTTTAATTTCCCAAAATATCAATTAATTAAATTAATTCACCAAATTAAATTATTTTTACAATCCAATTCTAATTCCATTAAAATCATGATGACGTTAGCGTACTAGAATTTATGAGGAAATATATTTAATTTCCGGGTTCAATAAAACTATGATTTTCCATTTCGAATTTTAATTATTTAATTTCAATCAATTAAATAATAGTTTGAAGAAATTGATTTAATCTCTAATTCATTGTTTCTACTTATTGAGAAAATGCATTCAATGATGATAATGATACATGCGACTTATTTCTCTTAACCGTCATTTTCATTCATTTCATAATATTAGTTCTACATGCAATCTATTTTAGGTTTTGTCAAGCTAGCAGAGAGACCGATTGGATATATAATTTGTAATTAAGTTTCGACTCTTCGTCTATTACTTACAACATTGTTTAATCATGGACTCATTCCATTAAAGTACCGTGATTGAACTTTCACTCATTATATATCATTACGAAAACAATTATATAGAAGCTTGCCGAATGACCTTTTCCTAAATGTGTTACCCTCATGGGATATCCTTAATCTCTTCTTTGAGTTAAATCCATTCACCAATATGATCTTATTTTATCTCATGGTAAGCATTATATCTTCCTTCATGAAAAAGTTAATTACTAACAAATAGCAATTAAATCATTCATTTTAGGAAAATGACCCGTGGCCTTGTGGGTTTTCCATCTATCATATAATGCTAAAGACAGAATATCATTTACCCTTAATCGAGCAATGAATTCCACTATTGTAAATAAATTTATGTCATGTAGAAGTTGTATACTGATCTGCCATCAATGAATTTATGTTATTTTAGCATTATGATATGATCACATCCTGTAACTTAGTATAAGTTAAACATTAAGTAATCATTGAGTTAATATTTGCTTACATTTTGTTTTGCGTGCAAAAACACGTTTAGGAAAAATACAAATGATATCAATGTCAATAATGACATTTTATTAAATTAATCTATTAAAAAAATTAAAAGATTATATTTAGGGCACTAGATTCAAACAGGTTCAACTAAGGGGCCAAAGTAAGTTAGGAAGGAGTGTGTTATCCAAAGTGTAAAGGAGTTTTAGAGTGAGGGATCTCACTCTCTAGAATAATGTTTGTATTCTAAGGAATTTATGGTTTTTTTGGATCAAAGCAGGTTCACTACGGGTGGCTTGGACTGAGCGTTATAGGTTGAAAGGATGAAGTATCTTACAAGCACAACCACTTTATGGATAAAAATGTTGAGGCTTAAGCCTTTAATTCTTTTATTTTTAGGGGGAAGAATGATTTTCGGCCAGGCAAGGCCTAAGGTAAGCTTAGATAGAGGAGAGAAAAAGATCCTTAGCATAAGCTGATCTAGGGAAACCTTACCATACCAAGACATACTTTCATTGTTTGGTTGATTATACCAGACAAGCTTTCAGTGAAAACCAAATTGATCCTGGTTGTGTTCCATGCATGGACATCAGTAGGAAACTTGGGACCATCTCTTTGGTAGTTGTCCTTTGTCGAGGCAATTGTGGGAGCTTATTGTACAAGCATGTAGGCTACAACTAGTCCATATCTCTCTGCAAGAAAATTTTGAATGTAAACCCTTCTCATCATCTATCCTCGGAATTGCATGCAATGCCTTCATTTACATGATTTGACACTTATAGATTTTAAAGATCAAACTCGTATTTTAAAAGATCTTTTTTCCAAATATTAGACAAGTTTTTAAGTTTAGACAGATATTTTATCTCTTAAATAGGTGTACTCATCATTTAATTTATCGATAATATATACAATGACATATTAACCCATATAAAATTCATCCAAATTATTTAATGTTTACAACGACGTTGAGTAAGAAAATATATTGTTGAATCAATTATAGAAAGTACATATACCCAAATTGATGTAGATGGACCCTAGTGATAAGGTATTATATTCTATAGCTTCCTTGGCTTGGAATAAAAGTGATGGCCCACCCTTCAAAACTACCACCCCCATGAAGTGAAGTACTCAAACCCAAATATAAATTATAAAATAGATATTAATATTATTGATAGTATAAAAAAATGTGAGTTCGAATGCATTGGACTACATTATCTTCGTATTTAAAAATTGAGAAGGGGTTATGAAAAATTCTAGATATTATATTGAAAGATAAAAAAATTAAAAATCGTGATACTACACTCAAATATGTTGAAGGTTAAATGTGATATTTGAGATTAATATGGTTAATAAAATAAGAAGATGTGGTTGTCACCCAATGTGATATTTACCTATAAAACATCTTTCCACGTGTTGTGGACAAATAAATATCACACAACTTTTATATCATTTATTTATTTAAGATTTTGTTGGGAAAAAGAATATATGTATATATATATATATTAAATATACAATAATTTTTGGTTTGGGGAGGTTTAGTAACAATGCACCAACTAAAAACATTGACATTTGGAAGGATGATTAGGTGAAATATTTTACCATAATTACACTTTAAAGAAAGGAAATTATAGTTATACCCTTTGAAATGAGAAAGTTACTGGATTTGCTCTTTTAATTATTTCTTTTAAAGGGTGAATAGGAGAACTCAAAATCAAGTTTCCAATCATAAGAGTAAGGGTTAATATACTATCTGGTACTTGAGTTTGGTTTTAATATTCAATTTTATGTTTGAGTTTGGCGTTAATGTTCAATTTGATACCTAAATCTAACAATCCAATGAATATTTGACACATGTACTCTAGTTTTAAAAAAACACATGTACTTATTTGAGATAAAAAAAATCTCAAGTACCAAATTGCGCACATTGAAGTCAAATTCGGGTATCAAGTTGAGATAAAAAGAAACTCAAGTATCAAGTTCAATATTGAAGCTAAACTTAGGTACTAAATAGTATATTAACCCTGAGAGTATCAAAGAGTTAAAGATAATAAAAGAATATAAAAAGAGAGGTAATATACTATTTGGTATCTAATTTTGGTTTCAATGTTTAATTTGGTACCTGATTTTTCCCCCCAAATTAGTACATGAGTTGGCTTCAATGTTTAATTTGGGACCTAAGTTTTTTTCGTCCAATCTGATACCTGAGTTTGACTTCAATATTTAATTTGGTACCTGAATTTTTTCAATTTGATATTTGAGTTTCTTTTTGTTCCAATTAAGTATCTATGTTTTTTTATTAGAGCACACTTGTCAAACATTCATCGAGTAACATGGTCTGGATATCAAATTAAACATTGAAGCCAAACTAAAGTACCAAATTGGGACAAAAAGAAACTCAAGTATCAAATTGAACATTAAAACCAAACTTACGTACCAAATAATAGATTATCCCTTAAAAATAGTACTATATCATTTTTTTTATTTGATATAAGCTTTCTTCATGAAACTGATTGAATGATTATTATTATTATTATTATTTTTTGCTTGACCTTCTGCAACATTTGCAAACTAATCCAACCCCACTTGGGAAACAGATTCTGAAATGCATCAGGGCCCTTCATTTAATCTAACCCCACATAAGAATCACACTCAAAATTAACCATCTGATTAGAATACATCATTTTCCTTACATCCTCTATAGGTTGGTTGTTGACCATTTTGAGTTCCAAATCCCAAGGGGGTGAGAACCTGAAGTTTTGGGAGGATAGACAACAGGATTCCATGTCTGATGAAGCTTCCATATCAGTATGTAATGGAGAAAATTGGGTCTACCTGAAAATAGGTTTCAACACCACAACTACCAATATTCAAAGTCTGTACCTTATAGTTTGGATTAAGACCAACCAAGACAAGCTTTGAAATCACTCTTTGAGTTTTCTTTCTGAGGGGGAGATTGTTTTGATTGAAAAAGAAAGAATATATATGAAAACTTGAGAAAGACAACTCTCCCTCCACCAGAATATTTGCTAACCAGTTTTCATTTTGAAGAAAAACACCTTGTCACCACCAACCAACCCTTATTTAAACAAAATACGCAGTGAAGCTACCTGTCAGGTCCTTTTATTATAGGGAATGATTCAAATTAGTCATTAGTCAGTAGATCAATTTAGGCACTGCACCAGTAAATGGACTAATTTGAAGCAATACTTATAATAGAAGGACTTTCCATGGAATTTGACCCAAAATGAACCTAATTATATGGTCTCCTAACATGTGTATTTCTTCATATTTTTTCCCCTCTCTATATATTCTTCTCATGCAACCAGGTCGTGTCGTAAAGTAAGACTCTTTGGAGTGAAAATAGAGCGATGAAGCAACGCAAAACCAACAACAATCTTCCCATATTTGTTGTGGTTTTCACAGTTTTCTTGTTTGGGGTTTTCATGTACGATGAGGACGTCAAGTCCATAGCCGAGTTCCCATTTTCAACCCCTAAAGCTACCCAAATCCAAGACCAACAATCCAAACAAGCCAACAACCCAGAAAATGTGGTACTGCCATTGAACTCGAAAGAAACAACAAAGGAACCTGATGATGATGATCATCATCATGACTTGGAGGAATCCATTAATGTTGTGAAAGATGATGAGCAGCAACAAAAGATTGAAATACCAGTGGTTGAAGAAGGCGATGATGACGTTGAATTACCTCCAGAAGATTGTGATCTCTTCACTGGACAATGGGTTTTCGACAATGAAACATATCCTTTATATAAAGAAGATGAATGTGAGTTTCTTACAGCACAAGTTACTTGCATGAGGAATGGAAGAAAAGATTCTATGTATCAGAATTGGAGATGGCAACCTAGAGATTGTAATTTACCCAAGTAAGACCATTTCTTTATACACTTTTTTTGAAGATACTGATAGATTCTGACAGTTTTTGTTTTGTGATTTGTCTGTTACTAGGTTTAAACCAAGATTTTTCCTTGAGAAGTTGAGGAACAAAAGGCTTATGTTTGTTGGAGATTCATTAAACAGGAACCAATGGGAATCCATGATTTGTCTGGTTCAATCTGCTGTCCCTGCTGGAAATAAGAGCTTGAACAAATCTGGGTCTTTATCTGTGTTCAGAATTGAGGTAAAAGAAATTACCATATGAACAAAGCTTGCAAAACACTTGGTTCCATAGTTCATGATTTTCAGACAATTTTTATTTTTTGTCTTTGAAGGACTATAATGCAACAGTGGAGTTTTATTGGGCTCCTTTTTTGGTTCAATCAAATTCAGATGACCCAAAACGACACAGCATCTTGGATCGTATAATTATGCCTGAATCAATCAAGGAACATGGCAAGAATTGGAAAGATGTGGACTACTTGATCTTCAATACATACATTTGGTGGATGAACACTTTCACTATGAAAGTCTTGTAAGTGGTTGAAAAAACATTAACATCAATGTTTGATTCTTTCTGTTCTTTTTCTTTTTTAATGGATCTGATGTGGGTGTGCGTACCAGACGAGGGTCGTTCGACCGAGGCGACACGGAATACGATGAGATCGAACGTCCAGTAGCGTATAAGAGAGTATTGGAAACTTGGTCTAAATGGGTTGAAAAAAATGTGAATTCGAATCGAACCACCGTCTTCTTCAACAGCATGTCTCCTCTTCATATCAAGTAGTAGATCACTGGTTTTCCTTCTACCCTTCGTTTAACTTTGAACCCGAAGTTTAATTCAATTGGTTCATATATTTGTAGGAGCTTGGATTGGAATAATCCAAATGGGATCAAATGTGCCTTAGAGACTACCTCAATTCTCAACCAGTCAATGTACCTAGATGTGGGCACAGACCGTCGACTATTAGTCATTGCCAACAACATTACTCAAAATATGAATGTTAAGGTTCATTTTGTTAACATTACAAGCCTGTCGGAATACAGAAAAGATGCACATACTTCTGTCTATACAATCCGTCAAGGTAAAATGTTGACACCAGAACAACAAGCTGACCCGGAAAATTTTGCAGATTGTATCCATTGGTGTCTTCCCGGACTACCCGACATATGGAATGAATTCCTTTACACACGCATCATTACTAACTCGTGACTTATAGAAATAATTCATGTTATGCATTTAGTGTTTTTTTTTTCTTTGACTCCATTATTACTTCAGTCATATGGATCATCAAAAAGTTTTGATTTTGTGCCATTGTTGATTTAATGGGGATTGGAGTAGGGAGTCTAAGAATGTCAAATTTTATCACTCATTGAGCAAACTTAGCCCAAGCACACAAAATTGTATAATTAAAGCATATGTTGGAAACTTTGAAAGAGGAAATAAAGGTTAATACACAAGCACTTTTTCTTCTTTAATAATGTCATGTTTGGTTACTTTATGTGTAACTTCTTTCTCTTTTCTTTCCTCCATTTACTTAATTAACCTAATGCACAAAAATGTATTGTAATCTTGTTTTTGAAACATTTAGGGCATTTAAATGTAAGAAGTTTGAAAGAAAATGGAACTGTATCAAATATAAGAACTAATTTAGTTGAGTTAAATATAACTCGATTGAAGGTTGAAGTTAATTGTTTAACCAATACTTCACTCGTAGAGATAAGGGGAGAGATGAACGAGGAAACACAAGCTAATTATACAATTCATTCAATTATGTTCATATAATTAATGATATTGTATGATTAATAGTGTAATTCATTTTATTACATTATACATAGTTCAATTCAACTGGATCAATGATTATATAATTAATGTTATAAAACATTCACTTATGTTCATAACTAGGTAAATGCAAATGTGTGTAATGACATTACACTTGTATAATTATAATTCATGTGATCAAGTTCATAAAATTAATTGTAGAAGTGGCAACTAAGCGATTTGGGTGGGTTCATTAAGTTAGGTTATTTCAGGTTTGGATCTTTTTAGGTTCAGGTTTTTTTTAGTTCAATCTCAGAGTTGGTACACCGATTCGAAATAAGACAATACTTTAGTTGACCGCGAATTGGTAGGGACTGATTGAATTGAATTTTTAATAATTCATAATAATTGTTAAATCGAAAATTTGTTACTTAGTCAATTCAACCATTGGTTCAGTTCCCAAAAGATTGAAATATTATGAGAAAATATAAGTTTAAGATATGGATCATTAATTTAAGTAAGTAGCAAGTATCAAATAAAAATGAGTTAACATATTTAGGATGAGTTTGGATGGACGGTGCGCTTACTTATAGTTAGTATAAAAACAGTGGTGATGATAAGATTTGATACTATAATAACATTGTAGCGTAAGACAAAAAATAAGTTAACATGGTGAAAGTGAAGCAGAAATTCTCCACATTTTTCTTTTTCTAAGGAAAAGACAATTTATTGTAGAGAAGAAATATTATTCTACTCATTTATTTGGCATTGAACTTCTTTCTTGTGGAATCTGATGTCAAGGAAAAGAATTGTTAATTAGTAAAATACAATTTCAAGATTAACCTTTAGGAAAAAAACGAAGGGGGATGTAGCTCAGATGGTAGAGCGCTCGCTTAGCATGCGAGAGGTACGGGGATCGATACCCCGCATCTCCACTTTTTCTGCTTTTTCCCTTCTCAAAATCAAAGCTGCTCGTTGGTTGGGCAATTACAGTAATGCGACGTGCTGATGGTTTTAATTTTTACGGTCTTTGTATTTGTGAGCTCCCTTTCTACTAGTAAAAATGAAACGCTTAATTCAAAAAATAATCCGTAAATTATACCGTATTTTTAAAATGGTACTTAAAATTTCTTTTTTCAAATGTGGCACTCAAATTTAACTTTCGTTACCTATTCTACCTCAAAAGTTAACATCGTTAAGAAAAAGAATTTTTTTGAATAATTTCATTATAGGTTTTTGATCATATTTGTTTTTTTTTGACACAATACTTAGAACTATTTATAGCCCCTCCTCAACCCTTAAATAGAAAGATAATGCATTTCAACGTACTTAAACCCATGTCTTCCTGTACTGATAACAATGTTCATACCAATCAAGTTAAAATTCAATCAGCATACATGAAAATTTTTTAACTTCACTTGTAGAATTTAAAAAAAAAACTCCACCACTAGTGTATCAAATAATGCTCACAAAAATCTTGATATTTTTTAAAAATAATAAAGATTAATTCTATTAAAACCGGAACTTATTTAATTATTTTTAGTAAAAGAAAATTAAATTAATTCTTTCAACAGCAAAGGGATAAATTTAAATTAATTCCTACGCAAAGAATCGTTTCAAATACAATAGTTGTTGGAATCAAATCAAATCGGTCGGATCGATTTAACTAAGAATTAATCAATATACTGATTAGAATAAAAAAGTTAAAACCTTTAACTATAATTAAATTAATGATAAAATCGAGAAGAAATAATTTAACTGATTCCATCACCGATTTTTCTTTTAAAATCATAAGGCTTAAATTATCCAATTAAATATTTGGTAAAGCAAAGGTTGTTCAGCATGAGTGCCCACTTGACAGTTGACAGCTTTGATATCACGAAACTGGAGATATTTCTAAAACAAATCTACCAACCCAACCGCTGTTCTTTCTTGTCTGCTTCGATTTCCAGGGAAGACGACATCAACTACTGATCAACCACCAAAAGCAAAAGGCTCCCTTGAATATGTAAATAGTAATTTTTCAAATAATAAATATTAGATTATAATATATTCATTACTTGGGTGGAACAGTTTATGAAATAAATTTATAAAAAATTGATGTATCAAATTTAAGTTGAGATATTGAAATTTCGAAATAATATTTGTTACTTTATAAAATGAACGGGTTTTTAATAATTTTACAATTGAATCGAAACTTGTATACCATTGAATTTGAGAAGTTGTTTTTTGACCCTAAAAGTAATGTTAAACGCTTGACTTTCAAGGTTGAAAGTGTTGCCAAAATGTGCTCTTGCACCCAAACGTAAAAGCTGAGACTTGGGTGTTGGTGTGCAGGGATAAAAATAAATTTATGAGAAATTAATGAAAGTTTTAAGGCGTGTATCAATGCCACTTTTTTTTTTAAGATTCTATTCATCCCCGCCTATATTTTGGTATGCAAAAGAGTTATTGACAAATAAACCTCGAGGATACAATGAAGGCCAATAACTATCGACGTTTTGCACTGACGGAAATAGTCCACTGAGCATTGAGCGGAGCACAACAATAATATCAATTTCTATAAAGACTTTTCGCAGTAATTCTTTATTAAAACAATCTAGATCAACAGATTCAACGTTATCTAAATCAAACCAGACTAGTTGAGCAAAAAGTCGACGGATCAACTAATTTTTTTTACCTCTCACAGGACAAATACCCCGGCCAATTTCTGGTCCACCTGGTCTGTAAAAAAAATGTAATATTTGGTCAACCTAATGTCGGCCCAAATGAAAACAGCTTTGGGCTAATTTTACAGACCAGAACTTCACGGGCCGGGGGCTCTTTTTCTTGGAATTGAAGGAAGTTTTGTAATTCGTCCAAAAGAAAAGCAAGTTTGTGTAACGCATTTGAACCCAAGAAGACAAGAGTTTGGTAGAGCGGTCCAAGGCAGGGTGGGACCGCCCAACTTTAAATAGTAATATTTGGATTCTTCACCATTTATTATGTTTTGTCATCTTCCCATATAATTTAGATTTTAGTTTTATTATGTTTTGGGTAAATTTTGTCATTAATCACTAAATTATGAGTAAATTTTATTTTAATTATTTAACAAAAAAATTACAATTTAATTATTGAGTTATTCAATAGTTTTTATTTAAGTCACTAAACGATTCAAAAAGTTTTATTTAAGTCATTGATATGTCGTAATTTGATATGTAGTAACTTATGAATAGTTTAGCAACTTGAATGAAAACTTTTGAATAATTCAGTGATCATTTTGTAATTTTTTTATATCAAGTGATCAAAACGTAAACTTATTAATAGTTTTATGATATTTGGTGTAGTTTGCCCTTTTAATAAATGGTTCGTTTAATTTAATGATAAATAATATATTATATTATGTCATACTCACAGTGTAAGTGAAAAAGTTTATTTAACAATTTTAATAAGGTTTAAATCATAAAATGGTACTTAAATCATCAAGGTGGTACCTAAACTTTTTTTTTATCAGAAGTGATATCTAAACTTACCTAAAGTGGTACCTAAATTACATTTAATTACCCAAATTATCTCAGTCGTTAAAAAATATATCTTAACCAATCATTCAGTGACATGTGGCACTATTAAACTAAATTATAAAAAAGCAAATATAATTAAATTAAAAAATTTCAATCTTTTTACGCCTTCTTTTCTTTTAATGCATTTTTTAATTGTTGGATAACTTTTCTTTGCAATTCCTACTAAGCTTCTTTCTAGTATTAGAATTTCATGCTTTATTTGACTTTTTTTTTCATTCACCCAACATCAATTATTTATACAAAGAATGGAAAATAACACAAAAAATATTTTTAAGAAAAATAATGTACATGCTTTGGATCGGGATGAGAAAAGAATCGAAATCGAGGTTAAAAACAAAAAAGAAATTCATTGGAATTTGAATATAGTTGCCGAAAACTGAGTTTTGATGAGTTTTCGATTGGTTCTTGAATTTTCTATCACCTGAGTTCTTGGGTGAAGAAAAAAATAAATTAATGTGTTTATAAAAAAAACTTAATGAAAGAAAATTTAATTTTTTCAAACTTTTTAGTTAAAAATTACTACGTGTCACGAAATAATTAGTTAAGAGTTTTTTAACAGTTGAGAAATTTTGAATAACAAAATATAGTTCAAGTATCACTTTGGGTAACAGAGTATAATTTAGGTACCACTTATGACACAAAAAAAGTTTAAGTATCGAATAAGAAAAATTTATATGGTTTAATTACCATTTTATGGTTTAAGCCATTTAATAAAATTAACATATCAATTAAATATAACTTTAGTTTGAATGGTAAAGTTGAATTGTTAAATTTTATAACATTTTGGGTTTAAATATCGTAATGTGCAAGTATTTTTTTATTTTATATGAAAATACAAAATTAACCTCGAAATAACATCATCTGCTTTGTAAAAATAATAGGCTTTTGGTAATTTTATGATCGAGTTGAGACTTGATTGATAAGTGACACCAACACAATCAAAATATTAAATATGATAAAAAGATAATAATATAAATAGATTGAATATTTAGTAAAAAGTTAAACATTTTTAATTCACTTAAAAAATTTGACATTTACAATTTAAATTAATCAAATATAAAATACAAAAATCAAATTAAATAAATATAAAATTCTGAGTCAATAGCTTTATATTCACTAAGAAAAGTATAATATTTGAAATTTCAAAGTGGTGCATTTTTTTTCCTTCTATTTTTGGAATTATTGGGGCTGGTTAAGAAAGCACACTTTGATTATTCCATGTAGCCACATTGTCAATGATGTCCAATAACATTAGCAAAAATAAATAAAGTAATTGTCATTTTCAATATATGTGTTGATGTTATTTATATATATATATATTAATGTGAATGTAATCGAGAGATTCTTTTATTATAGGGATCTGATTAAATTATTTTATTTATTATTAAATAAATTGATTTAGTTATTGTACTGCTAAAATGAATTAAATAAGATCAATTTATAATAGAATTAATATTTGTTGTTTGAAAAAAAATATTATTTACTATTTATCAAAGTTAATTTTTCTTAAGTTTGTATGATTCTGTAAATGAATTTTTTTTAATTGAACTGCAATCGAGAAAAAAATAATTTTTAAGATATGTTTTATAGACTAAATGTTAATCTTATTATAAATTGAATTTATTTGATTTTTTTAATAGTATAAGGACTAAATTGATCTATTTAATAATAAAAAATACTAATTTGATCCAATCTCTATAATGCAAGGAACACTTAGATATTTTAACCTATATTTTGAAGTTATTTTCAATGCAATGACCATAAAAATGCATCTAATTATTGAGAAGTTATAATAATTTAAGTTTACAAACTCAATTTAAATAAATAAATAATATATTTATCATAACTAAAATTAAATTAGTTTAAAGCATAAATGAATTGAAAATCGAAATATATTTGATCCAAAACTAAAATAAATCTATCAAGGTCATACATGATGAGACTTAAATCCTGTAATAAATAAGAAAATAAGTCACCACGTAATATTTACGTAGGGCAGCGCTAGGGGTTGGTAGGATCTCGATCTCCTTAAAATGTAAAATTTTACTTTTGACCTTTTAAGTTTTCCAAGATTTTAATTTAGTAAATAGTAAAATTACACTTTAACACCTAAAAAAAATAAAATTTTGATTTATTTCTTTAAAAACTATAAAGATATAAACTATTAAAATTTTGAAATTACATCCTAGCTCTCGTAAAAATATACAACTTAAAATTGGCTCATTAAAAAAATTTCTTGTTTCGCCTTTGTATTTACACATGATGAAACTCGATACAATATAAAAAATCCAAGAACTTCAATCTTAACATTACAACTGTAATATTCCGTTCCGATAGTAAACCGGAACAACAAACTTTAAGTTTCGGTCAGTATCAACCGTACCAATGTGTACCAGTTGATTTTGCTTGTACCAACCAAAATATGGTGTACTGATCGATACCAAAAAAATTAATTTTAAAATTAATTAATTATCATTTATTTTGAATTTGTTGAATTATGAATTATTATATGCATGGTATGAAATAATATATTAATAATATTAATTAATGAGATTCAGATTTCATCTTTAATAAAATTTACAAATACAATTTCATTTAATAAAATATAATTAATACAATTTTACATAGAATTTAAACATTTTTATTTTTATTTCTCTTAAGAGTGGAATTAATTTTACTAAAATTAAGACAAAAGTCTATTATAATTTAAAATTAATTTAATGTTATCGATAAAAAGTTATTATAAAAAATAATATAATAAAGATAATTGCTATCATGAAAGGTTGTTATAAAGAGTCCTAATTGTGCAATAATATATTAATATTATAATATGATCCCATAAATAAAAAAGGTTAACTATGTTATAGGTTCTTGTACTATTTATAATTTTTAAATTTAGTCCATTTATCTTTATTTTTAAGAATTTAATTCCTCTACTTTTTAGATTTTCATATTCAAGTCTAATTGTTAACCTCCTTAATTTTTTTTAGTTCAATTTGTTAGTGTAACATTTTGAAACTAAACAAAAAAACTTGATATCAATGTAACTAAAAAAATGACATTATAATAAATCTGAATTTAACAAAATAATTTTAATACAGTTAATAATTGTACTTGAATTTTGAAATCTAAAAAGTAGAGGACTAAATTATTAGAAATTAAAGTATAGGGGCTTATGGGATATTTTAACCATAGAAAAAAAAACTCCCGTTATTTTAATACATATGCTGTAGAACTAATGGAATTTACTCATTGTTCCTTCTTCGCTTTTGTGTCATCATCAGTGGCTTAGATTGGATCGGTCTCTGCTTCTTTTCCTTTTTCAGTTCTTCTGCAAGATTCCATCTTCATTTCATTTATCCTCTCAACAGGTTTCAACTGTTTTTTTTTTAATCTCTGCTTCAGATCTCTTGGCAGAGTTTTTCCATTTTTTTTCGCGTCTCGTTCTCGGTGTTTCCTTTGACTCGCAAATTGAAAGATTTGATCTCGGGCGTAGATCTGCTCCTGATTCGTCAATCCTCGTCCGTTGATCTGAGCCACCATGGCGGCTGCGAACGCTCCTATTGCCATGAAGGAGGTCTTAACTGTAAGTCTTGTCATTTCACTATTGTTTCGATTCGATTGGTTTTTATAGAAAGTTCAGCTGAATTATGGTTTGTAATTTGTTATTGAGCTTAATCTAATACTTCATAATCCTCATCGGATCTAATATCTGTTAACATCTGCTTATGTTTGGTTTGAAGTTTGTCTATATGCTTTGAAATGGTTAGAATTTTGAGTGATATGAAGGGTGTGATGTTTTGCAGTTGCCAAGCATTGGCATTAATCCGCAGTTCATTACATTCACGAACGTAACTATGGAATCTGATAAGTATATTTGCGTGAGAGAAACTGCACCGCAAAATAGTGTTGTGATCATCGACATGAGCATGCCGATGCAGCCGTTGAGACGGCCTATTACAGCGGACTCTGCTCTTATGAATCCAAATTCTAGAATCCTGGCTCTGAAAGGTCAGTTATCATTACTGCCAGAAGATATTTGTTTTTTATTAGATCACTTGAATTGCTTCGTAATTGATTGTGATTATGTAGCATTTTTGTTATTGATTAGAGGATTGTATATTAAATATGTCTGTTTTATATGACTGTAGAGTTCATAGTGGATTAATAGTATTAAACTGGTTTTCTTATGTTGTTAGATTAGGCTCTGGCTGTTCAAGAACCTAGTTGGGTATGAGAGTATCTTTTACGGAACACTTGTGCAGTACAATCTTGTTTGAATTGACACTTAGGCTTCTTTTGATTGTTAGTTTGCTACTTGCTTTATGCTTTCTAAAATGAACAAAGAATGTGATACCATACTTGTTAATGAAGAATCCTGCTTATGGCATCATAATGCGTGTGAATTACAGTGTTTATAGTGATTAACACATTTCTGCTTCACTGTTTTATCAGCATGCTGATCGGTTCAGTATCTGCACATCTACTTGTTTACTTTGCCTGGTACAATTGTCAGCAGTGTTGAGTGGTTTTTAGTTTCTTCATATAGAGAGTTGGCAATATTAGATGAAAAAATAACTTAATCACAACATAAAATATGGCACGACATTGAACAATAACATGAGTATGACTCAAATACAAAATTCATAGTAATATAAAATACCTTAAACAAGATTACGACACAGATACAAAAATTTCTTGGTCTATATGTATAGAAAATTTTGCTTCAATTTGGGTCCGCGAAGAAATGAAATATATGCTTGAAGTAGAGGTCGTGAAGTACATATATTCCTGTAACTTGCTTCAATTTAATGGAGAAGGAATTCAATATCGCTAGTATTATGTTTCCTTTGATTTTGTATTTATCTATGCAGCATACTTATAATCATTGACATTGCTTTTTGTAGCTCAACTGCCGGGAACAACTCAAGATCATTTGCAAATATTTAACATAGAGATGAAAGCAAAAATGAAGTCACATCAGATGCCTGAACAGGTCAAATTCATTTGTTATCTCAAATTTTCTTTGTAATGGTTCTATTACATTCTGCCATTAGCTTTTGGGCTCTCCACCTTTATTGTTTTTCCTTGATGGTAAACTTGATTGCATGAGCTTATCAAACCATCCTGGGTTCTTGTCCAGGTTGTATTTTGGAAATGGATTTCCCCAAAAATGCTTGGCCTAGTCACACAAACTTCTGTGTATCATTGGTCAATTGAAGGTAAGGTGTTATTTTCTTATCTGGTATCACAGGCAGCTCTGCTTTGTTAGTCTCAAAATATTTCTGTCTTGAATGTGTGTGTGTGTTTATTGTATAATTTCTTTGTTGTTATGTGTCTCATTGCATCCTACTCCTGGCAGGCGACTCCGTACCAGTTAAAATGTTTGAGAGAACAGCAAATTTAGTGAACAATCAGATAATAAACTATAAATGTGATCCTTCTGAGAAGTGGTTGGTTTTGATTGGAATTGCCCCTGGTGCACCTGAGGTATGTGGTTGCCTTATTAATGCTTTCTAAAGGTGATACTTTTTCGCTGTGAAGAAGAGGATGTTGCTTCATTTGAATTCAGTTTGAAGAACAGAAAACTGCCACATATAAAGTAATTTTGTTGCATGTCCCAAAAAACAACATCTGAATTTTGAAGTAACATATTCATAATTCATCTAAGCTAACTGGGCCTAAGAAGTTATTCAAGCTGCTGTGGTTTTTGTGTGGCCCACACTTCAAACTGCTAAGGTGAACTCTGTGAATTAATTTAGCAACTCATTATCGGTGATTATCTCAAGGCTGTCATTTTGGATATGCATTCTGTAATCCCTCTTTATTTTTCTTTGCCTTTTCCTTTTTCCTGATTCTGTCTACTATTATCAGAATAGTTCTTTGCAAAATCATTGTTACTTATGAAATTCTCTCTATAGAAAATCATGTTTGCTGTCACTATACAGTTTCAATTTTGACTGTGTCTTGTCTCTGTCAGAGGCCGCAATTGGTTAAGGGGAACATGCAACTTTTCTCCGTTGATCAGCAACGTAGTCAAGCTCTTGAAGCACATGCTGCTTCATTTGCACAATTTAAGGTCAGGGGTTTCTTATACTTGCTCTCTTTCACTAGATGTTATATTCCCTGATGAAGAGCAACTTATCGTACATGCTTGTAATTTGTTTATTTTGAGCAGGTTCCAGGAAATGAGAATCCTTCTATTTTAATTTCCTTTGCCACGAAGACTTTTAATGCTGGTCAGATTACATCAAAATTGCATGTAATTGAGCTTGGTGCGCAGCCAGGTCAGCTTGCTCTGCTGTCCTTTATACTTTTGCTATCTCCTTGTTATATATTGGGGGGACATGGAAGTCTTTTGAATGAACACATAACTGAAGAATTAAAATTAAAGAAACAAACAAACAGTTTTCCGTTGCCTCTTCAATGATGGAATGAACAAAAGTACAATCAGAAAGTTCTTTTGACTTTTGGTGTGTTCAGTGGGGACACTACTTTGGAATGTTTGTGGGGTTTTAGTTCATAATCCTAAAATTTCATCCATTGCAAGCTCTAACTCCTGATCAAGACTATTTTAAGTTTGAACTTTTGATGGGGTTCATGTTTAAGCATGGATATAAATTAACTGTTCTTTTAATCAATATAGTAGCTATAGTATTGGGTTGTGTGTCTTTCAGTCTTTTATCTTTCATCTTCTTACAGAACAAATTGTGTATTGGCAGGTAAGCCATCGTTTTCAAAGAAACAGGCAGATCTATTCTTTCCACCAGATTTTCAAGATGATTTTCCAGTTGCAATGCAGGTAGTATGAAATTTTCTTTATATTGTTTAGTTTTCTTGTGAAATGTATACTGTTTTGCTGATAATAAGAGAAGCTTCTATTGATTGGCAGATATCCCACAAATATAGTTTGATCTATGTTATCACCAAGCTAGGACTGCTTTTCGTTTATGATCTAGAGACTGCAAGTGCTGTATACAGAAATAGAATCAGTCCAGATCCAATATTTTTAACCTCTGAAGCTACATCAGCGGGAGGGTTTTATGCCATCAACAGGCGAGGGCAGGTGTTGCTGGCTACTGTAAATGAAGCAACAATAGTGCCATTTGTTAGCGGTCAAGTATGTTTTATGTCTTCTACTTTTTGTTTTCTGGTATCACTAAGGTCAGACATGCTGGCTTAAATATATTATTGGTTCTTTCTGTTTCAGTTGAACAATTTGGAGCTTGCTGTCAATCTAGCTAAAAGAGGAAACCTTCCTGGTGCAGAGAACCTGGTAAGTCAATTGATTTGTAATTTTCTGTTCATTGGTATCTTTGCGTTGGGATGATCATTGAGAGGTATGAGACTCATATTATCTACTTTAGATTTTAGTTTTTAGACGATAATATCCAAAGGAAAAATCTAAATATAAACAAAGTGAAGGGGAGGGATACTTTTGTGCTAACTTTCTCGATGGATTGTGGGAGTATTTCAATCGTGCTGTAATACTGTGGTTGAAAACATTCTGTCTTCCTGTTTCTTCCTTTACTTTAGCATATTTACTTTGATGTGATCTGGTCAGATTGCATTAAAGAAAATGAGATTGAATCATTTATGTCTTCAATCAAAGTAAATGAATACTTTTGTGGTAGCTTTTAGTGCTGTTGCTAACAGTAATATCTAATATAAGTTAATCAATTGGATCTGTTATGCTATTTAGATCCTTATTCTTGTTGACTTTGTTCTTTCTGTATACTAGGACGTTGACTCTGTGATTTTGGATATCTCAGGTTGTTCAACGTTTTCAAGAATTGTTTGCTCAAACGAAGTATAAAGAAGCTGCTGAGCTTGCTGCAGAGTCTCCACAAGGGATCCTTCGTACACCTGATACAGTTGCCAAGTTTCAGGTCTCATTTTTGCTTTCTTAATCATGCAGATGTCTTTGTTTTTTTGGTTGATTTTATCTGAGGCAAGTCCTTTACCTGAATGCTGCAGAGTGTTCCCGTGCAAGCTGGGCAGACTCCACCGCTGTTGCAGTACTTTGGTACGCTTTTAACTAGAGGGAAGCTCAATGCATTCGAGTCATTGGAATTATCTCGGCTTGTGGTAAACCAAAACAAGAAAAATCTTCTGGAAAATTGGTTGGCTGAAGATAAGTTGGAATGTAGTGAGGAACTTGGAGACCTTGTCAAGGTTTGATTTGTACCCACTGGAACTAGCACCTTATTCAATTTTATCTAATTCTTCTTGAAAAGCAGTGCACTGATTTGGCTTTTTTTTTTTTTGTCTGTTTCTAATTGTCACTTGGATTTCGGGGTAGACTGTGGATAATGATCTTGCTCTAAAAATATATATTAAAGCTAGGGCAACTCCAAAAGTTGTTGCAGCTTTTGCAGAACGGAGGGAGTTTGACAAAATCTTGATTTACTCGAAGCAGGTGATTTCCACATTCTTTTTCCCGTTTGTATTGGCATTTTCTGGTTTGATTGATACCTGATCTCTCTAATCTGTTTGCTCAGGTTGGGTACGCTCCTGATTACTTATTCCTTCTGCAAACAATTCTTCGTACAGATCCACAGGTTTGTTTCTATTTTCTGCAGTGTTTAGTGTTTGAAGTATTGAAGTTTTTTAATTTTTGAGTCACCCAAACAATAGATAAATATGTTCAAACATATTCTGTATTTTCATTAAAAGCTTTTAAGTTAGTTTTATGAATATTTTTATTAAATTAAGAGTTTTTCTTAATATATGTTGTGCTGATCAATAGGTGTTAGTATTATGGACTTTTTGGTGAGATTGGATATGTAATTTCCATGGGGAAACTAGGTTTTTAAAGGGAGATGAATTATCAATTGTTGTTTTACTTGCAGGGAGCTGTAAATTTTGCATTGATGATGTCTCAAATGGAGGGAGGTTGCCCTGTTGATTACAACACCATTACTGATCTTTTTCTTCAGGTTTACAGCTGATGCATTGGTTGTCAAAATAACCAACTTTTTCTATACGAAATTCATGAGATTGATTTCTTTGGATATCTGCCTTTTGATTTCAGAGGAACTTGATACGGGAGGCTACAGCATTTCTATTGGACGTTTTGAAGCCTAATCTGCCTGAGCACGCTTTTCTACAAACTAAGGTTATTTCCTTGTTGTGCTGATTATGCTAATCTAGTTTTGGTTTTATTTTTCTTTCTTTTGAAAAGAGCATATATTTAGTTCCATTCTTTTCTATTCAGGTCTTGGAAATCAATCTAGTTACTTTTCCAAATGTTGCTGATGCCATTTTAGCAAATGGCATGTTCAGTCACTATGACCGTCCTCGCATTGCACAACTCTGTGAGAAAGCTGGTCTCTATGTCCGAGCTCTGCAGGTAATTATTATTAAGATTAGTACATTTTTCATTGGTGTGATTTTCTACACTGAATTAATAGTATCTCTTGATTAAATGTAACATGTTTTCTGCAGCATTACACTGAGTTACCAGATATTAAACGTGTCATTGTGAATACACATGCTATTGAGCCACAGGTATGTGTTGTCTACCATATTTATCTCTTGGTAAAATGGTGACTATAATGCCCTGACATTTTTTAGAATAATGTTTCTATTTTCAGTCACTTGTTGAGTTTTTTGGTACTCTTTCACGAGAATGGGCTTTGGAGTGCATGAAGGATCTTTTGCTGGTTAATCTAAGGGGCAACCTCCAAATAATTGTTCAGGTAAAGTATGTACAATGGTATGCTAATAATGTTTAGTTAATCACCCAAGGCTAAGTTTTGTGTCTGTGCAGGTTGCCAAGGAGTATTGTGAGCAGCTGGGTGTTGATGCTTGCATAAAGCTTTTTGAGCAGTTTAAGTCTTATGAAGGATTGTACTTCTTTCTGGGCTCTTATTTGAGCTCAAGGTAAACTACATAGCAAACAAGAAATTTCCTTTGTTTGCTCATGGCAGAGCTATTCCTAATACAGTACTTACTATGATGTTTCCTTCCAATTATTGGACAGTGAGGACCCTGATATACACTTTAAGTACATCGAGGCAGCTGCTAAAACTGGACAAATAAAGGAGGTTGAGCGTGTGACCAGGGAATCCAACTTTTACGATGCTGAGAAGACAAAGAACTTCCTGATGGAGGCCAAGCTTCCTGATGCCAGGCCCTTGATTAATGTTTGTGATCGGTTTGGGTTTGTTCCTGATCTCACTCACTATCTCTACACAAATAACATGTTACGTTACATTGAAGGTTACGTTCAGAAGGTATGTAGTATTGCCTGCCAGATATGTTCATTGGCATGCTGCTTGAAGTTAATTTAAACTCAAGTAATTGTGTTTGTTTATTTCTTTTGATAGGTGAACCCAGGGAATGCTCCTTTAGTGGTGGGGCAGTTGCTAGATGATGAATGCCCTGAAGATTTTATCAAGGGTCTCATTCTCTCAGTCCGTTCTTTGCTTCCAGTTGAGCCCCTTGTGGAGGAATGTGAGAAGAGGTGAATTTTTTACTGCATCCTCTGTCCTTGTTTCCTCCTTGATTACTATGTGATTCTCATTTTTCTGCTTTGCGGTTTCCAGAAATCGTCTTCGTTTACTTACACAGTTCTTGGAGCATCTTGTAAGTGAGGGAAGCCAAGATACACATGTCCACAATGCTTTGGGTAAAATCATCATTGACAGCAATAACAATCCAGAGCATTTCCTCACAACCAACCCTTACTATGACTCCCGGGTTGTTGGCAAGTACTGTGAGAAGCGTGATCCCACCCTAGCAGTTGTGGCTTACCGAAGAGGACAATGTGATGATGAACTTATCAATGTCACAAATAAAAACTCATTGTTCAAATTGCAAGCCAGGTATGCAACTATTTAGTTTATTTATGATAATTAATTAGATCTTAGTTTTTAAGTTGCTTATCGGCTCATCTGATCACAGGTATGTTGTTGAGAGGATGGATGGCGATCTTTGGGAGAAGGTGCTAAATCCTGAAAATGAATACAGAAGACAGCTAATTGATCAGGTTGTGTCGACAGCTTTGCCAGAAAGCAAGAGTCCAGAACAAGTCTCTGCTGCTGTTAAAGCTTTCATGACTGCTGACCTGCCCCATGAACTGATTGAACTTCTTGAGAAGATTGTTCTCCAAAACTCTGCATTCAGTGGGAACTTCAATCTGCAAAATCTTCTTATTCTGACAGCTATTAAGGCAGATCCATCTAGAGTTATGGATTATATCAATAGGCTAGATAATTTTGATGGACCTGCAGTTGGAGAAGTGGCCGTCGAAGCTCAACTGTATGAAGAAGCATTTGCAATTTTCAAAAAGTTCAACCTTAATGTTCAGGCTGTAAATGTTTTATTGGATAACATAAGAAGCATCGATCGGGCTGTGGAATTTGCATTCCGAGTTGAAGAAGATGCTGTTTGGAGTCAGGTGGCAAAGGCACAACTGAGGGAGGGGCTAGTAAGCGATGCAATTGAATCGTTTATTCGTGCAGATGATGCTACTCAGTTCCTTGATGTAATCCGAGCATCTGAGGGTGCTGATGTGTACCCTGATTTGGTGAGGTACCTTCTGATGGTTAGACAGAAGGTCAAGGAGCCCAAGGTGGATGGTGAACTCATTTATGCATATGCAAAGATTGATAGACTGGGTGAAATTGAAGAATTCATTCTCATGCCAAATGTTGCTAATCTTCAAAATGTTGGTGATCGTTTGTTTGATGAAGCCTTGTATGAAGCTGCTAAAATAATATTTGCATTTATATCAAACTGGGCCAAGTTGGCTGTTACACTGGTGAGGCTTAAACAATTCCAGGGTGCTGTTGATGCAGCCCGAAAAGCAAATAGTGCCAAGACATGGAAGGAGGTTTGCTTTGCTTGTGTTGATGCAGAGGAATTCCGATTGGCACAGATATGTGGTCTTAACATTATTATACAAGTGAGTCTATTTTCATGTTGAATTTCAACTTTGGAAAACAGCAAAGTTGATATGTATGCGCACATGATTAGTGTTGGCGTGCTGGAGACTGTTTATCAATGATGATTTTGACCTTTGTGTTTTGTTGACTTTGTAGGTGGATGACTTGGAAGAAGTTAGTGAATACTATCAAAATAGGGGATGTTTCAATGAGTTGATCTCTCTCATGGAGAGTGGTTTAGGATTGGAACGTGCACACATGGGGATCTTTACTGAGTTGGGAGTTCTTTATGCCAGATATCGTTATGAGAAGCTTATGGAGCACATTAAATTGTTCTCTACTCGTCTCAATATCCCCAAGCTGATAAGAGCCTGTGATGAGCAGCAGCATTGGAAGGAACTTACGTACTTGTATATCCAGTACGATGAGTTTGATAATGCTGCTACTACTGTGATGAACCACTCTCCTGAAGCATGGGATCACATGCAATTTAAAGATATTATAGTCAAAGTTGCAAGTGTTGAGCTTTATTACAAGGCTGTCCACTTCTACTTGCAAGAACATCCTGATCTCATCAATGATATGCTTAACGTGCTTGCACTACGAGTGGATCACACCCGTGTCGTTGACATTATGAGAAAGGTTCAATTTTAGCAGAAAATAACATACTATTGATATGACTACAACATACTTCAGTATTATTTTAATTTATTTTATGATGATAATTTCCTTCCTGGATTTCAGGCTGGTCATCTGCGTCTTGTGAAGCCATACATGGTTGCTGTTCAGAGCAACAACGTGTCAACAGTAAATGAGGCATTGAATGAGATTTATGTGGAGGAAGAAGATTATGATAGATTGAGAGAATCTATTGACTTGCACGATAACTTTGATCAGATTGGCCTTGCACAAAAGGTGAAGTATTGTTCTTACATTTTTCTTTGCTGTTAATTTGCTTTCTGATATTAACTCCAAATTGCTTGATTAGATTGAGAAACATGAGCTGCTTGAAATGAGGCGCGTTGCTGCATACATTTACAAAAAGGCAGGTAGATGGAAGCAGTCAATTGCCTTGTCAAAGAAGGACAACCATTACAGAGATGCAATGGAAACAGCTTCACAGTCTGGTGAACGTGAACTTGCCGAGGAGTTGCTTGTTTACTTCATTGAGCAGGTACTCAACTCATTCTAGATATGCATAAAATATATGTTGACCAATAAATGATTTGGTATTGAGATGGTTATCTCCTTGGAGGGTATAATGTATTACACCACCTTGGTCAACCAGTGCTTCTAATTATGTTAGTTTGCCTTCTCCTTTTCCTTTTGGGTGCAAGTATAAAATAAATGAACAAGCCTAAGTACAAAACCATAGTTGTTGATAACAACACGATAGGATATGGGAAGTGAAGGTAGTGTTTGGTTTCAGAAAGAACAAGCATTTTCTAGTTTCATTTTCTTAAAAGTAAAATACAAAATTGAAAACACTTTGGTGCATATTTTGAGAAATATTTTGTAGAAAATGCACGAAAACATACCCAAATTTGAAAATTAAGGGAAAATGGAATTTTTTAAGTTCAGAAAAAGAAAAGGAAGAGAATAGGGAAAATACGGAAACACGGATTAAATATGAGCTCACTTTATAACAACATGGTTTTTTTCCCTTGTTTAAGTGTACATGCTCTCATTGGATTAAATATTTTATGGTCATCAAATGGGTGGACCCATGAGGAATAGACTCACTTTTACACATTTACATTTCAAGAAAGAACATTACCAAACACATTCCCATATTTTCATTTTGAAATATAGTCTTTCATGTTCGTTAACTAAACACATTTTTAACAAGTTAGAAAATTGGAAATGAAAACTTAGAAAACAAGAACAGAAAACGAAAAATATATAAAATATTTCTTAAAACCAATCAAGCAAAAGCTTTTAATGCAAAGCATGTTTTCCATTATGGTACTTTTCTTTCTTCTGGAATTGTCACAGTAATGCTGGTTAATATTTTGAGCTGAATATAATTTCACTGTTGATGTTCTATGTACAGGGCAAGAAAGAATGCTTCGCATCGTGCCTCTTTGTCTGTTATGACTTAGTTCGACCAGATGTTGCCCTTGAGCTAGCCTGGATAAACAATATGATTGACTTTGCATTCCCGTATCTATTACAGGTAATTTCTTTGCTGTTTTTTTCTTCAGAATGATCACTTGATTGTGGTTTTATTAGTTAAGAGTTTTCTTAATTTGGAGATATAATGTCAGAACCTTACTTGATTGTGTTTTTCCAGTTTATCCGTGAATACACTGGCAAAGTTGATGAACTTATCAAGGACAAGATTGAGGCTCAAAAGGAAGTAAAGGCTAAAGAGCAGGAAGAGAAGGATGTGATCGCACAACAGGTATTGAAACTTCCAAAGTCAAAATAGAGATTCCCTTTTCTAGAAAATTAATCTTTATTCTAGGGGTGTTATTGAGCCGAGCTGAGCCTGAATATTGCCAAGCTTGAGCTCGAGCTTGACTCGAAATTTGGAGCTCGAAATTTTGCTCAAGCTCAGTCGAACATCTATTTTTAAGCCTGAGCTTGGCTCAAGATATAATTGAGCTACTTGAGTTCGAGCTCGATTAAGCTCGTTTACCAATTTTTGTACTCAAGCTCGAGCTCTACCCAATAATTAAGCTTAGAGCTAATAATATATATTAAGGACAATAACGTAATTTGATAATATAAAAATATGAAAAGCTCGATAAGGCTTGCGAGCTATTCAAGTCAAGTATTATTAAGCCCGAATTTGGCTCGATAATTACCGAATCGAGTTTGAATTTTTTTCAAGTTGAACTCGAGTAGCTTGCGAACACCAGTATCTCATTTACATTCCTACTTTATTTCATGGTTTAAACGATCTTCTAACCAATTTGAATGCCTTCTATTACAGAACATGTATGCACAGTTGCTACCTCTTGCCTTGCCCGCACCGCCAGTGCCAGGCATGGGAGGTTTTGCTCCACCACCCATGGGAGGAATGGGAATGCCTCCAATGCCAGCTTTCGGCATGCCACCAATGGGCAGCTATTAAGTCGTAACAGGTCTGTTCAATTGAAACATTTTATGTTACCTAGTGGATCAATGGGGCTCCATATAGCTGCAATTTCGAGGCTTTCATTCTTTTTCCCCTCTTTCGTTTTCATTTGTCTGATGAGTGAAGATCAAAATTTGGAATAATGCCATTTTTGTGTTTCAAGTGTGTGATATATGGCCTTGTAATATTCTTTTATTTAGAAGAGGTATTTTTTGGGTTGTGATAGAGAGCAAACTGGGGATTTCATGAATTTGTAATTTGTAGTATTATTTCCTGTCGGTCATTGGAATCGACCGAGCATGTACCAAAAAATCTTACACACCAATCATATTTTTGGATTTTAATGTTCTTATTTAAACGTTGTTTCCCCTTAAATTCACTGCTAAACCATCTTAGAATTAGGATTTATGTATAATTAAATAAAATTTGACATGGATTTTTATTGACACCTGCATTCATATTAAAATACTTCATTGAATTGATGTAAGGTTTATTTGGGTTGTGTAGGCATATTAATGATGAAGTGAAAATTCAGATGCATATATATATATATATATATTTAGAAACTTGAATCTCCTGTCTCGGGGGTGTTATTTGGAGATGTTTCATTTATGAGCATCTTCAAAACAAAGATTGATTTAATGATCCTTAAAGGCTGTTGATGAAGGAAAACAAATTATCCTCATAGGATGTTACCAATGAGAAATAATTATTGGGAATACATACCTGTGAGCCAACAACAGTCATGAATACGACTCTGGGTAAGGCTAAAGGGTAAAATTTGTAGGTATAAACGTTGGATGGAATCAAATTGAATAAAAGTTTTTTAAGTTAATTAAGTTGATGAATCTTATTTTTTTAGTTTAATTCGATTTGGAATTTTTTTTGAATCAAGTCGAGTGACATGGAATTCAAATCGAATATATTTATTCGAGTTAAATTAAAAAATAATAATTTTGGGTCTTTCTAACACTGTCATCCACCGTAATTAAATTTGTCCAAAATTTACTCACCGTAACAAATTTGTTATTATCTTTCATCTCCTCATAATTTATTTATTAATCTTTTATATAAATCGAGTTAGCTCAAATAACTCGATTCGTTTAACTTGAAATTCAAAATTCTTTTCGATTTTTTCGAGTCAAATCGAGTTTTGCTCGCCTCTAAAAATTTGTTTATGTAATTATCAGTCAAAAACTAGTGTTTTTTTTTTTAAATGGGAGAGTGATTTAAGTTGAAATTGTTAAATTGTGATTTTATTTCTATAGGTTAATTAAATCGCTTTTATTCTCTCTCAGTGCTGCTTTTTGATCAATTTGGTGATGATACTATTGATGTTATGTCACCAAAAATAATATTTGTTTAATTTAAATGTTTCTTCTTCTATTACATAAAAAAAATCACTTCTATAAGAATTTTTTATTGGAAATTTAATTACAAACTGAACAAACAACCATTTATTTACAACAATAATATAATAAAATAAGTTTCACACAAAAAAATTAGATAAGTGCTCTCAATCTCGTATAAATTAAAAAAAATAGGTGTTTTAGCAATTAATATTTTAAAATTAAAAAAAAATATTCATAATTTTTAATAATTTTAGAAATATATTTTTATAATTTTTTATAAAAAAATTTTATCTTGGAATGATTTGAGGAATCATATATGTTTTAAGGGTTAGAAAAGACAAAAAAAAAATTTATGGAGTTTTGATGAATTAAAATATGTTATTGATTTAATTGAAATTTTAATTTTCTAAATAGATTTTCCTTTATTTCTAATTTCTAACTTTCTCCACTTTCTTTCCTCTCCTTTAACCAAAACGACGCCGTCCCAGTTCTCTCCAATAGTTCATTTTTTCCTTTTCTGAAAATTTCTAGTTTTCATTGTCCCCTCCATCGGACGACTCTAAAATCCTTCTCCCCAATTTCCAATCCAAAAAAAAAAAAAGGAAAATAGATTTCAGATCATGTTAAATTGGATTCTTTGTTGGTCTCTAATCACTCTCCCACTTGCCACAATCCTTTTATTAGCTTCCCAAATCCTTAACCACCGTAGAAATAAGAAAAGAGCCGTCGGATTCTTTCATCCCTACACCAACGATGGCGGCGGCGGTGAGAGAGTCCTTTGGTGTGCCGTCAAAGCCATCCAAGAACAGAACCCAGATCTCGATTCCGTTATCTTCTCCGGCGACAACGATGCATCCTCTCAATCCTTAATGTCACGCGCCACTGATCGTTTTGGTGTTCACCTCCTTTACCCCCCAAAAGTAACTCCATTTTTAATTACATACCCCCAAAAACAAAAACCCATATTTTCTTTAGGTTTAATTTGGGTTTTTCTTATTGTTTTCAGGTTGTGCATTTGAATAGAAGAAAATGGATTGAAGAAACAACGTACCCACACTTCACAATGATTGGTCAAAGCTTGGGATCAGTTTATTTATCTTGGGAAGCTTTAAACAAGTTTACACCTTTGTATTATTTTGATACAAGTGGGTATGCTTTTACATACCCAATTGCACGTTTATTTGGATGCAAAGTTATTTGTTACACTCATTATCCTACTATCAGTCTAGACATGGTTTCTAGAGTTCGTCAACGAAGCTCAATGTACAATAATGATGCTGTAATTGCTAAAAGGTCAGCTTTTACTTAATCTCTTTTTTATTTTTAACCTTGTTAAATGATAGGAATTTGCTTGTTTTTGGATTGTTGGATTGAATTGTTATACTGGTATTAACAGTTGCATTACTAGTTTATGTGAGTTCTCTTATTTCAAACTAGCTTCCTTTTTGTTCTCGAAAGGGGTAAATCACTATTTGGACCTTGGCAACATTTTCCACATTGTAGCTTGAACCTTTTTTGTGCAAGTTAGGTCTTGAACTAGGCAATTGCTCCCATATGGGTCTGGACTGGGCAACTGTTCTCACCTTGGGGTTGAACATTTCTTTTGTCCAAGTTAGTCCCTAAACTTGGCAATTGCTCCTACATTGAGTCCTGAACTTGGCAGTTGTTCCCACATTAGAGCCTAAACTTTAGGATTTTCAAGAATAACTTGGAAAAAGAAAGTTCAACCCCTAATGTAAGAACAATTGCCAACTTCAGGACCTAACTTGGACTTAAAAAAAAAGTTCAGGCCCTAATATAGAAAAAATTGCCAAGTTCAAAAAAAAAAAAAAAGTTGAGGCTCCAATGTGAGAAAAGTTATCAAATTTAGGCCAAAAAAGTGATTTAACCCTTCTCAAAATGATTCCATGTCGACTGGCTTTTAACAGTTTATCTTTTGCACGAGGGGTGTAGTTCTACTTGTTGAATTAATGGTTTTTGGAAGTGAATCAGTGATTGTTAAGATATATTCTTAAACTTTACCTGTCATGTTCGCATTGTTTTATATCAGATTTGCTTTTAGCAATGGTTCCAGGTCAAAACTTTCAACTTTTTATTAAACCTTTGTTTGATCAATTTTCCTGGTCAACAGTTAGTACTGCCTTTGCTTCCGAAATTGGTAGAAAATTGATTTGCATGTATGGCGGTACAATAGTATAGCAGCCTATAATGTCTTAACTTGGGTGTCAGCAATATTTCTGGCTTCGTATCTTGTTATCTGGATCCTGACATTATCCTTCCATGGCAGCATGTGGCTATCCCGGTGCAAAATTATCTATTATAGAGTTTTTAGCGTGATGTATGGAATGGTGGGATCTTGTGCACATCTTGTAATGGTCAACTCTTCATGGACTCAGTCTCACATCGAGAAGCTTTGGGGTATTCCTAAGCGCATTAAGCGAGTTTATCCACCTTGTGATACTTCAGGACTTCAGGTTCTGTTTCTCGTTATTCATCACCATTCATAGTGCATTTTATATTTTTTAGTGCCATTCATCTGTGATTTCTTACCAGTTTACATCTGAAACAGGCACTTCCTTTGGAAAGGTCGGTGGAAACTCCAAAAATCATATCTGTTGCACAATTTCGTCCCGAGAAGGTGCACATACTTACATAGACCTTCAAGCTAAATTTTTAATGGTTCCGGTGTTTCGGTTTTGGAACCTTGATTAGTTCTAGAAACTCTTTACAGATTGATTTTTTTTTGACTCAGGCACATAGTCTTCAACTTGAGGCATTTTCTGTTGCCATAAAAAAACTAGAACACTATCGAAGACCTAAGTTGCAGTTTGTAGGTAGTTGTCGAAATAAATCAGACGAGGAAAGACTCCAGAATTTGAAAGACAAAGCAGTGCAATTGAACATTCAAGACGATGTGGAATTCCATAAAAACGTGATGTATAGGTAAGAACAATTACGTATAAGTTTAGTTGGATCCTCTCGCTAAATGAAAATCATCCAAAAATTGATGATCAGCAGATAATCAAGTTTGTCTGCATTTGCGTTACTGCAATATATATGTTTTAACTCTTTGTTTCGTCGTTTTCATACACTATGCAGGGACTTGGTAAGTCTTTTGGGCGGTGCTGTTGCTGGAATCCACTCGATGATAGACGAGCACTTTGGCATTAGTGTTGTAGAGTACATGGCTGCAGGAGCCATACCTATAGGTGAGCTAGCATGGCAGCTGATATTATAGTTTCCGATTCGAGCTACATTTTTTTTCCATTTTAAAAATGTTTTTAAAATGACATTCGTTTTGCTCGACCCCCTTCAGCTCATAATTCTGCTGGCCCGAAAATGGACATTGTTTTAGATGAAGACAGACAACAAACAGGATTTCTTGCTCAAAATGTAGAGGAATATGCAGATGCAGTCCTGAAAATCGTGAAGATGCCCGAGTCCGAAAGACTCATGATAGCTACAGCAGCAAGGAGAAGAGCTAGCAGATTTTCGGAGCAAAGATTTTACGATGATCTCAAAGCCGCAATCCGACCAATTATATGCGGTTCTTCCTAGTTATAGGATTGCATTAGAAGATCACACTGATATAGAAAACAATAGTTATACTTGTTCTTGTTTATTGGGGTTCTTCACCCTTTCAATCCAGTCATTGGAAAAAGCTTAGTTTAGATTTGTCAACAAAATAGATATACTTTTAACTTTGATTTGAAAACATAGATATACTTTTAACTTTGATTTGAAAACATACTTGAAGGAATTGAGGATCATGTTTGGTTCATTGGATTGCTCATTCAATTACTGCCCTATTTTAAGATCATCATTTTTTAAATAGAGTAATTAAAACGTAAATTTATTAATAATTTAATAATATTGACTGTAGTTTACTTCATATTTAAAAATATTGTTTAATATTAAAAACAATGGGCTAATGTTAGAAAATGGTTTCAATATTATTATCGTACTAATATTGTCTCTTAATTAAATATTTAAATATCATTATTAGTTTTTGATATAAATTAAAGTTTCTATGCTAAGTTTGATAGGAAATTAATTTTTCCACACATTTATACGTTAATTAGCAATAAGCCAATAAGTTAATTTTATTTTGTAATTTTTATTCATTCACGTGAATTATTTTCAAAAAAGAAAAAAAAGTATTTATTTTAGAGAATTTTACTAAGGTTTTACTCATTCTTTTAGTTTTTAATTTTAAATTTAAATTAATTATTCTTTATTTTATAACAAACTACTTTAATATTTAGGCTGAAATATGTTGTTTTTCTTTTTAATATTTAAGTAAGTATACGGTTTTTTTATATTTATCGAGATACACTGTTTTTGGAGAAAGAAGGTGAAAACGTGTCTTGCAAGGTGTGTCTTTAGCCACGTTGCATTTTCACTTTCTGTCCAAAAATAACGTATCCTGACAAATATATATATATATATATATATATATATATAAAGCATACTTACTTAAATATTAAAGAAACAACATATTTATTTAATTTAACCCACTGACTTGGTTACATAATTTTAATTTCTTTATTTATATTTGATTTTTTTCAAACACAATCTGAACTTAAGTTTGGCTACAATATTCAATTTGTTAATTAAGGGGTTAAGCATGTTTAAATTGAATTAATGAATAATTAATTTTCTGCATATAATAAATTTAACTTTTTAATGTTTACATTTTTTTGGTTAATTTGTTTCCTATTTTGTTTTTAGTTAAATTTGATCATTAATTTTTAGAAAGAGTCAAATTGCTTTTTAACGAAAATGTTAACTAAAATATTTTTTTAACAATGTTTGTATGGAAATCTATGTGGTAATCCAGATGTATTTCATGTTAACATGTTACTATTTATCTTATATGCCTCGTTAACAAATAATTTTAAAAATTATAAAATATTTAAAAATAAATAAATTATAAAAAATCATAAAAATTAGCAACAAAAAAGCTTGAAGTATACATGGATTGCATGTGGACTATCACGTTTAAAAATGTAATGTTTTAGTCAGTATTTTTGTTAAAAATAGCAATTGGACTTTATTTTAAAGGTTAATGGTCAAATTCGACTCTTTTTAAAATGTTGGGATGGAATTTAACTCAAAAAAAAAGAAATAAGGACCAAATTGATAAAAAAATTCAAACATTGAAAATTAAAAATTTATAATTATGCCTTTTTTATAGAAGTCAATTCTTACCTAATTTGATCCTCTACTTTTACAATGACTTTAGTTTAATCAAAATAATTAACATCTTTTAACTATTCGATTAAAATGATGATGGGAACTTCCCTTAAAACACATTTCTACCATTAAACCTGAAACTTGTTAGATGGCAACACCTTATAGCATCCCTCTTGCATTACCCGTTCGACGGTGCAAACCCGAACTTGTCGCTCCGGCCAAGTCTACACCACATGAACAAAAACTATTATCTGACATTGATGATCAAGAGAGTCTTCGGGCCCAATTTCCAGCGATCCAATTTTATCGGTACGAACCCTCCATGAAAGGGAAGGATATTGCTGAGGTTATTAAGGAGGCACTTGCGCAAACCCTAGTCTTTTATTATCCATTTGCAGGTAGACTAAAGGAAGGTGCTAATGGTAAGCTTATAGTGGATTGCAATGGTGACGGTGTGATGTTTATAAAGGCCGATACTGATATTACACTCGAACAATTTGGTGAACCACTTCAACCACCATTTCCTTGCTTTGAAGAACTGTTATTTGATGTCCCTGGCTCTCAAGCAATGCTTAATTGCCCATTGCTGATATACCTTCATCTAATTTATATAAAAGTATTCACAAACACGTGCCGACTCTAAGTAGGACTCACACCTGGCATGCATGTTATACCCAAGCCTACACTAAGGCTCCCTTTAAATCATTAGTGAGATTAAATAAAAAACTTTTCCTGCTGAAATTTTCTTGAACGACACCTATAGACACCACAAATTTAATTGGAGCCAAGAATTAGGCTATGGTGGTTTCATCTCCATCGTTTTTACTTTTACTTAGATACATATTTTGTTGCATAATTGATATTAGTTTTTTAGTTAATAGGTAACACTGCTGAAATGTGGTGGTTTCATCTTTGCCCTTCGCTTCAATCATGTCATGTGTGACGGCAACAATTCATGTCCGCTATTGGTGAAATGGCACGAGGTGTAGTCAGCCCTTCCATCCCACCTGTTTGGGAAAGATATCTCTTAAATGCTCGAGACCCACCACGAGTCACATTCACCCACCATGAGTATGACCGAGTGGAAGCTACCGTCATCATGGACAACATGGTTGAATGTTCCTTTTTCTTTGGCCCCGTTGAAGTTTCACTTCTTCGTAGTCTCCTCCCTCTCCACCTTCGCCATTGCACCAAGTTCGAACTCATAACAGCTTGTTTATTGCGTTGTCAAACCATTGCTATGAATCTCGACCCTGAGGAACAGGTACGCATGTTGTGCATTGCTCACGTACGTTCCAAATTCAATCCTCCATTGCCATCAGGATATTACGGGAACGTTTTGGTCTCCCCAACAGCAATTACAACAGTTAAAAACCTCTGCCATAATCCAGTTGGGTATGCAGTGGAACTAATAAAGAAAGCAATAGCAAATGTGACAGAGGAATTTATAAAATCCACGGCAGATTTATTTGCGATTCGAGGTAAATCACTCTATGTCCCGGCTGTTATCGGGTCGTATGGGATATCGGATTTAATGCACATGGGATTCGAAAATGTTTACTTCGGATGGGGAAAAGCAGAGTTTGGAGGAACGGCGCCAAAGGCCACTGGATTGGTAAGCTTTTTCATACCAACCAAGAACAAGGCCACAAGTTGGCACTTTGGTGCCAATTTGTTTGCCAGCATTAGCCATGGAAAGGTTTTCCAATGAATTGGACACAGAAAGTACATTCATAATTATTGTTAAAAATCTTGTCACACACATGTATGCATGTGAAAACCATAAATTTAGAACATAAATGTGTGTTTAAAAATAATATACAATAAATAATGAAACGTATAGTTTGAAATTAATTAATTAATTATAATAACATATAAAATATGTACGATATTAAAATAAAAAATAGATTAATTTGTAAGTAAAACGAAATTTAAACATACATAAATACATCAGATTAACAATACTAAATGCATTTAAACTATTTATCATGCTTTTGTCATCAATCGTGTGTTAGTGTCGAGTTGACTTATGATACCAACTCAATTAATAATATTATTAATACTAGAAATCCTATCACACCTATATGCATGTGGAAATCACGGATTTAGAATACAGATGTGTGTTTAAAAATAATATAAAATAAATAATGAAACATATGGTTTGAAATTAATCATAATAACACATAAAATATGTACAATATTAAAATAAAAAAATTAAATTAAATTTTGAACATTTTTTAAAGACTAAAACCGAAATTATACCATCGTTTTAAAATCTCAAAAAGAAAAACACGTGTGAGGAAACTTACAATAAATTAAAGATATAATAACGTATTGTGTATATTAAAATAAAAATGTATGAAATATATTAAAATAAAGCTTTGATTGATTGGTAAATTTAAGATTTTATTAATTCAATTGATGTGGGTTCAAATTCTACTATATGCATGTTTTTATTTATTTTTTTCAAAATAAAAAGACTAAAATACCCTCAAATAATATAACTTATTTTAATTACAAAATGATATTTTTGTAATTTTCCTAACTGAGTTGGTGTCTAGTTGACTCATGACACCAACTCAGTCAGGAGCTTAAATAATAGTAAATATACATACACACACATACAACTAATTGGGATAATAAATTGTGCATATTAATATTAAAATTAAAATGTATAAAATTTATCAAAATAAAGCTTTGATTGAGTGTCAAATATAATATTTTACCAATTCAATTTGTGTGGGTTCCAATTTTATTTTATGCAGTTTTTATTAGTTTTTTTTAAATAAAAAGATTAAAATACGAAATAAAATTTCTCTTTCACATACCAAACATTAAAATCAATTTCCAACTGATTAAATTTTTAAGAAAATCATATTATGTGGTTTATAACATATAAAAATTAAATCTACAGTAGTATAATGTAAACATTAAAAAATGTTAATATAACTATATATACAATTTTAATTAATAAAAAATATTAAATTAAAAAAAGTAGAATAGGAGGGCCCAAAATGGGCTTAAGTTAGCCATTTAAAAAATATGAATGAGTTTAGATAAAATTTTATGCCCAAATTTTGGCTAGACTTACGAAATATAAAGTGTGTTAATATCATATCTAGGACGGACCCAACCTATGAATACTTCCAATTAAGTATATACTATGAATAGTATGTCAATCTGAAGTAAGATAAAAAAAATTTTGATTAATTTGTGAATCGGTATCAACTGGTTAAATTAAATTAAAAATTAACAGTTTAATTGAAAATTGTAAATATTTTTTATTTTTATAATTTAAACTAAATGAGCCGAAAATCGGTGATCTAACCAGTTCCAAAAACATTTTATTTTGGGCTGAAATCTGGTTAGATGCCCTTAACCCAGTATAATCTCAAAGCCCAATTCCCCAACACTTACCAAACCGCACTATTGAGGCTTCTAGGGTTTAGCTATTCGATATATATGATCTCAAATGAGATTTCTCTTCCTTCCATTCTCGCCGCGTACTCTCTAGAAGATACCCAATCCTGAGACTGCAAAAGGAAACGAATTTCGAACCCTTTTCACCATGAGAGCTAAGGTAAAAAGAATCTACACATCTCTCTGTTCTTTTTATTGATTCTTTCTCATTGAAAAACTGATGGGTTATATATTTTTTTTTTCTCTTTTGGTAATCACAGTGGAAGAAGAAGCGTATGAGGCGCTTGAAGAGGAAGAGAAGAAAGATGAGGCAAAGATCTAAGTAGCCTAATGTTGCTTGATGGGTACTTTTTTTTTTGTTAAAGGATTTGAGATTTATCTTTATAATTTTTATGGTTTAGTTCTGTATTTTTGTTGAACCCTTTTTTCATCTACATGAACAATGTTATGGAATTTTCTTTTTAGAACTAAATGCTTATCTGTTTCGATGTTAGCTTTGTGATGGGTGTCTTTGTTAAGTGCTGCAAATATAGTTTATTTTTTCTTTGTTTCACAATGCGTATGGTGATTTTAGGGTATGGTTCAGAAAAGGTCATATTCTTTTGATAGGAAAAGCCTAGAACCAATTGAGCACCTATATTTATTTATTTAGGCCTAAAGAGGGATTGATGAAGAAAAGGTGGATTAGTGGATTTGATTTTTGGGGTCTCCCCCATTTGCTTGGGATGAATTCAAATGACCTCGAGAAACAAACAAATCAGTTTCTTGCCCCCAATGGAATGCAATTAGTTTTGTAAAATGATGAATGTTTTGAGGGACTTTGTATCTATTCTTTGCCTCAGCCTCTTGCTTGGTTGGATGATTAATAAGTTTCATCCATTCAATCGATCAATAGAGTTGAATGTTGTAGGGGTCATTGCTTTATGCATGTTAGTACTTGTGCCCTTTCGTTAATGATAACCTTCAGTTCATTGATTTGATTGTTAATTGCACTAGTGTGGGGAATGGAAACATTAAAGAAAATAATAAAAATGTGCATACAGAATGAAACAGAATAAAAAGTTCAATTCATTTCGACTTGAACTTTTGTTCTTGCTAAAAAGGAAAATTTTGTTCGAAATTACAAATTCTAAGAAACTCACTTGAAGAGCAGAGTAATGTCATTGGATAATAACATGGACGTACGATTGATATAATAGTCAACGCCCCATTCCATCACGTCCAACTCTAACCCCAATAAGGGAGAGTTAACGTCACTGCCGATCGCCTAAAGAAATTGCACGGCCGATCCTCTGCTGTGCTTCTCCTCAATTCCTTCCTCTTCCTCTTCCTCTTCATCTTCCACTTTTATCTTCAGCCACCCTCCATTTCACCCTCCAAACACCTTAACTGCTTCTTACCATGAACTCTCATAACACCCACTCCTCCGTTGGCAGCGGCCGGGAAGATTGTTGGAGCGAAGGAGCCACAGCTACGCTTATCAAGGCATGGGGTGACTGTTTTTCAAGACTTGACAGAGGTAAATTCTGTCAAAATGACGTGCAAGAAGTCGCTGACCCTGTTAACTCCCGTCAAAAAGGAGTTAAGCCTAAGAAAACCGACGTCTAGTGCAAGACTGGATCGACACCTAGAAGAAAAAATACAAGGTGGAAAGAACTAAACCGCCGCCTTCGAGATGACCGTTTGTTAATCGCATGGATTCTCTCATTGGTAAAGTCAATGGAGAGTCATTGGCGGTTGGAGGATGTTGGATTATCCAACGAAGCTAGTTTTAGTGAATTAGCGAGAGCGATTTTGAAATTCAGAGAGATCTATGAGAGAATCAAGGGCTGGAAGCAACATCAAGTGATGGAACTCGAGAAACAGAGAATTGAGTTCACTGAAGATGTGGAGTTTCAAAGAATGAACATGCTTGTGGATGCTCAGTTGGAAATGGAGAAATCAAAGCGGGAAAAGCATTTCAATTGCTCAGGTATCTAAATTTGCTTCATTTACTATACCCATGTTTAAATTTTACTTCCTTTGGCTAAACATTTGAATTTTGATGATCAATGAAATATGATTAATGCTTTTGATGGTTTATAGATGGTTTGACTAGCTAAAAATATGATGCTGGTTTGATTAATGTCGTACGTTACATGTTACATGTTACATGTTATTATCTAATTATTTTATCAGTCACTCTAATTTTTAACCCTATAAATAGATAAATTTTTAATAGAAATGAACAATTTATTTTTTAATTTAATATAAAAAAACTCATTTACTTATTTTTTTAATTTTAAGTACAAAGAATAAAATAAATCTGACTCTTATTATAAGTTACTCCATCATATTATAATTTAAAATAAATCTTGTTCATCTACCACTCTAGTTTTTTTCGGGGGAGGGGTATGTATTATAAATGATGGTTTAATGTCAAAAGCAAGTAAAGTTTGATACAATTGGTAGAGGCGGAGTTTTCTGAAACTTATCATGTGTAATTATATGCATCGATTTTCATGTAATATTGTCTTATGTGAGTTTTAATTCAATTTATTATGTGTAATTATGTGCTTTAGATTGAATTGTATTTCTCATTCAGTTTCATTTAAACTTTTACATATGATTCATTCTTTGATCTACTCTGTAATGTTGGATAAATTCAGTTCGAAAATCCTTAAACCATACTGAAATTCAAATCTAAATGCACTCGCAAATTAACATTTCAGGAATATATGGTCATAATTCTCTATAGCAGTAACATTTTAGGATGTTTTTTCATATAGTTTTGGCTTAAATAACATGAACGGCTTCTTAACACAACATTTCTTCACCAAAGTTTCATGAAGCAACCATGAGCTCCTCGTAGTGATGTGCCAGGCTTGTCTTGCTAATAAAGCTTCGTTCATTCGGTGAGCTTGTCTAAAACCTAGCCCTCCCATGTCCTTGGGTAAGCAAATATCACTCTATTTATCCAAGTACATCTTCCTCTTTCTTAAATTTGATCCCCACTAGAAATCTCCTACTATTCCATCTATCTTACCGCAAATGTTGGCCAAAGCTTTAAAGTAGGCCATGGGTTACACATATGAGCTAGAGTCTTTGAGTTAATTAGTGTTTGCCCACCCTTGACCCCAAGGGATTGTGCTTCCAACTTGCTAACTTGTTTTCCAACTTATCAATCATTGTTTTGGAAAAACTTAGAATCCCAAATACTTTCCTGGCTTATCATAATTAAGCTTGGTATAATAATTTATCATATTTTAAAAAAAAATTATTTATATAATGTTTAAAAAAATTGGATTTTTTTATACAATACAAGATCAAACTCATTCACATACCCACACACACTACTCTACCACATAGGTGAACCTGTGGATCAAATCCTAGTTTCAAGCCTAGATAAACTCACTTCAACCAATAGCCCTAAACTCTAAATTCTAAAATTTTATTTGCATGTACAAGAAAATAATATATATTATTCTACATATGAAAATAATGTTGAAAAATATTAGTAAACTTAAAACGATATCTCGAAACACACCAATAATAATATATATCAGTATCAAAATTAAAAAATATATATTTTAAGATAGGAGGGGATATCATATGACTTGAGAGTAATAATTCATAGGCCAAAGCTTGTGAACAAGAGCATGTGATGCTTGTTTGATTTGGCAGGAGAGTTATCCGAAATGAAGCCACCACTCTGCCCTACATTTTGGAGATTTTGGCTTACACTCCCAATTTCACTTTGTCCTTTGAAATATGCCCACTCTTTTAAGTATACCATTTACACCAAACCCTTTCTGATTTCCGATATTAATTGAAGCTTTGATATTGAGGACATAGAATAACAGATTCAAGGAAGAGAGAAAATATTTATATATATGGAATTTGGCTAAAATCATACATATTTGCTTCTTGATTCAATTCATATGAAATATTCTGGTTAAAACTGTCGAAAGATACTCCGCAATCAACCGGGAAATCATCGAAAGGTCCGGTGATAACCCGATGATGATCATCGGAACTGACGACAACGGAAGGAGTTGCGACATACCGAGCCAAACATGCTCTAGCAAGGGCTAAATCGTGTTGCAGTTGGATCATCTTCCTTTGCAACAAAGCTATGGCACCAATGCAACCATAGACAGGGTCTCTAAGCCTTGCCTCAGCCTCATACGCCAAGGAGTTCACCGTGTCTTCGCGCTGTTCTTCAGGCACTTCAACCAAGATCTTGCTTACATTGCTAGCCCCAAAAACCTTGTGGACATTGGCGAATTTCTTCGGCTCGCCGGATCGGAAATAGGGTGCGAAGATACAGTTGGGACTGCACCTCCTTTTCAAGAGCTTGCAAGCTGCACAAGAAGAAGTGGAACGTGGTTCGTGACCCCTCATTGCTTCAAATTAGACTCACCCAAACTCTTTACTTTTTTCAAGGCTTTAACTTCAATGTCTTTTCTTCTTGTCAAATTTGCATTTAAATAGGCCCCAACTTTTTAAACAGTAAGGTATAGATATTAGTATTTTTCTTAGGTTTTAATAGTGGGAAACAGTGTATGGTCTATTATTTAGATACTTCGTGCTAACAACACGAATGCCCCAAGTTAAAAACAAACATGATTCAATTTCCTTTTTCTAAAATAAATATTTGATGCTGAATCCCATTTTTTTTCTATATCTTTCATATCCGTTTTTTATGATTTACATTCGACATTCAACAATGTTGTACAATAAATGTTACATTTAGGGTGAGTTTGGATGGAAAGTGGAGTGCGACGCGGCGTGTTTAGTTTACTTTCACATTATAGTAAAACTACAGTATTTAATCTCATCGCTACTGTTATTTTTACATTAATAGCAGATAAACGTTGTCCATCCAAACCCACCTTAATAAATCATAAATTAGTTTTAAACATTTAAAGGGATACTAACATCAAACTCAATTACCATTTTTATTATAGGATAAATATAGATATAAATAATTAAAATTTTTAATATTTCATTAAATTTGTTAATAAGTTATATGAATTTTCAAGTTAAAATATGCTTCAAGTCCGTATACTTTTCATACTTTTAAAATTTAGTTCATTTATTTTTATTTCCAAAAGTTTAGGTTATTTATTTTTTAAAATTTTAAAATTTAAGACCGATTATTAATAGTGTTAAAAATTTTAAATTTTTATTGGGACATTTTAAACTAAAAAAAATACACTTAGTATCAATTGAACAAACAAAATGATGTTACCTGGATTTAATAAAAGAAAATGAGGGATGGTAAGCATCTACCATATCATTCCAACCCTGATGTATGGATTTACCTTAGTGTGGATCACAGGTGACATCTTGGTCATCTTGTTCTGAATCTGAAGGTAGATACATAGTATTTTGCTTGTTTCCCCCAAACGATGTTAGTTGTTATAACAATTGAGTTTTATAAGGTGTTAAGTTGAAAATATTTAAACACTAAATGATTTAGTAATAAAATTCATCTTAAATATTATTATATCAAAAATTTGGGATATCAAAACTTTCACATGGGTGGTATAGAGAGCCACTAAGAATGGAGGTGGTTCACACCTTAAGTGGAGCAGAGAGCCATTAAGGATAACATTTTGGTTTGGGCCAGGACGACGTTTAACCAAAATGTTGTCAACCAGGTAGTTAAGTTCTCTTTTTTTCTCTATTGCATTTGATTTGGTGTTAGAGGATGGTATTTATAGAATGAGGCAAACTTGGCTTGGGTCCCAACCATCAAACACCCTACCTCGTAAGTGTAAGGGGTAGAGCAATGGACGTCCGCTAGGAACACTATTGGAGTCTATATGAGGAGATTATGAAAGAAGACCAGGCAAAGTATCGTTACGCCTAAAGAGGTGATAGATTGATAGATGTTGACAGAAGCTCTTCTCATATATTTTTTTAAGGATTGTGTAGGCTCACCTATTGTGACAAGACATTTTAGTAAGGCCGAGTTTAGGTTATTAACAAAACTATGAGACTGAGCTTCATCGAGTTTTATCACATCGAATAATTTAACGTGAGGTGATATCTTCAAGATACATTAATTAAATATTTGAAAAGATAATAAAAGAAGTTATTTGTTTTTTTTTATATATATTTTGGAAGTGGGGCTAGAAATAATTGTAGATGGGGCACCATTATAAATATTTATGGGCGTGGTTTGGTTTAGATATGATAGTTCATGAGATAAAGGTGAGACTTTCATGTGATTGAAAGAAATAAACTTTCACAATAAAAGTTTGGGGATTGATGGGGCATTTTCTTATCCCCTCCATGGAAATTTTGAATACTTTTAATAACTTTGAATATTACATTAAAAATAATTATTTAGTACATAGATGGTGAAAAATTTTATTTTATAAATGATATTTTTCAAACTTTTTAAACATAATTTAAAAATATGATGATTGAGTCCTAACTCGATTGGCATGCACATTGTTGCCAATGTAGAAGTACGTGAATTTGAGTGTGCTGAAACGTATTATCCTCCTATTTTTTGGTTGGGGAGGGGCTATGAATTATTCTAGGCATTGCGCCAAAAAGAACAGATATGATCAGAACCGTTAATATACTAAATAATTATTCTTATAAAATAAAAAAATACATTATTTAAATTACTTTTAGAGCCTTACTTTCTTTAGATAGTATTATTTGAAAGTTCTTTGTGAAACATTATTGGGTGTTTTATAAATCAATAGTGGAAGGAAAAGACTTAAATCCAATGATATAATTAGGCTTTTCCCAACAAAATGTTTTTCTTGCCCTAATTGAGTATTTTATTTAGCACATTACTCAACCATACTATTTTTAACTTTATTTAGTATAGCCGATTGAGTATAAGCTCAATTGGTATGAGTATTATTGTCAATGCAGAAAAATATAAGTTTGAGTGCGTTGAAGCGCACTATCCTCCTATTTATGAGTTGAGAATGATATGAATAGTTATAAATATTGTTTCAAAAAAGGAGCAAAAATTGTTCCCAAAAAAAACCCATTTGGTAAAGTACTGAATCTTAAAAGGTTTAGGTTTGAAACTCACCTTATGTAATTTAAATCGTTAAAATTACCTGTGTAATATATTTATCATTATTAATCTATTCTTTTTAACGCAATATCTAAAACTACCCATAACTCATTCTGAACTCATAAATAGGAGGATAATGCGCTTTAAAGCATTTAAACTCACGTCCCCTAAATTGATAATAATGTCCACGCCAATTGAATTGATACTTAATCGACAAATTAGATAAACAAAATTTAGATATAATGTATGGTAGAATTTTATTTATTTAAAGGGTTTCATTTTTCTTTTAATTGGGAAAAAGGAAAAGGAAAAAAGGGCTAGAAAAATATCACTTCAAAAGAAGCAAAAGGATTTGACAAATAAAATTTTGTGTGGTAGGGAAATATTGAAGAATGATGATAATGGCTTGGAGAAGCCCACTTTGTTTAATGCCTGTCGTGTCGTTATCTCGAAACCCACTTTTTAACAGAAAACCAACATTATATGGATTACACACCGTCTCTCCGATTCATATCTGACGGACAGTGATTGACACGTGAATAAGGCTTGCGTTTCAACGGGAAAAAAAAAGTAAAGGGGAAATTATGGGCCGGCCCAACAACTCTGATTGATTAGATTATTAGATATGATAGAAAGCTCCATTTTGAGTTGAATTTTCTTCTTTTCTTTTTGGATTGAATTATTTTTATTTTTGTCTGAATTTGACAATTATTCTCGTATTGGGACCTGAACTCTTTTTGTATAAGTTAGTCTCTGATATTTCTTTGAAAACCCTAAAATTTAAGTTATGAGGTAGGAATAATTGTCAAGTTCAGGGATTAATTTGGATAAACAAAAAGTTTAAGCCCCAATGTGAGAATAGTTGCGTAGCTCAGACCCCACTGTATGAACAATAATCAAGTTCAAGGTTTAACTTAAATTTTAAAAAAATTTAAACCCCAATAAAAATAATAATTATCAAGTTCAGGCTCCAAATGATAATTTAAACAATATAAAAAACTGTAAATTAACTTTGGTAGTGCTCCACCTTCCAAATATTTTTATTTTATTTTTTTATATAATTTGATATTTTTAAAATAAATAAAATTTGTAAAATATATACCGTCAATTCTTTTTATAACAATCTTATTTGTTTGTTAAAATTCCAAATGTTATAAGAAGACGGTTATTATACACTTACAACAGTATTTAAAACACCTAAAATGATATTTGAGATTTAGATCATATTTAAATTTTTAAAAATTTAAAATTTAAAATTATAATATATATTTATAACATCAATTAGTGAGATTTATATAATTAAATTGTACATTTACTAAAATTTACAAATATAATTTCATTCATTAAATATTATATTCATTCAATAAAATATAATTAATAAATTTTTATATAAAATTTAAATATTTTATTAAAATAATATTTTAACTAAAAATTATTATTTTTATTACACTTAGAATAGAATTAATTTTACTAAAATTTAAGATAAAAGGTTGTTATAATAAAAAACTAATTTAGTAAAGAGTGTTTCATACTTTACGATGTTACTGTTATAGATAAAAAGTTGTTATAAAAGGTAAATATAAAATATAAAAAAAACGATTTTATAATAAACTTTCCTTTTATAATGAAATATTGTTATAGAGAGCAGTTGTTAAAAAGATGACTGATTGTATTATTTTTTTATATCATCAATCAGAAATGACATTTCTCTTTTATTTATGCAACTAGTAGATAAAAAATAAGCATAATGATAAATTTAATCCTTAACGTGTAATATCCCTAACTCGTATCCGTCGCCGGATTAGTGTTACAAGACACTACCTAACTCAACACAATCTAACACAGTCATTTATCACAATTCATGTCTACTAATCATATTGCATATACAAACCATTTTTTTTTCGAACCAACTAAATCATTACTCAAGCCGAATCTTATAACCAAACATTATCATTCATATATAATTTGAAACATACTTCCCAAAAGAGCTTATAACATGACTGAATATACATAATAATTAGTATCTGTAACAAGTCATTTCGCAGGGCCACTTATATACAACTCAAAATTAACCATAGTCTATGCATGTCATATGCCATAATATCAAGCTTTCAAAAATACCAAATTGTCGATTGATAGTGTGACAATAATCCTTAACGATCCCCGAGCTCGAGCTAGCTTTATATATCTATAAAACAATAGAAGAATGCACAAAGTAAGCTTTGGAAGCTAGATTAGTAAGCCATAAGCAAATAAATCATCTCAATGATATTTATAATTCAATTCAACTAGGTCGAATTCAAATAAATCTCAAACACATAAACATTTAACTAACTCATATAATTGTATATTATCACATTAACTACTAAACTTACCTTAATATTTCGTGAACATATAACTTCACACATACCTGAACCATTCAACTCAAATTCACATTTGAAATTGTTAAGATCCTACGAAAATCATATAAAACTCGTATAATGTCATATCTCAGATATGGTCTTACATGTTAACGCATATTGATGCCACTGTCCCAGACAGGGTCTTATACGAATCATATCCGATGCCAATGTCCCAAATAAGGTCTTACATGTTTTCTCACTTCGATGCCAATGTCTCAGACATGGTCTTACACAAAATCACACTTCGAAAGTTCTAATATCATGACATCAATATCCAATACATTTACTAAGGTTCATTCGGAGCTTTCGACTTCGTAATTAAATCAATTAATGCATGAAACCAGTCATACAATGCTCAAATCAATTCGGTAATATATATCCATATACGAATCAAATTCGGCAATGAATATCTACATACAAATCAATTCGGCAATGTATATCCATATACAAATAAAATTCGGCAATGTATAACCATATACAAATCAAATTCAGCAATGTATATCTATATACAAATCAATTCGGCAATGTATATCCATATACAAATCAAATTCGGTAATGTATAACCATATACAAATCAAATTCGACAATGTATATCTATAAACAAATCAATTCGGCAATGTACATCTATAAACAATTCAAATTCGGCAATGTATATCTATATACAAATCAATTCGGCAATGTATATCTATAAACAAATCAAATTCGACAATGTATATCTTTATACAAATCAATTCGGCAATGTATAAAACATATACATTTAAATTCAAAAACATTTATTTACTTATGAACTTACCTCGTACTCGGAATTGACGAATCGGATCGATTACTTGATAATTTTGCCTTTCCCCCGATCTAATTTCGGATTCCTCTTTTCTTGATATGCACTAAAAATGTTGGCCGAATGCTTCAAGCCCTAACTATGGCTTCCTAACCTTCAAATTTCAGTAGTGTTTAGCTTTTGGGAAGATGATACTTTAATTTTACTTATTTTAATTTTAAGTTAATTGGTTATTTACTAATTTAACCTTAACATATAACCTTTATAATTTCATTTTAATGGCCATAAAAGTCCACTAGCAATTTATATGGTCTAATTGCAACATAAAACCCTCAACCATTTAATCACATTGTCATTTGATACCTTTAACTAATAGAACTTAAGTTTTGCACTTTACGCGATTTAGTCATTTTTATCGAATTAAGCATGCAAACTATAAAATTTCTTAACGAAATTTTCGTATGACTCTACTAATATGCTGTAAATATTAAAATAATAATAAAATTAATATTTTAAATTTAGATTTGTAGTCTTGAAACCACTATTCTGATTTGACCCAAAAAATTATTATTTTAACTTCGAACTTGTGGTCCCGAAATCACTATTTCGATTTGACCTAAAAATGGGCTGTTACACAACGTTTATATCTTTTTTTGTCAAATTGGCCATTATTCTTTTTTTTTTTGCTAAATTTGGCCTTTACCCTTTCAAAAAGTGACAAATAAAGTCACTTTTTTTGAAAGGTTGATGATCAAATTTAACAACTTTTAAAAGGTTGAGGTTAAATTTAGCTAAAAATGGAATAATGATCAAATTGGAAAAAAAAAATGTATACTTTAAGAACTAAACTTATCTTTATACCTAAAGATGTGTTTTTGTGAAACACATTTAGCCAAACATGTTTTTAACATTTATACTATTAATGAAACTCCTGACTAAGCTGATGTCATGGGTTAATCGGGTGCCAAATCGGTTAGGAAATTATTACTATACATATTTATTAAATTGATGACTTTTTTGTGTTTTCGTACTTTTATATAATTTTTAAATAAAAGAATTAAAAAGTAACATACATAAGAACTAGACATGTTCATGGGTTGAGTCACCCGACCTGGCCCGAAGGCCCGCCCGAAAAGTGACAGGGTTTGGGTAAAAATATATGCACGGAAAATGGGGTTGGACAAAAAAAAACCCATTTAGAAAATGGGTTAGGCAACCCAACCTGAATATGCCAAAAAAAAAAGTTCTTTTTATTGTTTTGTTGCTATTTTCTTCTTGTTTTCACTATTATGTTGCTACTATTTTGTTGTTATTGTTTAGATATTGTATAACTCTTGTTTTATTGTTGTTTTGTTACTATTTTAGAGGCATTTACTTATTAAGTTGCACCTATCTTGTTGGTATATTCTTCTACTCGTCGATGGGTATTGATTCACGTACCGGTCGTCGAATCATCGCTTGGATCTCAAAGGTAGAACTTAAAAAAAAAAACTTAACAACTAGTGACTTAAATAAAAACTTTTGAATAGTTCAACGACTTGAATGAAAACATTGAAATAGTTCAGTGACCAAATTGAAACTTTTTTAGTTAAGTGACAAAAAAAAACTTACTCATAATTTAGTAACTAATGGTGTAATTTATCCATATCATTATGTGTAATATTTTATTTATAAATATATATATAAACAAAAACAAAACACCCTTAATAATATAATTTACTTTGTTTGGCATTGACATTGTATTTTTATAATTATATGTTTGCACTAAAAAGTAATTTTATGATGTAGAAATAAAAATATTAAACATAAATTTAGAAGATATTTAGGGTGGGTTTAGATGGACCATTGGATGTGTTGCAGTGCGTTTAGTTTATTTTTTGTCTCACACTATAGTATTGCTACAGTATCTAATCTCATCGCTACAACTATTTTTACACTAAATACAGAAAAACGTACCGCTCATCCAAATCTACCTTTAATTTATAAATTGAGAACTAATACTAATGTCATGTCCACTTATAGAAAATAAAATGTTACTATAAAACAAAGGATTGTTACATTTAAATTGAGAATTTTATTCTTAACTTATTTGTTATACTATACATGATAATGACAATAGGAATGATCGTAAATCAATAAGAAAGAAAAAATAAGAACACACAGATTTTATGTGAAAAATCCTTATCGAGAAAAATCACGGGAAGAGGAGAAGAAATTCACTAATATTGAAAAACAATAATACAAGGGGTTTTCTGTTATACATTTTTAAGGGTTAAACAACCCTTTTATAACTAATGTCTAATAGAATAAGTAGAGTCCTATACGGATTCAATACATGTCCTAAAGATTGATCTAGATTAAACAAGTAAACATTTTATAAATATATATAAAATTTAAATATTATATCAATTTAGTCATAATTATAAAAAATTAATCTTCAAAATTTATAAATAATCTCAATTTCATCCTAATTTAAAAAATATAAAAATATAAAAATACATAAATATTTTTTTAAAATTAATAATAAATTTAATAATTATAATAATATTAAATAAAATAAAAATCACCTCATCCCTCCCTCTCTCCTTCCCCTCCATCACCGACAACCCCTGTACCCCCTCCCTCTCTCTATCTTCTGCTGCTGCAGAGCCATCAAAAAGCTTAGCGCTTAATCGCATAGACCAAAAAATCTTTTATTATATTAAGATGGTGAGAAATCAAAATTTCAAGTTTACCAATTACTACTAATGAAGCCAACCACAACCCTGCGGATAGGGACGGTGGTGGAGATGAGGAGAGGGGGGACGGGGACGGTCGAGGGGGAGGGGGAGGGGTAGAGGGAGAAGGACAGGGTGGGCAATTTTTATTTTATTTAATATTAATATAAATTTAAATTTATTATTATATTTAAAATAATTATGTATTTTTATATATTTTTTCAAATTTTTAAAATTAGGATCAAATTGAGATCATTTGTAAAATTTAAGGGTTAATTTTTTAAAATTATAACTAAATTGATAAAATATATAAAAGTTGAGGGCTAAATTTATTAATATACAAAATCCATCACTTTCGTTTTTGTGACAAAAACACTAATCCATCACTTATGCTTACACTAATCCATCACTAATCCCTCACTAATAAGCTATAATAGTGACAGGAAGCTGTAATCCGGGATGGATTCAGGGGTGGAATTTTTAGATTTTTGAATTTTATATATAAATTATAGTGTATTGTAAATTTGGTGTCCATATTGTATAACGTTTATCCCCTTGGCCAAATTGTATTTTATATAATTCGCCCTCTTTTAAGTCATAAGGTTATACTTTATGTTAACAAAGTATTTTTCAGTTTTTAATTATATAATTTTAATAATAATTAAATATTAATGTATGGGCTAGAAAGACAATTTAGAGGCCCAATATGGACTTTAAAACTAAATTTCAGAATTAATTGATTCGGCCTATACCCATACATATTAAGTTAGTAACTTTCTTGCATTTTGATTTGTATGTCTTGCTAATGAATTATCTTCTTTTGGCGAGGTATCAATCTTGTCGAGGGAAACAGAAAAGAGTTTGATGCCGAGACTGAGAGCACATAATAAAAAAAATACAAATCACCTTCCTCTCGGCTCCTTACATAGAAGATTTCTCGAGAATTTTCAACAGATTCTATCATTGATAAGTTCGATCTTATAAAAAAGAGGAGGGTGTAATTTAGTATGCCTAATATTGAAAAATAGGACTAAGGCTAAGTATTTTTTTTCATATATTTAATTTTGGAATCATAATGATGTTTATAAAATTTTTAGTATAGTATTAGTTATTCTTTTTTTGTATATCGAAAAGAAACATTTAATTTTATATAATATAATTTTTTTCTTTTTGATTTTGTTTAATAAAAAAAATATCTGAAAAAATTTGACACTTTTTTACGTTAAAAAATCATTCAGATTTAGAAATTTTAACCCTCTAGAATAAAATTATGGATCCGTCCCTGACTCCGTAATACTTTTATCTAATATATTCTATGATAATTTTGTAAATTCGCCAACTATTCCCTCCCTTGGGGAGCTTGCCTGCTGACAGCTTTTTCTTTTTCCTTTTTCATTGAAAGCTGAGTTTAGGCTGGAATCTTATTTTACTATTTTTTTTTCATATATTTAGAAAATAAATAAATGAAAAATAATCTAGATATTATTATTTATTACTTGATTATAGTATTAAACTTTTCATCATTAACAAGAGATTCTATCATTATTCATTAAGGTGGTGTTTTTTAGTATGGATTTAGATAGGCGATGCGTTTATCTACGGTTAGTATAAAAGTAGCAGTGGTGATGAGATTAGATACTGTAATAATACTGTAATATGAGACAAAAAATAAGTTAAAGGCATCATACCATACCACTCATTCAAAGAGATACTTAATTAGTCTTTATTTTATGAGACTGATTATGTTTAAACCACGTTATATTTATGTAATTTTTATGTATAATTTAATGTAATTAATGTTAACGTGTACATTAGCAAAAGCCAGCCTAAAACCCACTGTATCACGAATTTACCAGTCAATTCAGGAGTCCAAACTAGGGATTACTGAGATTCGAATGGGAAACCACGTGAGATAGAATAATTAGTCACTCTTTTATAACATATGGCAACCTGGAAAATACTGGAAATTATATTATTCTTATGTTATTGCCTGTCCAAATATTGGGTGAAAATACAATTACTAAGAGTTTATTGTATTTGTAGAAGTATTTCTCGTATTTTCGATCAAACAGTGTGTGATGTCGCAACGAGGAGAAGCTCTTTATCTTGACTTACACTTCAAGTTTCTCGACTTTTTTCTCTCAGTTAAACTCTGTTTTAAATTCCCACTTAAACTTTGATTAACCTAGGGATATTCTAGTCATATATGCTATGAATTTCAGCCTATAAATAGACGTTAGTTACTCTAGGTTTTATAATAACAGAAATATTTACATTGAAAGAATTTTTTTTTGAAGGGTCTTTATTTCAGGGTTTCGAGTTGATTTTCTCTATCTTTTGTACTCTCTTTTTGTTATAGTGAAATATTCTTTTGTCCGTGATTTTTATCCTCTTTTGAGGGATTTTTCACGTAAAATTTGTATGTTCGATCTTATCAAATTTACTTTATTTACTTGTTCGTTGCATACACGGGTTATTTCCCTAAAACATTCGTCTCATTTAATAAAAAAAAAGTAAATTAGACCCTATACGTTAGATTAAAGAATCAACTAGCCATTCTGTTAAAAATTTCATCCATTTTCCCTGTTAAAAACTAATCTATGTATATCAATATAAAGTACACGTGACACACCATATGTTATTTTGTTAACCACGCCAACTTTAATAATATAAATTGATGAAATTTTGAATAGAACAAACTAATTTGCTCTAAAATACAATCGATCTCCTACTACAATTTTTTCCATAGTACTTTTACCTCGAATCTTACTTCACACCTTAAAATAATAAGGGTTAATATCACAACTAGCCCCTAAACTTTAATCCAATATGCAATAAGGTTATACCTATACAAATATAATGTCTAATTTAATATATGTACTAAACTACCACGTATCCATGTGTCCCAAAACCTTAACACTATTTAATTCAGATGCTGACTTTGGAAACCACAAATAAATGGATGCCATGTGATTTCATATGATAGGTTCTAGACTTTACTGAGTAATTATATTATTTGAGTTTTTTTTTTCTATTTCAAACATTAAACAAAATTATAAAAAATAACTTAAAATTTAATCAACCCATGAATATTATATAAAATCCAAAATCAATAATATGAGGATTATTGCTAAGTCATTGATACATGATAAAATAGTGCAAGTATTAAATTGAATTTGTTTCTTTCAGGTACCACATTTCACATTAGGTGAAAGTTGAGGGACCAAACGTGACATTAACCCTAATAATATACTACTTTTGAGAAAAATATACATGCATTTCTTCCACAGTCAAATGCGCTAATGAAAATTAGGAGAAGAAAATAAATTACGTTTCTCTCTTTTTGTTTTTATTAATCTAATATATATTTTTAAAGCTACGAAAAAGGATAGCTAATTCGCCGGTGACCGGAGGGATTACAAGACGGGCACCTAACCAGACCATTGGTGTTGCAATCGGCACAACTTCGGAACCCAGTTTTTTCAGAGTAGATCTTATGGCTACCATTGCATTGTGGACAAAGAATAAATCTCAGCCCTTCACATAAATTACACACACTTGACCCAACCACCGACGGTAACCCACCGATCATCTTCTTCAGTTCACCACATTCATGTAATCGTTTCACTTCCTCTGCTCCGCCGATATACGTTCCGCCGATGAAAACCAAGGGAAGGGTGAAACTTTTGTTACGCCCAACGATCCCCTGTAACTCGTCTAAGAAACTAGAATCCAATGACACATCTCGTTCGTCGATGGGAACATTGAATCCTCTAAGGATTGATCGAACGGTCTTGCAATCTTCAAAGGTTTTTCGAACGACACGGAGGCTGGTGAGGTAAACGACGACGCGTTGGTCAGCGTTGGGGAGAGTAAGTGGACGGCGGTTGGAAGAGGACCAGGCGCGTAAGACGGTGGTGGAGAGCTTGACACGGTGGAAAATGGAGGGCCTTTTAGGGGATTGAGGATAGAGGACTTGTTCTTCTTCTTCTTCTTTGAGGATAGCATCAATGTCTTTGAATGAAGAGAAAGAGAAATGGGAGGGTGATTTTGTGGGGTTTGTTGCTGCTGCCCTGCTTGGTGATCTTAGCCATTGGGGAATCATTTGGAGAGGGATTTTGATTTTGGGGAGTGTTTTTCTGTAAGGTTTGTAGATATATAGGGGTTTTTGAGATAATGAAGGGAACCCTAGATCTAGATGAGAGTATGTATGGAGAATGGGGATTTGAATTAAAGATATTCAGATTCAAAGCTTTTGGGGGTGTAATAATGGTGATGGAAGAAAGAAAGAGAGAGAGGGAGAGAGAGATGGGGCATTTTGACATTTCAGGGTATCATTTAGGGGGTGGATTATGAAAGAAGAAATGAAGATCTGCCAGCTGTGTCTATATATAGATCAAAGAACACTTACAAATGGGATTTTCTTTGAAAGGAAAATGGGGACTTTGATGAATATTTACTCCTACTTCCATTTGTAACTGTTACTAAAAAATGACATTTCAAAAAATACTCGTAAAGACATGATGGTTAAAGATATTCATCACTTTATTTACGATTTGAATTTTAATTACATTTTTATTAGAGATTTATCTTTTTTTTGTAATTAAAAAAAATGACATTTCAAAAAGTTAACCAATAAATTTAGAATTATGACACGATGATAATTCACTTTATCTTTTAATTATATAGTTGAAAGTTCGAATTTTATTCATCAAATTGAGTATACTTTAAGGTCAACTATTAACATCATTGGAAAACTATCATAATAAAAGAATTAATAACTGTTATTGATAATTGATACCTTAATTCTGACAAAAAAAATTAGTAACTCTAGATCAAAGCTTAAATATAAGAGCAAATAAGTAAAAAAGAAAAAAGAAAAAGTCTTGCCCCACAAGAATATAACCTCAGTAAAAGTACTATGAAGGTTCTCTAGTTCCTATATATTAAATTAAAGAGTAAATTAATCTTTTCAATTAAAAATGACCTATTTCTACTGATCTGTTGGTTAAGTATTAGTGAAATTGTTTTTGAGACTCAAGTTTGTTTCTCTTCCCTTGCATGTTTATATAAAAAATAAGTTACTGATCTGTTGGTTAAGTATTAGTGAAATTGTTTTTGAGACTCAAGTTTGTTTCTCTTCCCTTGCATGTTTTAATTTTTCAACTTATCTTTCCTTCCTAAAACCTTGTTGCCTTCCAAGTCTCTTTAACCTAATATATATATACTAATTTTTACTAAGTTTCAACCTTCTTTTATTCATTTTCAATTAAAAATTTGACCTATTTCTACCATTAAAACCCAGCGTGGTTAATAAAATAACCAGACAGTTCCACATGGAGTGCCATGTGTACTTATCGACATACATAGACCAGTTTTTAACAGTAGAAAAGGATGATTTTTTAACAGAATGATAGCTTTACTCTTTGATGTAACATTCAAGGACTAATTTACTCAAACTTTGAGTAAAATTTGCAAAATATAATTTAACTTTTAGTAAAAAACCTTCAGTGTATAATCTCTTAAATTGTAAATTCTAACTTATTTTCTTAAGGGCATTGTTAACGATGAGTCAATGGAGTGGAACGTGCAGCAGCAAGATGTGTTAGGTGTTTGATAAATGCATTTTGAATATTAGTTGGAGCTTTATTGTTTCAATGTTGACTATGAAAGGAGGCAGCATGGGATCCTAGGGACACAATTTTGCACAACCGAGTGCATTTCCTTAGTAATTACATAACTGAGTGCTATAGTTATTGCATATGATTACTTCATGGTGAATGACAACCAATGTCTCAATAATAGCTACTATTCTTTTGGTTTGCATACAATATTAGAGGTAAGAGATGTAATTAATATGGTTTAAACTTGTATCAATCAGGCGTTTAACAAAAAATTTAACCATCACTTCATATAAGTTAAGACAACTGTTATTATTTTCTTAAAAACTATTAATCCTTTCTTATATATATATAGTGCTCACGTCTATCTATTTAAATCTATTAAACTCTTAAATCATAAGAAAATATGCACATAAGAACATTTAATCCCGTATTCATTCTGTAATTATAAAAGCAATGATACCAACTGAATTAAAATTTAATCGACATTATTATTTTTATTGGTTGAACTTACTTTTCGTTTCATAGCATCCCTATTTTATTTTGCAAAAAATTTTAGTATATGAGCAAAAATAAAGTGAATATTTGATTGATTTGGTTTCTATGTATTAATAATTAGATAAACCAAATATGTTGTTAAAACTAAATCAAATCGAATTGATTGACTCTCTTGATACAATTGAATTAATCAAATTGAATATTTTTGTTATTTGGTCTGGTTTATTTAATTTTGATTCTTTTGATTTTTTTAAATTTATTTATTTATAAAATAAATTCATGTAAGCAACAAATAAGTAAAATAACAAAAATTTTACGTGGAAAAACTCCTCCGAAGAGGATAAAAACCACCGGCAAAAGGAGATTTCACTAATAAGAGAAGAGTACAAGAAGAAGAGAGTAAAAAAAAACTCGAAACCCCGAAAGAAAAAAACCCTTCAAATTGAAACACAAAATTCTCTCTTAATTGTGTTATTTTCTTATTTAGGTCTAATTCACACACAAATCCCAGTGGCTCTAAGGTGACTTATATAAGCTACATGTCACTTGGTGCCCATTTACCCTAGGTACACTTTAGATACTAATTAATGCAATACATTATTAAATGCTTAGGGTCTAATTAGGGAATAATCTCAAAATTACTGTCCAAGACATCAGCTGCATATTTCCATATATCGTCGCATCGTTGGGACAAAATTTTTTTTCTCGTCGTGACGACGGTTGCTCATTGCGACATCACTCCCTATTTTTGACCTGAAATACGAGGCATATTTCAAAATCTCTTTTTTTTCTTACCCTTTTCACTCGTAAATTTGAGACTAAAAATGTTGAAGGAAATGAACTTGTACAAGACAAAATTTTATATCAAGGACAATATAATAAAATTTACTTTTAGGTAATATTACATTTATCAACCAAAAACATGAATATTACATTCCATTCAAGTGAACCATACAAAGATAATCTTATATTCCACTTGTAATCTAATATTCCCGTAATCCTATTATGAAATGTAATTAAAGGCTCGACAAACCAAACACACTTTAAAATTTATGTCTGACATAGTTAAAATCTTTTACACTCATCATCATTAGAGGCAAGGAGGAAAAATAGTGAAGTGATTTGAATCGAACAGAAAAAATAAAATCAATTTGAACGCTTTTTGGAATACAAGTTAAAAAACAATGATTATCCAAATTGAGCTAAATTTTTTTATTTGATTTGATTTATATTTTATTTTATTGACATAAAAATAAATCTTTTTTTAACAAATACTAGATAAGAGGTATTAATTAATTTTTATTTACTTGAAAAGTTAATTTTGTAGATATTTCTGAAGAATACATTGAAACTTTACTAAATGCCCAGAAACAATAAATAAAGTTTTTTTTTGGGTCAAAATAAGCTTAAAAATTCAAAACCCAAATATAATATGGAAGATTAAGAATTGAATCATACTAAACTAAATTATCATAAATGGTGCAAAAAATACGATTAAACCGAACTGAACTCACCTCTAATCACTATCCCACGATTAGCTCTTCAGAGTCAATGAGATACTTACGGTATAGCCTTTGAGTAAAGAGAGGAAAAAAAGTAAAGAAAACGTTGAGAATATTACAAAGAGAGAAAAACTAGCAATCAGCAAGTGTTGGGTGCAACGGTTATACTTTTAAAAAAAGAATGCGAGTTTAAATTTTGAAATGAAATTATTAAAAGAAATAGTCACGAACCCTAAATATGAACAAACGTAAAATATAAAAGGAATTCTCTTGATGATGGATTTCTCTTGGTTGATGTATTGGGAGAATGGTTCTGTTTTGGACCATAAGCCCACGTTCTCCATTAGTTCATGGAAACCATATGTGTGTATATATTGTACTATCGTCCATGTAAAACGAATTTTAAGTATTCATATTTTTTTATGAGATCCTTTTATCTTATACTTTTATTATTCTTTCGGTTTATAAGTATAAATATAATATATGTCTAAGTAATTATAAAATAAAATTAAGCTAATATAAATTATAAAATTCACTCGTGACAATTACACATGATAAATTTTGAATTCAAAAATCTAACGCTTCAACTTGTGCCAACAATGTCAACATTTTGTTGGCTCATATTACATAACTCATTATCTTAAGTGCAATACGATTGATGAATTAAATATCTAAACACATACTAGTACCCAAAACTTGAAATCAGTTCAAGATTGGTTACCACTAAGTGTTAGGTATAATGGTAATGTTTATTGGACTCCAAGAAGATAGTAGGTTCGAACTTTGAAAATCATAATATCGAGATGGACATCTACAAACTTTAAATATTAACAATAAAACAAACATGAAAAATATAAAAAAATAATGGGTTGGGTTAGGCGTAGAATGGTGAATGTGTCTCATAATGATCCCTATTAAGCAAGGCTGCTTCCTATAGCCAAGCTATCAACAATACCCATCCAAGCAATCACCGCATGCTTAGAAATAAGAAATTGAGCCCAAATCAGCCTATGCCTAGGTACCTTGTCTTAGTTCTTGCCAAATAGTTGCCGCAGCATATTTATATCCAGAGAAAAGGCCACACTAGCGTTCCATTAATGTATTCATGGTAACTTGTAGAGCTTTCCCCTCAAATGCAAAAGCTTTTCCAATTCCAACTTCTAATGCTTTTGATAGGGACTTGTCATATACTTTTATCGTTGAGAACATAGCATTTTGTCTATGCAATCCAAATGGATCCAATTCAACTGATAGCCCAAAGATTCCTAAAAATACTAGCCAAGCTCAAGGATATAATTGTTGAAAAGATGATTGTATTTCAAAAGAATCCCACATCATTTAGTTAAGTCTCTTGAATTTTGTTTATAGATCACAACGACATTACTAGATCCAAGTGAGAGGATATCCTTGTGTGCTTAAGAATTGAGTCTAAGTGCAAATTTATTGATTCCTCCCTTATGTGTGAGAATAAGGAGAAGTTTTGTCTATTTTGCTTGCGCTTGCGAGTTCACTCACTATCGATTAGAATAGAGGGATAGTAAAATTTTAAACCACTACTCTCTAATTAGGGTGATTTTTTTCTTTTAGATAGTGAGTATGGAGTGGTAATGGACATTGCTTCTTCCGTCCCGACCTATTTTATGTAGTAACATAATATAGAAAAAAATAACTTATTTTATGTTTCAATATTTGCTTGAAGAATTATGTTTAAATATTTATTGACTTTAAAATAATTTAAAAATTAAATTAAAGCGAAGCAAAAGGGGGTAGGGGTGGGGGTGGGGGTGGATACATCCAACATACATGGAGGTGGTAGTGGTTTTCAATATTATACGTCCACAATGGAGCGGGACAGATGGTGAAGCAGATTATGCCAATCGTGGAGCATAAGTGAATTTAACAATATCCGCCCCTGCTCTGCTCCATTGTCATTCCGGGCTCTATCATCAATAGTCATTCATCTTTTAGTTGAGTATGGTTTTATTCCTTAAAATTTTCAGCATTCACTTCCTTTGTTTTCTAAAATTAGGCAATACATGATATGTACAAGTACCTTGCATTGCCCAGCTTTCTAAACAACACCAAATCAACCATCATTCTTTCTTTAGGTGAGTACTATTTCGTACTTCATGTTCCCTATTCACTTCTGAAACAGAAATACTTGTTGAATCCTAGAAATTATCTTTAAGGACAGCGTTATACACGCCTCTTGGAGCACCTTTAGCTAAACCTACAATCCCATTGTAAGATTGCAGTATCTTCTTCACTGCTAGCTTAGAAAGCATAAAAAGCTTGCACTAGTAATTTTTAAGGCTAAAGATTACTACTTTGATCAACTATAGCGTACCTATGTATGAGAGGAGCTTTGTTGCCCAACAAGTGATCTTGAAAATCCTTCACTAAAAGTCTCATTGTGATCAATGATACACCAAGGTACCGCACTAAAAAAGTTCCAAGTTGAAAACTAGAGGCTTCTTGAATGGATTGCATCTTTGCCTACCAATCTCACTGGCTTAGATAATTTATTTTTGTTATTGAGCTTAAGTCTTGAGCACCTCAATAAAAAAAACCTAAAAACTTCTAAAGCAATGAAATGTTGTAACAAGAATACTCTTAAAAGCAACCAAGTAAGAGATCTTTGAAGATTTTGATATTTTCTTTGGATTCTCCATTTGCCATCTTCTATGGTTGTTAATTCTCAATGAAAAATTTTGATATTTTTTAAAGCATTTGTTATGATACTCACTATTACCGACCCACTATCCGATTACCCAATCGGGCCCTGACCCAGACTCTACACGGTTCGTGCTTTGGGTTCGCATACAAGGTGCTCGCATCCTTCTATGAGACTGCATAATGTGGGTTCTAAAAAAGAATAAGGTACGTGTCGACATGCATAAAAACCTACCTAAAATATCATATCCATGAACAGAAAAAATATAATATAAATACACAATTTAACTCATCCAAAGACGCACTCTAAAATACTTAACATCATTCAACTTTTAAAACAAGGTGTGTTGGAATGTTTAGCAATGAAAAAAAAATATTAATTTGGCTTGACAAGTAATCCATCATGAGATACTCAAATGACAATGATTCGACCAGTATCTCGATCGATTATTAATTCAATTGATTTGATCGATCAATTCAATTCTAAAAATCACAAACAAGAGATAAAAATATTACTCTCTGGAGAATAGAGAAATCCTCTTAATCTTCACTAAACCCAAAAAAGACTGAAGTAAGGTAACCCTTATATATACAGCTCATTGTTATAAATATTAGGTAAGAAATAAAATATAGATGGAAACAGTTTAGTTGATCCATCACTATTGGGTTGGTAAATCATCCCAGTTGTATATCACTTAACAGCTACTTTCTTGTTGAGGATTAGAGTAAGACAACATATAAAGGCCAACAAAATTGAAGGTGAAATGCCACCAAATTCTCACCTAATTCTCTTAAAAAGAAAGAAAGTAAAAAAAATAGCAGATTAGTCCCTGTACATTAGTTCAAAGAGTAAATTGATTATTTCTTAAAATTTTCATTTATTTGTACAATTAAAAATTGGTTTTTGTATGTTAACATGATGTACACGTGACACGTCATGTGTCAGCATATTCATCGAACCATTTTCTTTTCACTTCGCCAAGTCATTGTAATAATTGGTATATAAAAGTTGGGTTTTTTTTTTAGTATAATCAAGGTTTTCTTCGTATCTATTTTACGGTCCACGAAATTAATTCTTTTGAGGATATGTAGCAATACCTTTCAATAATATTGTCTCCAAAATTTTAATTTATATTCTCCTTTAAGAGTGCAATATCCGTTCTACTATACTCAACACTAATTTTATTTAAATTTAATTATACTCGCAAAATAAAAAAACCACTTATTTATTTGCAAAGTAAATATTTTTTAAAGGTGTTTATCGGTCTGGTGGTTAATTTAGTTGGTTGATTCGGCCTGTTTTGAGTCAAGTTTAGGTTTAAACTTTTTAACTTCGAGTTAGTTCTTTTTTTATTTAAAATAATAAAAATATAAAAAGATTTATATTTAAATAAAATTATTTTATTTTTTTAAACAATCAAACTTTAGCTTGATCCGATGCATAAACATTTTTATTACAATCAAACTTGATATTAATTTGTTTAAATTTAAAATTTTCATTAAATATATTAGGATATTAATTTGTTCGAATTTAAAAATTCATTAAATATATAAAATAATATGAGTACAAATATTTGAAATTTTAAAAAATAACTTATTTTACTATTATTAATAAATATGTTTTTAAAACAAATCATTTTATATTAAATCTATATATTAATTTTGACATAAAAAATACATAATAATTTTACAAATCCAACTAGATCTAATAATTTTTTTTGGGGATAAATCGCAAAATTATATATTAATTTTGAATTAATCTGCAATTGTATATATGAATTTTAATTTGGTACAATTATAAACATCAAACTCTAATTGTGGTTCAAATGTATACTTGAAACTTTAATTTTGATTTAATCATATGTATTTTAAAAAATAAATATGGAAATTTATTTTTATATTGGATACATATAATTATTTATGTATGCAATATAAACATAAAATGATGTTTTATTAATAATTGTGTTAATAATTTACAAAAATTGGATCAAATTAAAATTTCATGTATAAAATTACACAAAATCAAAATTTATGTATACAATTACACATTAAACCATAATTCATGTATAATTTTGATATTTATCCTTTTTTTTTCTTATATTTTACATCAAAGCATAACATTCAACCAAATAACATTTATTCATTTGAGTGAAAGTTAAGTCAAAGCATGAATTTGATAGGTATTGGTCAACATTCTTTTTGTGTTGCACACTTTCCCTGAGCAATCAAAATTAAAAAAAAAATTGGATAAAATATTAAATTTATATATCAACTTTGATTTAACGTGTAATTTTGGTACATGAACTTTGATTTGGTATAATTATACACATGAATATGAATTGTGGTTTATATATATACATGGAATTTTGATTTTGATTTGATTATACACATTTAAATAAATAAATACATATATTTATTTTCATATTAAATTAATATAATTGTTTGTGTATATAATATATCGATGTAATATGCTGTTAAGTTGATAACATTGGTAGCGATTTGTAAAAATTTAATCAAAATAAAACTTCATGTATAAAATCGTACAAAATCAAAGATCATGTATGACATTACACATTACACAAAATTTATGTATAGTTTTAATATATGAGAAAAGATTGTATGAAATAAGAACGTCACGTCATTCTATATCCCTTTACAATTATTTAATGACATTTTAGCAATTTTTTTCATGTCATTAATACATAATTTTAGTAATTTTTTTAACTTCTGAACTTTGAACATCGAACCCAAACTCAAAGCCCAAAACCCTTAATCTTAAACTCCAAATCTCGAACTTAAACCTTATACAAAAAGCCTTTTGGTTCAAGGTTTCAAGATTTAGAATTAAAGATTCGAGATTTAGGGTTCAAATTAAAAAAATAACCAAAATTACATATCAATTACATGAAAAAAAATTACTAAAATATCATTAAATTATGTATCAATGACGCGATACCCCATTTTATACAATCCTTTCTCTTATTATATTCATAAGTTTTTTATTTTATAATTTCATATCTCATTAAATTAAATTTTTTTTCCAAACTTCGATTGCTACCCTTTGTATAGTTTCCTATATTTAGTTCATGATTCCGATCTTCAAAATAATTAAAAATCCCATTCAAATAAAAAGGAAAGAAAAGAAAAGAAAAGTATTATTTATTTAAAAGAAAATGAAGTCTCCACTATCTTCTTCTTCTTCTTCTTCCATGGGTGTTCTTAGAAAACCTCGTTTGTCACCTTATCTCTTCACATTGTTAACTTTCGTTGTTTTCATTACTATTTTATATGGAGAAGACTTTATATGCATTTTTGGACAGCTAGAACCGATTCCCGGCCGAGCTATCTCTAGACCAGGTGAGTTAACTTAGTCTACTAAACTCAAGCACTCTTTTATCTTATATTGCTTTGGGGGTTTGACTGAGTTTTGGGGGTGGATTTGGGGTTAGTGAAGAAAAGGGAGAAGTTGGCATTCGCCATAGGGAAGAGTGAAGAGAAATGTGATGTATTCAAAGGGAGGTGGGTAAGGGACGAGTTGACTCGTCCGCTGTATGAAGAATCGGAATGTCCGTACATACAACCACAGTTGACGTGTCAAGAACATGGGAGACCTGATACTGAGTATCAGAAATGGAGATGGCAACCCCATGGCTGTGATCTTCCTAGGTAAAAATGAAACACAAACTTCAATTTTCTCTTCTTTTTTCTGAGTTTTAGAATTAGACCTATAGTCGAATCAGTTAAACTATCAATTAATCGATCCGATTAAACAGTTATTAAAAAATTTTAATTGGTTCAATTAATCCTTATTGATTCCTAATTCAATCGTTCGATCTGATCTGCTTCAAACATCATTGGTGAAAATGTGAAATTTTTTTTACCTTATTCCCTCCCCAACCATTAGAGTAAAAACACACATAAATGTATTCAAATTCACGTCTTCCTAATTATGAAATAGCAATGGTATCAACTGAGTTAAAGCTTAACCGACAGTTATTATAGCTTAACAACGGTGCCAACTGAGCTAAGCAATCAATAGTTATTGTCTTTTTTTATTATTTAAATCTTCCATATCTATTTTACGGTCTATATTTGGGGTTCGTAGTTGATCGTCTAAAAAATGGTATTTCCAAGATTTGAATATATCCCTTTCTTGAGCTTCACAATACAGCCAACATTTGTTGGTGCCAATTTTATTTTTATCTTGAAATAGAATTTTTTTTAATTATCTTGTGCTGTGAGGTCAAGAATTATATATAGGAGAATTTAGAATAGAATAAATTAAAATAAAATTATAACTTTTTCTACGGAAAAAAAGATTAAGAGTTGTTAAGGAATCGAACTTGAAACTTATTTCAATCAAAAAATTTTTGAGATGATGTCTAAAGCTACTCATAACACCTCTCAACATATAAATAGAAAGACAATGTAGTTTAGTGCACTGAACCCACGTCATCTTGCATTGACAATAATACACATACCAATCGAGCTATGACTCAATCCACTTTCATTTGGAGTAATTTACCATCAACTTAATAAATTATTTATGTTAGTAGATTTAAATATTTTTCTCTTATGTAATAATTAAACAGTTTCAATGCGACATTGATGTTGGAGACCCTAAGAGGAAAGAGAATGATGTTTGTTGGAGACTCATTGAACCGAGGTCAATATGTTTCAATGATTTGCCTTCTTCACACGCTCATCCCTGAGCATGCTAAGTCCATGAAATCATACGATAATGATGCCCTCACAGTGTTCCGAGCCAAGGTATGTTATTCAACATCACTCAAATTTGTCTAAATTTCCATTGAGTTTTCAATTTTGTAATTATTACTCTGGTGTAGGATTACAATGCCAGCATTGAATTCTATTGGGCTCCGTTCCTTCTCGAATCAAACTCGGATAATGCCGTAGTCCACCGGGTACCGGATCGGATCATGAGGAGAGGCTCGATAAATAAGCATGGCAAGCATTGGAAGGGTGTTGATATTTTGGTTTTCAACACCTATTTATGGTGGATGACTGGCTTGGACATAAAAATCTTGTATTGCCTCTTTTCTGCATTGAATTTTCAGCATTCTTTTTGTTTTTTTATATAATTCACACACATTTTGCGCATGACAAAGTTAGAAACTTTTGTGGGAGGAGTAAAGATTAAGTTATATATTTTTATGAGAGTTAAAATATAATTTCGCTATCGTATTAGCTTATATTTTTATGATTTTTAGAAGGACTAAATCAAATTTCTAGCACTTTGGTAAGGAATAAACTATAATTTTATCATATATTAACTTAAGATTTTGTTAATTTTAAGAGACTAAAGCAATAATTTTTCATTTTATTGGGGCTAAGGAGTATACTTTATCCATGTTTTCAACAGGAAAGGGTCTTTTGAGGATGAGGAGAAAGAAATAATTGAAGTGTCGGCTGAGGATGCCTATCGTATGGCAATGAGAAGCATGCTGAGATGGGTGAGGAAAAACATGGATCGCAAGAAGACAAGAGTGTTTTTCACTAGCATGTCTCCTACTCATGGAAAGTGAGTACAAATTTCAAAAGAATCATATTTTTGGTCCAACCTTCCTAACTTACAAGATGATGAGCTTAGAGTTATTTAAGCAATTTGTTTTCTACACATTTTTTCAGGGGCATTGAATGGGGAGGTGAACCGGGAAAGAATTGTTATAATCAAACAACTATAATTGAAGATTCAAACTATTGGGATTCGAATAGTAGGAAAACCATAATGAATGTGATTGCAGAAGAGTTCAGTAAATCTAAGTTTCCCATCACATTTCTCAACATCACTCAACTCTCAAGTTATCGTAAAGACGCACACACGTCGATTTATAAGAAGCAGTGGAGTCCATTAACGGCCGAGCAGCTAGCCAACCCAGTTAGCTATGCTGATTGCGTCCATTGGTGTTTGCCAGGCCTTCAAGACACTTGGAATGAACTTCTCTTTTCCAAGTTGTTCTATCCTTGAAAATATATTTTTATTTTATCATGAAATTTTATACATCAAATCTTTTTTGTAATTGATTTTTGTCATGCCCATGCATATAAGATTTTAACTTTTTTTTCTTTCTCATTACAAGTTTTTGGTGCTTTGGGTGGTATCACTAAGTGATTGAATTAAATTCTTGTTTCTAAGCTGAACTATCATAATGAAGTATTACTTCTTAGTTGATTATACCAAATTTATAGATGAATATATTTTTGCAAGTTACCAAATTTCGAGCTAACATTTACTATTTAAAAGAAAATATCATTTACGGTTTAACGAAGTGAATATTTTAAAAGCTTTTTACGGTTATGCAAATTAAATCTTTTGTTCAAATGGAAAAAAAATTAATTTTTTTAAACAATAAATATTAGATCTATAACAATTTGGTCTTATTTGATTTGTTTAATAGTATAGAGACTAAATAGAGAGATTAATTTGCTCGAATCCGAAAAACTTGAAGGTACTTTCACCCAAATGTTTTTGCTTTATAGTATAAATTGATCACTATCTAAATTGATTGTAAAATTATCTAGTTTTATTTTAAAACTTGTATACAAATTTCTCTTATTTTTACTTTTATTAAATTTAAATTCTTTCTTTTTATTTTTGCATAGAACGTTACACGTCGTAGGCACGACAACTGCCTAGATGTACAACCTAATTAAACTGAATAAAAGTTCTGGCCGTGTTATGCAAAGTATTTATAAGTTTTGGAACTATGTCACTCTTTTGCACATGATTTCTAATAAAATGGTGTCTAATTTCTATGTGCTTGGTTTAAAAGGGTGTTGGATTAAATTTTTGGTCAAACATATAACACTTGTATTGTCACATTTTATGGGGATGTGATCCATGGCAATTCCATAATCCTCTAATTGTTGCTTCATTTATAGGATTTTTCCACTAATTTGAATTTTTTTAAAGGCAATGTTTAACCTTTACAAGACTATCTTTTCAATTAGGCAATATAGAGTCACTTCCTCTTAAAGTTTTTTTACCCAAAACCTTGAATAACCTCTCACAAATTTGAGAAAAACAATTAAGAATGAATAAGTACCTCTAGAATATAGTTATACAATGATAAAGCTCTCACAATTACAGAACAACACTTAATGAATAAGAATTGAACCCACAAGTGTTTACAAGAGAAAATAAGAATAACAAGGTGAAATGATTGGATTTTTGTTCTACACATATCTTTTTGTCTTCATTTGAGTGTCCTTGATCCATACTTATATCCTTTTGTTGATTTCTGAGAGTTTCTAGCTGTTGGGAACATTGATTTTGCATATTTAAAATAATATGTAGGTTTATGTCTTGAGACATGCATAGAAGGGATTTCTCGAGCACATCTAGGTAAAAATATGAATGTTAGAGTAGGGTGTCTTAAGACAATATGAATGATGTCTCGAGAGATCATGAACATATCTCAAGACTTAGAAAGCTTTGTCTCGAGACATTTCACCCCTAAAGCAAACCTTTAGCTTTGGTGCTTTATGCATGGAAACAAACTATCAAAGATACAAATAGATTTTAATCATTTCTACTCTTTCTTGACACAATGCCTAAAACTATATATAACCCTTCCCAACCCATAAATAGAAAGATAATGCACTTCAGCGCACTCGAACCCATATCAATCGAGCTAAGACTCAATGACGGGTTAATTTACTTTTTTAAATATTGGTTCCCAGTAAATTTATTTAATTATATATATTATTTTTTTATTGATTTGATTCAATTTTATCTGTCGAAACTTTAAGGGGTGCCATGTAAGTAGGAGGCGGGCATTACCCCTGTAACACCTCAAACTCAGCCTAGACGTTATGGCCGAATCTGAACATGTTACGAAGAAAAGTTAAAAATTCGTCATTTTCTTTAAAACCACCGTACCTCTTTATTTCTTTAAGAGACTACTTATTTTAAAAAACATGTTGTTACACTCATAAGAGGAAACCGTCGGTTGTTTACTCTTTCAATAAAATAGATAATTTGCTGCTAAAGTTTTTAGTCGTTTATATATTTTGAAAACCGAGTTTGTCTTCGCAAAAAATGTTTGGTTGCATAAAACATTTGTTTTTGTAAATCGTTTAGTCGGACGTTGTGCCAGAAACCCCAAATCAAATTCAAATCTAAAAATTAAACCCCAAATGTATAAAGAGTCTCAAAATTACAAAACTCTTAAAAAAAACCCAGAAAAATTTAAACTAATATTAAAAGCATGAAATTTATACAGAAATGTGGTCACCACTGAGCTTTCGTCACACCGACCCTCCTAAGTCTGAGGGCTACCTAAACAGATCAAACAAACAGAGAGTGAGTTTTGAAACTCAGTGTGTAACTCATTAGAAACATAATTTTAGATTCAATCACATGATAGAACAGACGCAAACATAAATCCCTTTTACAAAATCAGATTTTAAATAGAATCAAACATATACAGATATGCATAGCCTTACCATCATCCTCTACACACCCACTCTAACCATCTTAACACACTACGTAGGGTATAAAACACCCACCCAACCTTACACACCACATAGTGTCCATACGACACTTTTCAGAATAATCACAGCTGTGCTGCAAGTATATTTGCGAGCTATCGCCTCAAAGAATACTTCCTCCACATATCACATATCTCGCCCCATAGTCAGATACAACAACATACCAGAAAAAATAAAATCATAAGATCCCAGATACTAGAATTATTATATCAAACATGCTCGAATAACAGATAATAAACATGCATATACATAGTAGGTCATACAATTTGCATTACATTACATGCATTTAGGTATTGCTTATGCTATATACCATACAAACAGTTTATCCAATTTCATGTTTTAAGGCTTATCTAAGTCCATACCGACCTCACAAAATGACCACAGTCGATCAGGATGATATGTACAACCTAATGGAGAGATTATGAAATTTGGGCTTACATGCTCGAGTGGCCCACACGCCCGGAATGGCCTTGCCCGTTTGACCCACACGTCCAAATGGCTTATGTCGTGTTACACACACCTGTCACACGGCCGTATGTTGAACACAGCCTTCCACATAGCTGTGTATCGCCAACGGCCTTCCACGCGGTTAGATAGACGACCGTGTGACTCAACAAACCCAATTTTTGGGTTTTTTCGATCACCGTTTTTCGGGTTTCTCGTTACACACCTAGTTCGTTTTCGACGCGAATACCACCACGAGACCTTTGGAACCTAGAAACATCATACAAACGACCGATTCTACATATTGAATCACCGAATTAACAAAACCCCAAACGGCATACTCAAAAGTATTAGCCGTATAAACCGAAAACAATCCTTCCAGAGTTCAACTACTGACCGTGACGGATACGTCAGACCAACCACAACTACACGGTAGAAGACAAATTTTAATCCCCTTAATTAACACCTACCACAAGAGTTCACAACATTAACACACCCGAAAACAAATCCACTATTACACGAATTTAAAAAACGTCAGGAAGAAGAAGAGTTTGGGAAAAAGAATAAAAATTAAAAATTAAAAAAAAACTCAAATAAAATCCAACTCCTCACTATCATACTAACTAACAAATCCTACTAAAACAGACCCACTAACTCCCATCCACAACTACAGACTTTCAATTCCACCGAATCTCTACTACACCATCGATACACAAACTCTAAAAGTAAAAATTATCATCCTTCACTCACACAGGAGTTCGAACTAGGACAATAAGACAAGTTAACACCTTAACAATTAAACCAACAAACTCATTCTGATATAAGTTAACCGTAAATACAATTTAAGTGAAGCAATCAAGGATAAGGATAAGAACAAAAATAACAAAATTTCTAAAAATAAGACTTAAACTCAAAACCTGAAACACACACCCATGTCACTTAATTACTTAAGCAAATACTTATTTATCACATAATTCATAAAAAGAAAGTTAAATAGACCAGTTCGTTACAACACAACGGTGCACGTTAGAGGAGTGCAGTCGTTTTAAAAGGTGGAGAAACTGAGGAAAAACGGCGGACATTTCGAAGCGCTCTCTCTCTTTGTGTGTCTAATTTAAAACTCTTCCACCAAACGCTTCTATAACCAACCCTCTCTCTATTTCATTTCCTTTTTCCCCATTTTGCCCCTTCCCTTCATTGTCGATTTCCCCCCTCTTTCTCTTCTCTTCCAATGGAGTCCTCCGCTGCTCTCCGCTCCTTTCACTGTAACTCTCTCTCATATCCATTTCTGAATAATTTTTGTGTTCTTTTATATGTTTTGGATCTAGTAATTGTATTTATTTATTTTCGTCATATTTTTAGTTGTAGCGTCAATTATAGTGCTTTCGACACTGAGAAATTTGAAATTAGCTCCAAAAACTACGGAGATCTACTTCTTTTTTTTTCTTTTCTAATTTTTTTTCTATTTACTTCTTTTAATGCTGTGAACATCAACAGATAATGTTAAGCTAGCTAACCATGTCAACCTAATTTCCTTCAAATAAAATTAGAATTTTTTTTACTGATTATATTTGTTGAGGGTTTGGCGGAAGTTTTGTCTCTCCACACTGTCGGTAGCCCAATTGCCTGAACAGTCGTCCAGTTTACAATGTGGCCAGGTGCAATTGAGTTAGCTAGTTCAGGTGGTACTATGCTTTCCCATTGATGCCTGAGCTTGTAAACTCGCAGGGCTCTTGGCATAGACGAGGCACATCAACAATATTATTTTTATGACAGTTTATTATTGAGATCATGCTAGGTTCTTGCTCCAATAACCGATATTCAAATAATAATTAAAAAGGAAATAAATCTTTGAGGGGAGGTTTAGTGGAAGCTAGTTTTGGAAGTTCTTCTCGGAATGTTGTAATTTCCATATGGGTTTCATTATTTAGGTGGAAGTATAATGCTGGGAGTGGGACTATCTTATTCTCTTGTAAAAATATTAGCTCCTTTCATTGATTGCTTCTATTGTTGAACGATGAGGTTTAAAGTTTAAGTATATTATAGAAATGTTTTTTTATGAAAAGTTTGAGCATCTTGATTGGTCAATGTCTTCCCTCAGCAATGAAAGTGGGAAGAACTAAAATAGAAAAAGTGGGTGCTAAATTTCTTTCTTAACATGCCAAGTGAACTATGTATTTGTCTAACTGACAAGCAATAGCGCCAAGTGTATTTTGAACATCTTCAGTATTTGGAATGTTGTATTTCTTGTTCTTTCGAGTCTTTTAGTTGAGATACTATGTAAAATTGTGTTTCTTCTCCTGTGTATAATCTGTGGTGTGATGTCCTTGGTACAAATAACATGGTCGCTGCTGGCTTATCTGGTTCTTTGTTGGCATCCATTTATCATATAGGCTTTTGATTTCTTCACATTAGCAAAGTATGGTTGCAATATGTATGCAATTTTATGAATTTGCATTTTGCATATATGGCTTTTTTTGGCCATTGAAAGTTCATGTGCTGTTATTAAAATTTTAGATTCTGTAAGTGCTGTTTCAAAAGCTTGTTGCACGCATGAAAGGCCCGGTACATTTCATATGTCTTCTAGTTGCTGGCCAAATTCAAGAAAATCATGTGTTCCAGGCTTGATGTTTGGAGGGAAGAACAATTCTTCTACAAGACGAACTGTAGTTTTAGCATCCTCTGCAAAGACGCCTGAAGCTACGGCAACAGCCAAGTCAAATGGTGACATTATATTGCCTTCTGATTAAAATTTTATCTCATGATTCTCTTTTCTCAAAAATTTAATTCATTATAGTTTAGCTGCCACTGAATCACGACTCAGTGCTAAAACTAATCACATTTGCATTTGGGTTTATTCTTATATTCAAACTTGGCTTTTCATTATTGATGATTTATACTGATTGTCAAAAGCAAAACTATGTTTTTTTTCTTTTAAATACCTAAATCAAGATGGATATTAAAGCAATCTATTATATAGTTACTTTAGCTTTAGCATTTGTCTTGTTTTGCATGCTAAAAGTGTTAATCATGTTTGCCACAGTTCCACCAGAGAGCACCAAGAAAGGCTCATTGGAGAAGAAACCTTCACGGAAAGCAACTTTTCCAAATGGATTTGAGGTGATTACTAAATCTCCAAACTGAGTCTTTTTCATTATTGCTTGTCGTTGCTCACACTTCTTTTTGAGAATAGTTCACTCTTACTTTTTACTCCTTTCGTATTGATCTAAAAAAAAGTTCTTCCTTCGGAATCTAGATGGATTGATAGTTAACATTTAATTGCTTAAACTGTCAGGCATTGATTCTGGAGGTGTGTGATGAAACTGAGGTCGCGGAGCTGAAAATGAAGGTTACTTCCTCTTCTCTTGTCATGTCAGATGCTTGCATGCTTCTGCTAAATTTAGTTTCATGTCTCATTAATTAACCTGAAAAGTTTGGCAAAGATATGTCTCAGTGCAGCTAGCCATCTTCAGGTTTTCAGTTTGTTTTATGGATAGCATTTTCCCACAAAGTACAATATTTGTTGAATCAGTTATCTGTTTCATGGTGACAGATTGGGGACTTCGAAATGCATCTGAAGCGGAATGTTGCTTCCACAAAAGCTCCCATGTCTAACATTTCACCTACAACAGCCCCATCAATCCCAACTGATCCAATGAATGAAGCAGCTGCTGCTACCCAACCTCCATCCCCACCTAAACCCTCTCCTGAGAAGCCTTCTCCATTTAAAAGCTCTGCCTTTGGGCAGTCATCCAAGTTAGCTGCCTTGGAGGCTTCTGGATCTAGCAACTATGTTCTAGTACCTTCTCCCGTTGTATGTGCTGTTTCTGAAGAGCTAGGGTTATGTTGTATCCTATATCTCTTTGAACATCGTTTTTAAGTTGCATCACTTTACTGCAGGTTGGTATATTCCAAAGAGGTAGAACAATCAAGGGAAAAAGGCAACCTCCTATCTGTAAGGAGGTATTATTTCAGTGTCAATTGGGCATTCTGACCTAAAACATTTCAAACATTCTTTGATTATAGATAATGCTGATGTTGTAGATTTCTTACTATCATGATCTTGTATCTTCACCTGGCTTTTCTTGATCCTCGTAAGTAATAAATACTTGCAGGGTGATTTGATCAAAGAAGGACAAGTGATAGGATTCTTGAATCAATTTGGTTTTGAACTACCTGTTAAGGTGAATTCAATTTATCTCCACTTGTTAGTATTATATATATATATATATACACACACACATTAAGTAGGTGTTCACTGGCTTGTGTTTTGTATTTGTTAAAACAGTCTGATATAGCTGGAACAGTCTTAAAGATCCTCTTCGAAGATGGAGGTATAATTTTATCTGTGCATTTCATATTTATTTCGGTTTAAATGTCTAAAACACCTTTGTACGGCAATGCCACATGCATAATTACTAGAGAGTAGATTAAAGTTGATTTGCATTTAACTCTTGCCTTTGTTTCAACTTTGTTGAACAGACGCCGTTGGTTACGGAGATCCACTCTTTGCAGTTTTGCCATCATTTCATGGCATCGACTAATCTCTTTCTCCTACCTATGATACTTTTGCAGAGATAATGTGACAAAGTCCTTGGGTATGCATTTTGTTTTCTCACATCATTTTGTGGTTTTACTTATGGAGTGCCCCGAGCACGTGTAGTCGGTGATCTGTACTCAATGTTACTAATCTATCGAATTCCCAGGATTACCATAGAACAATTATTTAAGCATACTGTAGATTGAAGAGAGGTTTATCAATTGTATAACCTAAATTCTTTTGTGTAATAAGCTTTTAGACTTTTGTTGCTTTGAGTTTTACATAATGGACTATGACATGTTATTGAAATACTACAGAAGACTAGTTCCACCAAGACCGTGGTGTAACAGATTATGGGCAATATTATCCCTAGCAAGCACAGCATTAGAAGACCTCAAGTTGTTTTCAGCTGTCTTCTCATCATCAAAAGCTCAAACTGTAATTCATGGTCCATCTCTTCATTGTTCATCTCACAAATATTATGCAAAACACAGCAAGCTCCAAGCACCATTGGCAACTCTTGAAGCTTCACCTCAGTTCTCCTTTGTAAGCAAGACCACCTCCCTTTTAATCTAGCAAATGCTTCTTTAGCAACATTTTGAACCGCACCCATTTTTTCATTGAAACCATGTTGAGCCCAAGTCAAATTTTGATGTGTATAAGGGACCAAAACCCAATCCATTAAAGGATACCCAGAATTCCCAACAATCCAAACATCCTTCAAACCCCTTTGGAACAAAGCAGACTTCTCTAACACTTGATCATCAGGCATTGAACCAGGCCATCCAATACAAACATCTGTGAAAATCCCTTTCTGATCGACCACTCCTTGTACTGTAATTGAATAAGAAGGCTTCTGGTTCCTTTCTGTATGCTTTCTATTGAAATAAGCTGCTACATTAACTTTAGGTGCTATAATTGGTACATGAGTTGTACACAATGAACCTCCTATATTTGGTACCCCCGATATCAACTCAAATTCTTCATTAATTTCTTTCATTTTCTTCTCATCAGGCCATTGAAGAAACTTGGGCATCAAGACATTGTTTATCGCTGAACATACCTCTAATACCAGCTTATGACAAGTTGAAATCCCAAGTCCAAATCGTTTTGAAACAAGCCTAAGCGGCTCCCCTGTTGCCAACCTCCATATACAAACAGCTACTCTTTGTCGAACAGGTATTGCATCTCTCAGCATAGTATTCTTCTTCATCACCACCGGCTCTAATTCCCTGCATATTAACCCGAACGTCGATTTACTCATCCGAAACGCCTTTCGGAACTCTTCCTCCGGGAAATCTTGATGGTTACAACGATCCCACCAATCCTTTGATCGATCTTTCACCCATAACCTCCTTTGTTGACCCCCCGCCACTGCCACCTCCGCCTTCGTTGTCGTGTCATTCCCTGAAGTCGTTGCAACAGTGGCAGCCAAAGCAGAAACAGATTTCCAAGATGGTTTCACAGTTTCAGAGTAATGTTGTTGAAGCTGATCGTAAAACTCATTCATTGCTTGAACTTTTCTTTTGTGATTGGATTCAAACAAAGCTTTCTCTTGTTGGGATTCACTCATCCACTCTGCTTCTTCTTGCTTGGCTTCTTCTTCTAATAACAACAACGAAGCTAGTATATCACCATATCCACTCTTCTTCGGTCCTTCTTCATTGAAACACCCATTGCCAAAGCCACCCTTGGAATCATCTTCCTTCTTACGCCTTTTGTTGAACCCGTTATCAAGGTCTTGGAACCAGAGGTTAGTACTAATACTACAAAAATCTTCGGGACTAAGAAATGAGAAAGAAGAAATGTCCATATTTGGAGGATGGGAACAAAGGGTATTGGAGTTAGGCATATATATATGCATGGAACCAAATAAGACATATAAAAGGAGGAAGGTCAGCGGGTAAAGGAAGCGCGTGGGGGGTGGGGGGTGAACACGGTGGTTTTCACGGTGACTTGACTTTCCTGGGATTTAGTTTTGATGGGAGTTTAACGCGGTTGAAGGCTGTGTGAGATTGAGAAGAATATTATTTTCTATTTAAAGAATTTTTAAAGTGAAAAAGGGAAAGTTTGATAGATGTGTCATTAGGCTTAGGATAGGTTGATTTATAGATAGGGGAAGGTTAGAGGGAAGTAGCTGAAAATGGGTAAAAAGTATTTATTTAACTATTGGTTAAATTGATTGAATAGTTAGGATTTTTGTCAAATTGAAATTCATAAATCTCTTTTAAATTTGAATAAGATTATTAGAATTAATTAAATTATCCGAATTTGTTACATACAAAACTTAAGGGGTGCCATGTAAGCAGGTGGCGGACACCACCCCTGTAATACCCCAAATTCGGGTTAGACATTATGGTTGAATCTTAAAATGTTATGAAGAAAAGTTAAATATTCGTCTTTTCCTGTAAAAATATCGTACCTCTTTATTTCTTTAAGAGACTACTTATTTTAAAAAACATGTTGTTACACTCATAAGAGGAAACCGTCGGTTGTTTACTCTTTCAATAAAATAGATAATTTGCTGCTAAAGTTTTTAGTCGTTTATATATTTTGAAAACCGAGTTTGTCTTCGCAAAAAATGTTTGGTTGCATAAAACATTTGTTTTTGTTAATCGTTTAGTCGGACGTTGTGCCAGAAACCCCAAATCAAATTCAAATCTAAAAATTAAACCCCAAATGTATAGAGAGTCTCAAAATTACATAACTCTTAAAAAAACCAGAAAAATTTAAACTAATTTTAAAAGCATGAAATTTATACGGAAATGTGGTCAAGACTAAACTTCCGTCGCACCGACCCTCTTAAGTCTGAGGGTTACCTAAACAGATCAAACAAACAGAGAGTGAGCTTTGAAACTCAGTGTGTAACTCATTATAAACATAATTATAGATTCAATCACATGACAAATCCAACGAAAACATAAATCCCTTTTACAAAATCAAATTTTAAACATAATCATACAGATACAGATGTGCATAGTCTGACCATCATCCTCCATACACCAACTTCGACCATCCTAACACACCACATGAGGTATAAAGCACCCACCCAACCCTACACACCACATAGTGTCAATACGGCACTTTTCAGAATAATCGTAGCCGTACTACCAGTATATTGGCATGATATCGCCTCAAAGAATACTTCCTCCACATATCCCGCCCCATAGTCAGATACAACATACCAAATAAAATAAAATTATTAGATCCCAGATACCAGAATTATTATATCAAACATGCTCGAATAATAGATAATAAACATACAATTTGCATTACATTACATGCATTTAGGTATTGCTTATGCTAGATACCATACAAACAGTTTATCTAATTTCATGCTTTAAGGCTTATCTAAGCCCATACTAACCCCACGAAAGGACCACAGCCGATCAAGATGACATGTACGACCCTATGGAGAAATTATGAAATTTGAGCTTATATCCTCATGTGCCCCACACGCCCGGAAAGGTCTTGCCCGTGTGGCCGACACGCCCAAAATGGCCTAGGCCGTGTTACACACGCCCGTCACACGGCCATGTGTCACACACAGCCTTTCACATAACTGTGTGTCGCACACGACCTTCCACACAGTCTGACACATGGTCGTGTGACTCAACAGACCCAATTTTTAAATTTTACCGATCATTATTTTTCGAGTTTCTCATTACACACCTGGTTCATTTTCGACACGAATACCACCACGAGACCTCTAGAACCTAGAAACATCATACAAACGATCAATTCTACGTATTGAATCATCGGATTACTAAAACCCCAAACAGAATACTCGAAAGTATTAGCCTTATAAACTGAAAATAATCCTTCCAGAGTTCAACTACTTACCGAGACAGATACGTAAGACCAACCACAACTACACAGTAGAAGACAAATTTTGATCCCCTTGATTAACACCTACCACAAGAGTTCACAACATTAACACACCCAAAAATAAATCCACTATTACATGAATTTAAAGAACACTTACCTACCAATCCGAATAGGGAACACGAAACCAAAACGCAAAGATTTGAACAAATGTTTTGTGAACAAAATTGAAAAGAAAGAAGAAGCAAAAGGTTTGTAGAGAAAGAAAGAGAAAAAAAAGTTATGAAGAAGAAGACTTTGGGAAAAAGAATAAAAATAAAAAATAAAAAAAATAACTCAAATAAAATCCCAACTCCCCACTATCACACTAACCAACAAATCCCACTAAAACTGACCCACTATTACAGACTTTCAATTCCACCGAACCTCTACTACACCACCGATTCACACACTCAGAAGCAAAAATTATCATCCTTCACTCACACAGGAGTTTGAACTAGGATCATAAGGCAAGCTAACACCTTAACACTTGAACCAATAAGCTTGTTTTGATATGAGTTAACCGTAAATAAAATTTAAGTGAAGCAATAAAGGATAAGGCTAGGAACAAAAATAGCAAAATTTCTACAAATGAGACATAAACCCAAAATCTTAAACACACACCCATGTCACTTAATCACTTAAGTAGATACATATTTATCACATAATTCATAAAAAAAAAGTTAAATAAACCAGTTCGTTACAACCCAACGATGCACGTTAGAGGAATGCATTCGTTTTAAAAGGTAGAGAAACTGAGGAAAAACGACGGAAATTTTGAAGCGTTCTCTCTTATATATATTGGTTCTAAGTAAAATTATTTAATTATATATATTTTATTTTTTATTGATTTGATTCAATTTTATCTATCGAAACTTAATGGGTACAATGTAAGTAGGAGGCGGGCACCACCCCTGTAACACCCCAAACTCGGTCTAGACGTTATGGTTGAATCTGAAAATGTTACGAAGAAAAGTTAAAAATTCATCTTTTTCTTTAAAAACATCGTACCTCTTTATTTCTTTAAGAGGCCACTTATTTTAAAAAACATGTTGTTACACTCATAAGAGGAAAGCGTCGGTTGCTTACTCTTTCAATAAAACAGATAATTTACAGCTAAAGTTTTTAGTCATTTATTTATTTTGAAAACCGAGTTTGTCTCCGCAAAAAAACGTATGGTTGCATAAAATATTTGTTTTCGCAAATCGTTTTGTCGAACCTCGTGCCAAAAATTCCAAATTAAATCCAAATTCAAAAATTAAACCAAAATGTCCAAAGAGTTCTAAAATTACAAAACTCTAAAAAAAATTAGAAAAGATTAAATTAATTTTAAAGGCATGAAATTTATACGGAAATGTGGTCACCACTGAGCTTTCGTCGCACGGACTATCCTAAGTCTAAGGATTGCCTAAACAGATCAAACAAACAGAAAGTGAGTTTTGAAACTCAGTGTGTAACTTATCAGAAATATAATTTTAAATTCAATCACATGGCAAAACATATGCAAACATAAATCCCTTTTAAAAAATCAGATTGTAAACAAAATCATATACATATACAGATATGCATAGTTTTACCCCTATCCTCTATACACCAACTCTGCCCATCTTAACACACCACGTGGGGGTATAAAACACCCACCCAGCCCTACACATCACTTAGCATCCATACGACACTTTTCAGAATAATCGCAGCTGTGCTGCCAGTATATTGGCGAGATATCGCCTCACAAAATACTTCCTCCACATGTCACATATCCCACCCCATAGTCAGATACAACAGCATACCAGATAAAATAGAATTATCAAATCCTAGATACCAAAATTATTATATGAAACATGCTCGAATAACAGACAATAGACAGGCATATACATAGCAGGTCATACATTTTGCATTACATTGCATGCATTTAGGTATTGTTTATGCTAGATACCATATAAACAATTTATCCAATTCCATGCTTTAAGGCTTATCTAAGCCCATACTGACCCCACGAAAGGACCACAATTGACCGGGATGACATGTATGACCCTAAGGAGAAATTATAAAATTTGGGCTTACATTCTCCTGTGGCCCACACACCCAAAATGGCCTTGCCCGTGTGGCCTACACGCCCAAAATGACCTAGGTCGTGTGTCACACACCCGTGACATGGCTGTGTGTTGCACACGACCTACCACACGGCCGTGTGGCTCGGTCACGGGTGTGTGCCACACGGCCTACCACACGGCCAGACACACGGCCGTGTGGCTCGGTAGACCTAATTTTTGGCTTTCGCCTGTCATTGTTTTTCTAATTTCTCATTACACACCTGGTTCGCTTTCGACGAAAATACCACCACGAGACCTTTAGAACCTAGAAACATCATACAAACGATCAATTCTACGTATTGAATCACCAGATTACCAAAACCCCAAACGACATACTCGAAATTATTAGCCTTATAAATCGAAAACAATCCTTCCAAAGTTCAACTACTTACCGAGACAAATACGTCGGACCAACCACAACTACACGGTAGAAGACAAATTTCGATCCCCTTAATTAACACCTACACAAGAGTTCACAACATTAACACACTCGAAAACAAATCCACTATTACACGAATTTAAAGAACACTTACCTACCAATCCGAATAGGGAACACGAAACCAAAACTCAGCGATTTGAATGAATGTTTTCGAACAAAATTCAAAGGAAAGAAGAAGCAAAATGTTTGCAGAGAAAGACAAAGAAAAAAATGTCAGGAAGAAGAAGAGTTTGGGGAAAAGAATAAAAATTAAAAGTTAAAAAAAAAACTCAAATAAAATCCCAACTCCTCACTATCACACTAACTAACAAATCCTACTAAAACCGACCTACTAACTCTCATCCACTACTATAGACTTTCAATTCCACCGAACCTCTATTACATCACCGATACACACATTCGGAAGCAAAAATTATCATCTTTCACTCACAGAGGAGTTCAAACATAGGACCATAGGGCAAGCTAACACCTCAACACTTGAACCGATAAACTCGTTCTAATATAAGTTGATTGTAAGTAAAATTTAAGTCAAGCAATCAAGGATAAGGCTAGGAACAAAAATAACAAAATTTCCAAAAATAAAACTTAAACACAAGACCTTAAACACACAACCATATTATTTAATCATATAAAACTGAAGCAAATACTTATTTATCATATAATTTATAAAAACAAAATTAAATAAACCAGGTGCTTACAACCCAAAGGTGCACGTTAGAGGAGTGCAGTTGTTTAAAAAGGTGGAGAAACTGAGGAAAAACGGCGGACATTTCGAAGCGCTCTCTCTCTTTGTGTGTCTAATTTAACACTCTTCCACCAAACGCTTCAATAACCAATCCTCTTTCTATTTCATTTACTTTTTCCCCATTTTGCCCCTGCCCTTCATTGTCGAGTCCCCCTCTCTCTCGCTTCTCTTCCAATGGAGTCCTCCGCTGCTCTCCGCTCCTTTCACTGTAACTCTCTCTCATATCCATTTCTGAATAATTTTTGTGTTCTTTTATATGTTTTGGATCTAGTAATTGTATTTATTTATTTTGGTCATATTTTTAGTTGTAGTGTCAATTATAGTGCTTTCGACGCTGAGAAATTTGAAATTAGCTCCAAAAGCTGCGGAGATCTGCTTCTTCTTTTTTTTCTTTCTAATTTTTTTTTCTGTTTACTTCTTTTAATGCTGTGAATATCAGCTGAGAATGTTAAGCTAGCTAACTATGTCAACCTAATTTCCTTCAAATAAAATTAGAGTTTTTTTTACTGATTATATTTGTTGAGGGTTTGGCGGAAGTTTTGTCTCTCCACACTGTCGGTAGCCCAAATGCCTGAACAGCCGTCGAGTTTACAAAGTTGCCAGGTGCAATTGAGTTAGCTAGTTCAGGTGGTACTGTGCTTTCCCATTGATGCCTGAGCTTGTAAACTCACGGGGCTCTTGGCATAGACGAGGCACATCAACAATATTGTTTTTATAACAGTTTATTTTTGAGATCATGCTAGGTTCTTGCTCCAATAACCGATATTCAGATAATAATTAAAAAGGAAATAAATCTTTGAGGGGAGGTTTAGTGGAAGCTAGTTTTGGAAGTTCTTCTCGGAATGTTGTAATTTTCATTTGGGTTTCATTATTTAGGTGGAAGTATAATGCTGGGACTATCTTATTCTCTTGTAAAAATATTAGCTCCTTTCATTGATTGCTTCTATTGTTGAACGATGAGGTTTAAAGTTTAAGTATATTATAGAAATGTTTTTTTTATGAAAAGTTTAAGCTTCTTGATTGGTCAATGTCTTCCCTCAGCAATGAAAGTGGGAAGAACTAAAATAGAAAAAGTGGGTGCTGAATTTCTTCTTAAGATGCCAAGTGAACTATGTATTTGTCTAACTGACAAGCAATAGCTACAAGTGTATTTTGAACATCTTCAGTATTTGGAATGTTGTATTTCTTGTTCTTTAGAGTCTTTTAGTTGAGATACTATGTAAAATTGTGTTTCTTCTCCTGTGTATAATCTGTGGTGTGATGTCCTTGGTACAAATAACATGGTCGCTGCTGGCTTATCTGGTTCTTTGTTGGCATCCATTTATCATATAGGCTTTTGATTTCTTCACATTAGCAAAGTATGGTTGCAATATGTATGCAATTTTATGAATTTGCATTTTGCATATGTGGCTTTTTTTGGCCATTGAAAGTTCATGTGCTGTTATTAAAATTTTAGATTCTGTAAGTGCTGTTTCACAAGCTTGTTGCACGCATGAAAGGCCCAGTACATTGCATATGTCTTCTAGTTGCTGGCCAAATTCAAGAAAATCATGTGTTCCAGGCTTGATGTTTGGAGGGAAGAACAATTCTTCTACAAGACGAACTGTAGTTTTAGCATCCTCTGCAAAGACGCCTGAAGCTACGGCAACAGCCAAGTCAAATGGTGACATTATATTGCCTTCTGATTAAAATTTTATCTCATGATTCTCTTTTCTCAAAAATTTAATTCATTATAGTTTAGCTGCCACTGAATCACGACTCAGTGCTAAAACTAATCACATTTGCATTTGGGTTTATTCTTATATTCAAACTTGGCTTTTCATTATTGATGATTTATACTGATTGTCAAAAGCAAAACTTTTTTTTTTTCTTTTAAATACCTAAATCAAGATGGATATTAAAGTAATTTATTATATAGTTACTTTAGCTTTAGCATTTGTCTTGTTTTGCATGCTAAAAGTGTTAATCATGTTTGCCACAGTTCCACCAGAGAGCACCAAGAAAGGCTCATTGGAGAAGAAACCTTCACGGAAAGCAACTTTTCCAAATGGATTTGAGGTGATTACTAAATCTCCAAACTGAGTCTTTTTCATTATTGCTTGTCATTGCTCACACTTCTTTTTGAGAATAGTTCACTCTTACTTTTTACTCCTTTCGTATTTATCTAACAAAAAGTTCTTCCTTTGGATTCTACATGGATTGATAGTTAACATTTAATTGCTTAAACTGTCAGGCATTGATTCTGGAGGTGTGTGATGAAACTGAGGTCGCGGAGCTGAAAATGAAGGTTACTTCCTCTTCTCTTGTCATGTCAGATGCTTGCATGCTTCTGCTAAATTTAGTTTCATGTCTCATTAATTAACCTGAAAAGTTTGGCAAAGATATGTCTCAGTGCAGCTAGCCATCTTCAGGTTTTCAGTTTGTTTTATGGATAGCATTTTCCCACAAAGTACAATATTTGTTGAATCAGTTATCTGTTTCATGGTGACAGATTGGGGACTTCGAAATGCATCTGAAGCGGAATGTTGCTTCCACAAAAGCTCCCATGTCTAACATTTCACCTACAACAGCCCCATCAATCCCAACTGAACCAATGAATGAAGCAGCTGCTGCTACCCCACCTCCATCCCCACCTAAACCCTCTCCTGAGAAGCCTTCTCCATTTAAAAGCTCTGCCTTTGGGCAGTCATCCAAGTTAGCTGCCTTGGAGGCTTCTGGATCTAGCAACTATGTTCTAGTACCTTCTCCCGTTGTATGTGCTGTTTCTGAAGAGCTAGGGTTATGTTGTATCCTATATCTCTTTGAACATCGTTTTTAAGTTGCATCACTTTACTGCAGGTTGGTATATTCCAAAGAGGTAGAACAATCAAGGGAAAAAGGCAACCTCCTATCTGTAAGGAGGTATTATTTCAGTGTCAATTGGGCATTCTGACCAAAAACATTTCAAACATTCTTTGATTACAGATAATGCTGATGTTGTAGATTTCTTACTCTCATGATCTTGTATCTTCACCTGGCTTTTCTTGATCCTCGTAAGTAATAAATACTTGCAGGGTGATTTGATCAAAGAAGGACAAGTGATAGGATTCTTGAATCAATTTGGTTTTGAACTACCTGTTAAGGTGAATTCAATTTATCTCCACTTGTTAGTATTATATATATATATATATACACACATTAAGTAGGTGTTCACTGGCTTGTGTTTTGTATTTGTTAAAACAGTCTGATATAGCTGGAACAGTCTTAAAGATCCTCTTCGAAGATGGAGGTATAATTTTATCTGTGCATTTCATATTTATTTCGGTTTAAATGTCTAAAACACCTTTGTATGGCAATGCCACATGCATAATTACTGGAGAGTAGATTAAAGTTGATTTGCATTTAACTCTTGCCTTTGTTTCAACTTTGTTGAACAGACGCCGTTGGTTACGGAGATCCACTCTTTGCAGTTTTGCCATCATTTCATGGCATCGACTAATCTCTTTCTCCTACCTATGATACTTTTGCAGAGATAATGTGACAAAGTCCTTGGGTATGCATTTTGTTTTCTCACATCATTTTGTGGTTTTACTTATGGAGTGCCCCGAGCACGTGTAGTCGGTGATCTGTACTCAATGTTACTAATCTATTGAATTCCCAGGATTACCATAGAACAATTATTTAAGCATACTGTAGATTGAAGAGAGGTTTATCAATTGTATAACCTAAATTCTTTTGTGTAATAAGCTTTTAGACTTTTGTTGCTTTGAGTTTTACATAATGGACTATGACATGTTATTGAAACACTACAGAAGACTAGTTCCACCAAGACCGTGGTGTAACAGATTATGGGCAATATTATCCCTAGCAAGCACAGCATTAGAAGACCTCAAGTTGTTTTCAGCTGTCTTCTCATCATCAAATAGCTCAAACTGTAATTCATGGTCAATCTCTTCATTGTTCATCTCACAAATATTATGCAAAACACAGCAAGCTCCAAGCACCATTGGCAACTCTTGAAGCTTCACCTCAGTTCTCCTTTGTAAGCAAGACCACCTCCCTTTTAATCTAGCAAATGCTTCTTTAGCAACATTTTGAACCGCACCCATTTTTTCATTGAAACCATGTTGAGCCCAAGTCAAATTTTGATGTGTATAAGGGACCAAAACCCAATCCATTAAAGGATACCCAGAATTCCCAACAATCCAAACATCCTTCAAACCCCTTTGGAACAAAGCAGACTTCTCAAACACTTGATCATCAGGCATTGAACCAGGCCATCCAATACAAACATCTGTGAAAATCCCTTTCTGATCGACCACTCCTTGTACTGTAATTGAATAAGAAGGCTTCTGGTTCCTTTCTGTATGCTTTCTATTGAAATAAGCTGCTACATTAACTTTAGGTGCTATAATTGGTACATGAGTTGTATACAATGAACCTCCTATATTTGGTACCCCCGATATCAACTCAAATTCTTCATTAATTTCTTTCATTTTCTTCTCATCAGGCCATTGAAGAAACTTGGGCATCAAGACATTGTTTATCGCTGAACATACCTCTAATACCAGCTTATGGCAAGTTGAAATCCCAAGTCCAAATCGTTTTGAAACAAGCCTAAGCGGCTCCCCTGTTGCCAACCTCCATATACAAACAGCTACTCGTTGTCGAACAGGTATTGCATCTCTCAGCATAGTATTCTTCTTCATCACCACCGGCTCTAATTCCCTGCATATTAACCCGAACGTCGATTTACTCATCCGAAACGCCTTTCGGAACTCTTCCTCCGGGAAATCTTGATGGTTACAACGATCCCACCAATCCTTTGATCGATCTTTCACCCATAACCTCCTTTGTTGACCCCCCGCCACTGCCACCTCCGCCTTCGTTGTCGTGTCATTCCCTGAAGTCGTTGCAACAGTGGCAGCCAAAGCAGAAACAGATTTCCAAGATGGTTTCACAGTTTCAGAGTAATGTTGTTGAAGCTGATCGTAAAACTCATTCATTGCTTGAACTTTTCTTTTGTGATTGGATTCAAACAAAGCTTTCTCTTGTTGGGATTCACTCATCCACTCTGCTTCTTCTTGCTTGGCTTCTTCTTCTAATAACAACAACGAAGCTAGTATATCACCATATCCACTCTTCTTCAGTCCTCCTTCATTGAAACACCCATTGCCAAAGCCACCGTTGGAATCATCTTCCTTCTTACGCCTTCTGTTGAACCCGTTATCAAGGTCTTGGAACCAGGGGTTAGTACTAATACTACAAAAATCTTCGGGACTAAGAAATGAGAAAGAAGAAATGTCCATATTTGGAGGATGGGAACAAAGGGTATTGGAGTTAGGCATATATATATACACGGAACCAAATAAGACATATAAAAGGAGGAAGGTCAGCGGGTAAAGGAAGCGCGTGGTGGTGGGGGTGTGAACACGGTGGTTTTGACGGTGACTTGACTCTCCTGGGATTTAGTTTTGACGGGAGTTTAACGCGGTTGAAGGCTGTGTGAGATTGAGAGGAATATTATTTTCTATTTAAAGAATTTTTAAAGTGAAAAAGGGAAAGTTTGATAGAAGTTTCATTAGGCTTAGGATAGGTTGATATATAGATAGGGGAAGGTTAGATGGAAGTAGCTGAAAATGGGTAAAAAGTATATCTTTAACTATTGATTGAATAGTTAGGATTTTTGTCAAATTTAAATTCATAAATCTATTTTAAATTTGAATAATATTATTAGAATTAATTAAATTATCCCAATTTTTTACATACAAAACTTAAATAAATCTGAATATTTATTATCTAAATTCACATACGTTCCTTGATTAATTGCTATACACTATTCATTGCGATCCCTAATATTAATTTGTCATGTATTTTCTATTTTTAATCTTATTTAGAATATTTTATATTTATACTACAATTACTTTGTGTTATATTTTAATTTTAATTAATTAATTTTTGTCTTGTCAAATAATGGCATAAAGGATACTTGTCCTAAAGTGTGGAGTTCCCATATATGAATAGGAATTGCCAAATGAAGAATCGTGAAAGCTAACAAACTTTGGTCGTTGATTAAAGGAGAAAAAAAAAACCTACATAGGTTCCTCTTGACATCCTAACTATGTCCAAAAGAGGACATGCTATTATGCTACCCTCATCAAATGCTTCTTTCTAAATCATCATATTTAACTAACCAAACATCTTCAATACTCGTTTTTTTAATTATTTATAGAGACTTATTCTTTCAAAATTTACGATTATTCCTCATAATATTACCGTCTTTAAGAGTAAAGGTGAAGTCAAAAAATTGTATCGAGGGTCAAAAAAATGAATATTTTTTTTTCCTTTAGATGAGATGGAATATGATGCTTTCTAGTTGCTTCTTTGGGATTGGGTCAATCTAATAAACACATGACTTGGATTAGTTGGTCATATCTTCATACATAAAAGATTAAGCATATAGATATTTTAATCTAATAAAAAAGTTCCATGCAAAATGTGACACTAACACGTTTCACTTTTGACTTCTTCAAGATAAACTCATTTCACTTTTATCATGTTTTCCATCCATTAAACACGACATACTCAAATTTTGGTTCCTAAAACTAGTTGGGAAGAACAAAATTAATCAATGGGGAAAAAGGAATTTCTTGCAGTTAAATATTTATTATTAGTATAGATATCATGCATATATATATATTGAAACATGAAGAGAAGGGGAGTTGAAAGCAAGAAAGATGATGTGATTGGAAGTGATAGGATAGGTTAGGTTATGATTTGATAGGATAGAATTAGAGGTGCAAATATGTGTAACATCAAACACCATCACTGAAGCCATCTTTTTCGTGTCTAATTATCAGATAACTCCTCCACCTCACCCCTTACATCATAAATCCTCTCCCGTTGACCATGTTCATCATTTTTAGGGTTGTTTTTTGGGCGGTGTATTTTTTTGTGATTAATATAAAAATAATAATGACGATAAAATTAAATATTATAATAATATTATAACGTAAAAAAAGTTAAGTTCAACTACATTCCATATCAATTAATCATCATAAACTTCAAATTTAACATAATTTTAGTAAAATGGCTTGAATCTGAATATTCAAAATATATATCTTTGGATATATATATAAAATGAGAATTCGTTGATTTTGCCTTTTAGATGCATGTTCAGTTACAACTGGACTAATTTACGAAAAATTGTACAATAAGAGATGAATACAAAAGTTTAGTTGCGTAGTTCAATTTTATTTTATTTTACATTTGCAGAAGTTTACTTAGAAAGTAATCCGCTATAAATTGATTTGTACAATACATGATTTAAGTCAATTCATTAACCAAGTTGCAGCCTCACTTCTAACGCAATCTAGACCACTCTTTCTACTGAAACTTTTCCCTTGAAGGCTTAGTTGTACATTGATTAATAAGAACAATTTAAAATTTTGAGACTAGACCACTCTAGTCTCAGGCCTAGCTAAAAAATAGATCTAAAATTTTGTGTAAGCTCGGCCTAGATAAGAAAGTACTAAACTCGAGCCCCGCTCGACCCGCCCATATTATAATTTTTTTATATTATTTTTTATATAAAAAATAAATTTTAAAAATATAATACATCAAATACGCTAAAAATATTAAAATAAATATTTCTCAACAAATAAAAAGTACATTATAAAAAAATCTTTATACTTAAATAACACTAAGATAATTGCAACTTAGTAAGCAAATGTGCCTCTAAAATAGTAGTAAAATTAATAATAAAATAAGAGTTATACAATATCCAAACAATAACAACAAAATAGTAGCAACATAACAGCAAAATAGCAGCAATGAACAACAAAACAACAATAAAAAAATTTAGACAAATTTGGGTCGGATTTGAGCCTAACATATCTTACCTAAGGCCCAACCTATTTAAAAACGAGCTTTATTTTTTTTTGTAGTCCATTTTTAGGGTTTATAATTTTATTCAAACCCTTTAATTTTTTAAGTGATCCTTCAGACCTGAACAGATGATTCAACTCATGATCAAGAATAATGCGTCCTTAATATATCAAGTTACAAAGATATAGGGGTAGGGCTCCCATCCATTGAATTTTCCCTACATTAACTTAAATAAATTTTTAATAAATTAGAATATACCAATTCAGATCTAAATACGGATAAACTCGAACGTTAAATATATATAGTAAGATGGCATATCATCTAATATAATAATATCATATTGTTCAACTATCCAAAATAAAATAAAAAATAATAATGTTTTTCGTAACTCATTAAATACAAAATCACAAACGTCAAAAATTAAACTATGAAATTTTTTTAATCTAAGAATGCAAAGAATCAACTAATTAAATACAATAATTAAGTTATTGATTGCTTGGTACCGAAGCAAGAGTTAATTGAGAACAGGTCCTTACATCAAATAGACACTAAAAGAAAAAAAGAATCCATGAAGAAACAGCGATGGATATCAGAAGAAGGTGTTGTTGGCAAGAATCCAGTGGCCATCGCGCGATTCAAGATGATGTCTCAATCGAGAAACGGGGTAAGCAATCTCGTCTCTGGTAGTTTCAAAATAAACCCAATATTTAGATCCCTGTCTCCCAGTGATCTTCCCCACCCACCAACCATCGTTGTCGAAAGCATCCACCGAGTCCAGATAATGAAAAACCTGAGTAGCTTTTGTGAAGGTTACTGGAGGTGGCACTGGTCGGACCTCGTCGGCTGAAACTATCTCAACCAGAGGCCGAGTCTGATCTTCTTCTTCAACCAGGTTCTTGTACTGCACTCTATAAAGAGTATTGTTGTTCAAGGGGGATAAGATTTTAGCTTGGTAGTAAGAACCCAAGAACCCTTCTTCCTTGCTGCATACTTCGACTTTATCTCCTTTGAAAAACATCGCCATACGAGAGAGAGAAATAGTGTTGAATGGAGAAGTTTGTGCAGAAAAAACAAGTAATCGAGTGTTGTTTTATAGACGGATTATGCCGCCTCAAGTTATTTCTTCCAATTACATGAGATTTTGAATTAAACAAAATTAATTTTAATTAGTATTAAAATATCAGCTTTTTTCCTTAATTAAATTTAAAATAATATAACGTTGAAATCCTATTTCTGTTGGTTTTTGACAGATTTTATTTTTGTTGGTTTACTAAGAAAAAAAATGGTTAATTGTGTTTAATATTCAACACTAAATAAAATATGAGAGAGGGATTAAAATCATAGCTAGGTATCAAACGTAGCTTTCCACATGCCTCTCTCTCGTAAGTGCCACCGTGGTGCCGTCATAATAAAAAAATAGAAGCACCCAGCAAGTTGGGTGTATCCTTAATTAATAACGTGACCATCTTCTCCGTCTGTAACTTTGATTAAGGCAAAACCGAGTTGCGAATTTGGTTGGATACAAAACGACCAAATTTGAACCACCGCGTTTGGCTTCAGACTATCCCTATTATTCTTCAACACCTTACTGTAATCTCCATTTATAATATATGACATGCTCGATCCGATGCTCCACTTGGCCAAATTCACCGTAGATACACTAAGACATGGTTCTACAAGAGTTACTGCCATTTGTCTTTTGGCATTAAGCATTTTATCTTCATCTTCATTTAGGAATAGACTCCTAGTTTGTTTCAAAGACATTGACAAACGATTTTGTTGAGACCTCAAATCACTAACTTGAAGAAACTTTTGAATAACCAGCTTTATTTCACTCCCACCCAAGTCTCTAATGCAATCCTGGAATACTTGTGGCATATCCGGAGGTGGTTCCAGACCCATTTCCATCAACTTTTTCCAATCTTGTCCCTTTCTCTGATTATTAATCTTCTGCTGCTTCTTTTTGTTGCCCCTTGTCTTTTGTTTCTTTTGCTTGCCGGTCAAGTAATCTTGTTTTCCTTCAACTCTAGCTTCATGACAGGATTTGAGACCCTCTTTCTCAATCATCATCTTCTCCTCCTTTTCCGCGACTAGACGAGCTACAAACTTGGGCAATATCATCTGAGTTAATTTGTGTAGTTTCTCGCTTTCATTAGAAGTAGATGCTTCAACATCATTCAACAACTCTAGCCATGAACGATTACAATCATCAATTTTCTCTTTACTCGCTAACTTTGACATCTTCGATTCTTCGAAACTTATTTCAATAATGACAAATTTATTAATGAAAAATTTTAGTATGAATAAACTAGTACCTATATATATATATATTCGAAGTTCTAATCCATGTCTAACTTTGATTCATATATCGTATTGAAGTGTAAAAAACTTTTTATCTTATTGAAACTATTTAGTTTTGTTCTCAAAAGGATTAATATCCATTTATTAAGATTTTATTGCATAAGAAACTTCTTTAAATAATATATATATTTACGTAACTTAGTGTGAAAACCTTTATATTGTTGAATTTGATTTGTAATAATAATATTTAATATTAAAAGTTTGATTTATATATAATTTCTTTATTATTCTGTGCTTTTTTATAAATTAATTCATTAATTGAAAAAAAAATATTAAGACCTCTAATTTTAATTTATCTTTTATGAGTTAACTTTAAAATTTTAAACTTCGCATATATTTATGAATTGGATTTTGCTATAAAAAATTGTGTCGTCTATTATTATGTTAAAACTAGTAATTAATTTTACTAACGTGGTATACATGTGAATTGCCATGTGGATAATGCGCCAACAATTAAATATATTTTTTAAATTTTAAAAATAAAAAAAGACACATTTTTTAAATTTATTAATTTTTAAAAAATTAATTAATTGTTAACGAATATACTTGTGGACTTTTTTTTTTTACAAAATATATTAACAGATAAACGTATATTACCAAAAAAATTAATAGTTAATAGTTAAATGTAAAGGGACAAAATTTGACAAATTTTTTTTGTCGGTTTCGAAGAAAAAATTGTTAATAGTGTTTAATATTGAACTAACTGTAGAATTTAAGTTAAATTAAACTACATAAATAAATAAAATATGAGAGAGGGTCCTAAAATTATAATTTTACCATTTATGTAAAACAACAAAGAGAGCAGCAGAGGGAGCTTTCCATGGGCCTCTCTCTTGTAAGCCGGTCGTGACGCTGTCATAATTTAAAAACAGAAGCACCTGGCAAGTTTGGTGTATCCTTAATCAATGATGTAACTATTTTTTTTCGTCTATAACTTTGATGAAGGAAAAATTGAGCTGCGAATTTGGTTGGACACAAAACGATCAAATTTCAACCACAGCGTTTGGCTTCAGACTATCCATGTTATTCTTCAAACACTTTACTGTAATCTCCATTTATAATATATGACAGGATCGATCTGATACTCCACTAGACCTGGTTCTACAAGAGTCAGTGCTATTTGTCTTTTGGCATTAAGCATTCTCTCTTCATCTTCATTTAGGAATGGACTCCTAATTTGTTCCAATGAAATTGACAAACGATTTTATTGAGACCTTAAATCATTAATTTGAAGAAACTTTTGAATAACCAGCTTTATTTCACTCCCACCAAAGTCTTGAATGCAATCCTTAATACTTGTGGCATATCCCACCAAAGTCTTGAATGCAATCCTTGAATACTTGTCGCATATCCGGAGGTGGTTCCAAACCCATTTCCATCACCTTTTCCGGATTTTGTCTCTTTCTCTGATCATTAATCTTCTGCTTCTTCTTTCTGTTGCCCCTCGTCTTTTGTTTCTTCTACTTGCCGATCAAGTAATCCCGTTTTCCTTCTTCAACTCCAGCTTCATGACAGGATTTGAGACCCTCTTTCTCAATCATCATCTTGTTCTCCATCTTCGTGACTAGACGAGCTACAAACTTGGACAATACCATCTGAGTTAATTTGTGTAGCTTTTCGTTTTCACTAGAAGTAGATGTTTCGACACCATTCAACAACTCCAACCACGAACGGTCACCATCATCAACTTTCTCTTTACTCTTTAACTTCGACATCTTCAATTCTTCGAATCTTATTTCTACAATGGCTGAAACTATCTCAACCAGAGGCCGAGTCTGATCTTCTTTTTCAACCAGGTTCTTGTACTGCACTCTATAAAGAGTATGGTTGTTCAACGGGGATAAGATTTTAGCTTGGTAGTAAGAACCCAAGAATCCTTCTTCCTTGCTACATACTTCAACTTCATCTCCTTGGAAAAACATCGCCATACTAGAGAGAAATAGTGTTGAACAGATAAGTTTGTGCAGAGAAAATAAGTAATCAAGTGTTGTTTTATTGAGGGTTTATGCCGCCTAAAGTAATTTCTTCGAATTACATGAGATTTTGTATTAAAGAAAATTAATTTTAATTAGTATTAATCCTATTTCAAGAATAGTTTCCGTATCCTTCATCAATATGATTAAAGCCACTTTTCAGCTATATACGAGGAGACAATAATTAAAATCTGCCGCAAATCTTTGATTTATTAAAATCTCTCCTCACAATATACACACACATATATATATGCACACACTCCTTGAATCTCTTGTATAAGTCAGAATTGATTAGGGTTGAGTCTGCGTTCTCTCCTTGATTCAGCTGAGAAAACCAGTCTCAATGGGTATCTCTCATCCGATTCGTGTAATAAGAAATTGAGCAAGATTCGCTACAAATTGAGCAAGTTTCTCAACAATGTTATATGCAGAAAGCAAGTGGAGGTTGAAGGAAACTCAGTCATGAATGGAAAAGAAGATAATCATTTCTTGAGTTTTGATTCTGAAACTCATCAACATAGCAACAATGGCAGTATCCCAGCTTATGTGTGTGAAATCTATGTTGAGGCAAAGCCACTGGATATCTCTTTCAACATTAAAGGTTGTTCCCATTTTTACCGCATTTAATGCGCAGTGAAGTACATTCAATCCAAGCTTGATGATAACGTGAGTGAATCCAATGTCCAGTAACAGATTGTGATGGGGTGTTGGACCCTGATTTTTGCAGTGAGATACTGCCAAGGGATTTGTTTAACAGGTGGGGGAAAGCCCTTTGTGAATCTGCTTTGCTTGCCTCTGAAAAATTCTACTGTCCTTATCAAGATTGCTCGGCACTGTTGGTGAATGATGGGGAAAAGAGCATTCAGAGATCCCGATGTCCATTGTGCAAGAGGGTGTTTTGCGTGCAGTGCAATGTAGCTTGGCATTCAGGTGTGGATTGCAACAAGTTTCAGAAACTTAAAACCCTTGGCTCAGATGCTATGTTTGTTAATTTGGCTACGAGGAAGAAGTGGAGGCAATGCCCTAATTGCAAGATGTTGGTTGGAAAATCATTTGGTTGCCATCATGTTAAATGCCGGTCAGTTCATGCCTCTAATATCGCATTCAATTGGCTTTGATTTTTACATAGAAAACTGCTTTATGATTCTTTTTTTTTTTTTGGAATGATTTTATAGGTGTGGAGAACGCTTCTGTTACAATTATGGAGGAAAATTAAACAATCATCCTCATCCGTGGTGCATGTGAGCATGGGAAAGACGATGAAGCCCCTGATGGCAGCTGCTTTAAATATTTCTGTACAACACCACAGTTTTGTAGGGATGCTCTTCGCAAAAATAATAATGTGTGCCATTGTGCTTGTTGATTTTAATTATAAGTAAAATAAAATTGGTATTAATGAAAATTAAGTTGAAACAGTACATCAGCTTTTCTCCTTAATTAAGTTGCTGATTGCTTGGTGCCGAAGCAAGAGTTAATTCATAGAGGAAATTGAGAACAGGTCCTTACATCAAATAGACACTAAAAGAAAAACAGAATCCATGAAGAAACAGCGACGAATATCAGAAGAAGGTGTTGTTGGCAAGAATCCAGTGGCCATCGCGCCATTCAAGATGATGTCTCAATCGAGAAACGGGGTAAGCAATCTCGTCTCTGGTAGTTTCAAAATAAACCCAATATTTAGATCCCTGTCTCCCAGTGATCTTCCCCACCCACCAACCATCGTTGTCGAAAGCATCCACCGAGTCCAGATAATGGAAAACCTGAGTAGCTTTTGTGAAGGTTACTGGAGGTGGCACTGGTCGGACCTCGTCGGCTGAAACTATCTCAACCAGAGGCCGAGTCTGATCTTCTTCTTCAACCAGGTTCTTGTACTGCACTCTATAAAGAGTATTGTCGTTCAACGGGGATAATATCTTAGCTTGGTAGTAAGAACCCAAGAACCCTTCTTCCTTGCTGCATACTTCGACTTTATCTCCTTTGAAAAACATCGCCATACGAGAGAGAGAAATAGTGTTGAATGGAGAAGTTTGTGCAGAAAAAACAAGTAATCGAGTATTGTTTTATAGAGGGTTTATGCCGCCTTAAGTTATTTCTTCGAATTACATGATATTTTGTATTAAACAAAATTAATTTTAATTAAGTAATCTAAAATAATATAATATTATTAAAATTTTTAATATAGTATTAATTTTAAAAATTTTGTTTTATATTTTAATAGTATTTTTCTCTTATATTTTAAAACGACTTATTTAATTTTTTAAAATAATAATCTACCTTTTGTTTTTTATTAAATATTTAGATACATGTATGTTTATAATTGTATATTATCTTTATAAATAATTAATTGTAGATTTTTATATGTTATGTTTGGTACTATGTTAATTAATAAAAAAAACATTCATATTGTGAATATGCATTAGATCTAATCATGAGTCAAGTCGGGTTTGGATAGGGTCATTAATACAAAATTTTAGACTCTTTTTCTAGGTTCAAGTCTAGCTCAACTCAAAAAATGGGTCTAAAATTTTGCCCAAGTCTAACCAAAATCAAAAATGCTAAACTCGATCTCAGTTCGGCCCGCCCGTATTAATTTTTAATAAAAAAATAAATTAAAAATATAATATATCAAATGCCTCTGAAATAGTAGCAAAAATAATAATAAAACAAGACAGTATATAAATAATAATAACAAAATAGTAACAACATAATAATAAAATGACATTAAACCACAGAGAAAAAAATTAGGAAAATTTGGGTCGGGCAAGCACGGGTAAAAAACTTTACCCAAAGCCCAACTCATTTAAAAAATGGACCTTATTTTTATCCAAACCCATTTTTAGGCCTATATTTTTGTCCAAACTCAAAAAATTTTTATGCTTCTCACTTGTAAAAAACTGGTTTAAATCTATATATGATTCATTTAATAAATTTAGAAAGTAATTTCTTTAATGTTTTTTAAATGATTTTTTTAAAAAGATTGTTACACAATTTACGAATTGATTTAATATATTTAATAACCCAATTAAATATTATTATATTACTTTTGAACAATATTTTTGGAACCACATTAATTGGGATCAGGTTCTTTAGATCAAGAACTATCGATACACCGATCCAGAATAAGAGAAAGAAACCGTCTATATTGGGAATCAAATTAAACTGCCTTTGAACCATAAATTGTCGATTGGATGAAAAGTTAAAAAAAAAGATTAAACTAGTTTTTATATATTGTGGAGACTTATATAGGTTTTCTACTGGTTGAGAGAACTTTATTTTATTCAGTGAGGAATGTATTTTTTAGTGCATGGAAGCGTAATAATCAATTGTGTAACCTAATTAGAGTCCTGCGATTTCAAGGGAAAACTTAGAGAGGGTAGATGTTTAAATCTTTAAGTACAAATGTGAGAAGTCTAAACTGGTGAGTGTTAGAGCTTGAAAATACTTATTGTAAAATGTGCTAAGATAGTGAATATTCTTTCTAGTCCAGGCCCCGTAAATGTAGGAAAATAAATTTTGAACCAATACCTTAACTGGTTCCCGGTCCAACTAGTCTGAACAACCAGTTTGGTCTGTCTGATTTAGAAAACAATACTAAAAATCTCTAACTAAATTTTATGCTTTTTACAAAATTATATTATTTTCTCAAACTTTTAAATCATAAGATAAAGCACACATCAACGTGTTTGAACTTATGTCTTTCTAGTTGTTGCAACATGAACGATGCCAATTATGCTAAGATTCAATTTGCACAAAATTATATTATTATGAGAAATTTTTTTTTGTTTCTTCATATTTTTATGTAGAATTAATAAAAAATTGTGATGTGTAATTATTAATTAATTTAAAGATTTAAATCAATTTAATAAATGCAATTATATAATATTTAAATACTATAATTTTTATTTATTTAAACATATTTAATAGTAACTTTTTTAGAATATAAAAATTGAAAATTCATCCTTAAATATAGAAATTAACAAAAATATCAATTAATATATATTTTCCATGCGAGAGGATCATAAAAGTTGGAAAGTAAATGCCAAATTTCCGTTTAAGAAATTTATTTGCATGTAGTTATGGCTATGATTTTGCATTTTTATTTAAGGAAACGTATTAAAATTAAACACTATAAATTACATATTCGAGATGGGTTTTTTCAATAAAGAAAATTTGATCACCTTGAAAGAAAAAAGAAATGGCAAAAATGAAGATTTTATCGTTCATTCTTATTCTCGTCCTCGTCTTATCTATAGGTATGTAATGTTATTTTATGTATAAAAGTATTAAATATTACTTGTTTTAGTGCATTTTTAATTTTATTGCATTTGAAATTACAGAGAATATGGGTGTAGTTGGTGATGGATGTTGCACTGATTATCATCGGGGTCCATGTGAGCATGGGAAAGACGATGCAGCTCCTGATGGCAGCTGCTTTAAATTCTGTACAACACAACAGTTTTGTAGGGATGCTCTTTGCAAAAATAATAATGTGTGCCATTGTGCTTGTTGATTTTAATTATATGAAAATAAAAATGGGATGATGTATTCTCAATTTTGAATGAAATAACATTTTTGGTGTGCGTTTTTATGCATCTTTTAATCTGTTTATTTATCCTTAACTCTAGGTTTATGATAATTCAAGACTTTTTTCTACAATAATAAAAAAAATCATCCCCACCCACCAACCATCGTTGTCAAAAGCATCCATCCTCTCCAAATAATGGAATACCTGAGTAGCTCTTGTGATTGTTGCTGGAGGTGGCATTGGTCGGACCTCGTCGGTTGAAACTATCTCAACCAGAGGCCAAGTCTGATCTTCTTCTTCAATTATGTTCTTGTACTTCATTCTATAAAGAGTATTGTTATTCAACTGGGATATGATCTTAGGTTCGTAGTAAGAACCGAAGAACCCTTCTTCCTTGCTGCATACTTTGACTTCATCTCCTTCGAAAAACACCACCATTGTGATTTAAACACCAGAGAAATGTTGTCTGCTTTGAACCTGGATTCGGATGAACCGTGAACTATCGATTGGAAGAACCGTTTAAAGATATGTTAAACTGATTATTACATATTGTAGAGACTTATATAGGTTTTGTATCTTTATTTTGTTCAGCAAATAACGCATTTGTTAACATGCATCAAAGTGTAGTTCTAAGTACAAAAGTGAGAAGTACGCATTTGTTATTAACACAGCATGTCACGAGGTCCCATTAATTGTGATGTATAATCATCTTTTGCTTCCTCAATAGAAACTCTCCGTCGGGTAGTTCGCGCTTGATAAGAATTTTTGCATTTTTTTGTGTTGGATTCAGTTCGAATTTAAATTAACCAATAAAAAAGTGTTTTAATTTTAAAATAAGTAAGATATCAATTAAAATTAAAATTTTTTAATATTTTATAATACTTTTTGAATAGTGAAACTAGTTTTTTCGATGAGTTGACCTAAAAACGAGCTTGAGCTTAAAAATTCTTTTAGAACCGAGCCTTGGTTAGGTCCGGTTCGGCCTATGAACATCTCTATTCCTCAATGGCCTAAGTAGAATAATTTTATGATTACCTAAATAATATATTTATATAGGTTAATATATCATTCGGTACCTATATTTAGTTTCAATACTCAATTTGGCACGTGAAGTTTTTTGTCTTAATTTGGTACCTAAATTTAGTTTCAATGTTCAATTTGGTACCCAATCTAAACAACATCGTGTGGTCAATAAATATTTGACATGTGCACTCTAGTAATAAAAAAAAACATAGGTATTTAATTGGGACAAAAGAAAAACTTAGGTACCAAGTTGTTGGGGCGGCGTCGGAAGTTTTCATTTTTCGACTTTAAAATTTATAAGATTTTAAATTAGTAAATGGTAAAATCACACTTTGGCTTTTAAAAAAATGATAAATTTTTTATTTAGTCCTTTAAGAATCATAAAAAATAAGCTACTGAAAATTTGAAATTGGATTTTAGCTTTTATAAAATATACAACTTAATTCCGCCTCCTTAAGAAAAATATTTTGGCTTCGCCCCTAAAATAAACACTGAAGTCAAACTTAAATACTTGTATAAAAAAAAACTCAAATATATCAATTGAACATTCAAACCAAATATAGATACCAAGTAATATATTAACTATATATAAAAAATTGTTCCTTTAGAAGACGACAGAAAATTTAGGTTTGAGTTTTGAGTCATTTGCCATTTGCCTTTCGGTTCTTTTTTTTTGCTTTGCTTTGTCTTTCCCAAGTACCGAAGGTGACATTTTAGAAAGGGCTTGCGTCAAACAGGACGGTGGAAATGAAGTGGTTCGATATAGGTGGCACGATTTGACAGTACAGATTGATGAAATATTATATCATCAAAGTTAAGTTGGTGCGGGTGCATGAAAATGGCCATGGAAACCCTAGTTTTTAAATACCAAATGAAACCATGAAAGACTCACAGGGCTCAAAGCCAACTCGAAAAGCCATTAACCCTAGTTTGTTTTGCCCTTTAAGGGGGAAAATTATGGCCTCCGATGTCTTTAAGAAGCTTAAGTTGATTCAATAATTTGTCCATTTCTTTTCCTATTTTGGTGTTGAGTGGTTAAAAAAATATAGATAGTTGAAATGGAGATAAGTGGGTCATTGCCAAAAGGAGGAAAATTTATCAAGGGTTTGTTTATAATATATCAATAATGAAGGATTTAAAAAAGTACGGTTTTCAGAATCAGATCAATAATCGAATGAGTTAGATCATTGGTTTTTAATCCGATTGATTTATCCAGTTCAATTGAATAAATTATTAAAAAATTAGAAAATTGGTTCAATCGTCAATCTAACCAATATCTTAACTGATCCTCGATCCAACTAGTCTGACAAGCCAGTTTGGTCTAATTTAGAAAACAATGCTAAAAATCTCTAAATTAAAATTTATGCTTTTTACATAATTATATTATTTTCTCAAACTCTTAAATTAGAAGATAAAACACACATCAACGCGTTTAAACTTACGCCCTTCTAGTTGTTGCAGCATGAACGATGCCAACTAAGCTAAGATTTAATCTGCACAAAATTATATTATTATGAGAATTTTTTTTGTTTTCTTTATATTTTTATAAAGAATTAATAAAAACTCACGTATGAGGAGACTTATCTACATTATAAAATTCAAGATTGTCGAAAAAACAAATGATGTTTTGATTCAAATGGTAAAGTTAAATGTTTAAATTTCATTGTGCCATGGGTTCAAATTTTATTATGATTGAGTTTTTATTGATTTATAAATTGTAAAACGACAAAAACACCTTCATAGTAATGTAACTAATTTTATACATAATGAGATATTTTAGTAAATTTTAACTGAGTTGGTGCTTGATTGACTCATGAAACCAATCAGCGATGGCCTTAATGCAAGTATAGATATTAATATACTTAGAATTTCTAATTAAATTTCATGCTTTTTACAAAATTATATTATTATAAGGATTTTTTTATATTTTTGTATAAAATTAATAAAAACTAAGAGATGGTGAAGACTTAAACATTATAAATTTTAAACTTTCAATTTTATCATTGTTACCAAAGTTTCATTTGGTTTTGCCAATCATGCCAATGACTCAGTTGTATAAAAAAAGGTTTTATTTGGTTTTTACATAAACTTTTTTTATATAACCATAGGTGCCTTCATCTATTTTAGGGTCTGAGTTTAATTATGTTTGGGCCAGAAGTGGTATCCAGATAAAGTCTTCCCAAAAATGTCGACTCCAACATTCAAACTTGGTCCAAATACCTGAAAAACATAGATTTCCTTCAATTGATATTAGATTTGAGTTACTAACATTTGTAATGTTTCTCTTATTCTCACTTATTTGCAAAATAAAATAGATTACTTTTTTGGTACATAAATAAAAAGAAAATGATTCAAATTGAGTCCTCTTTGTGGAAAGATGGTTTAATAGTTTTCTGCCAACACTTTTCTTAATATATGAAGAGATGGTGATGTCCATTGAGTGGTTGAACTCTTTATATCTATGACAATTTTTCATCAATTGACTACTCATACAATAGATGGGATGCAGTCTGGGTGACTAGTTTTAGTACTTTTGGGTACCAATGAAACTTTAACTTATTAGCCAAAAAAAGCCATTTGCCAGCTCAAGAACACAATTGATTCCATATTATATAAGCATGATTCATTACAGGGAAGATATCACTGATTTGATTTCCATATGAAGTATATAAATCATTGAAATTTTAAGAGTATCCAGCTAAGCTCCCATTTGCTTAATTTGGGTGCCTGTCAATTTAATTTCCAGCTTCCAAAACATTACCATCTTTCCATGCATCAAGCTGCTTTTTGGACTTTGGAGCATAGCCTACTGTTTTTCCAAGTTTTCAACCACCATGCCTATGGTAAATGTGATTAGATTAGAGACAAACCAATGACCATATTTAGAAACTTGCTTAATCCTGTTTCTCGGAATGTGGTCTTATTTGGGACAAATGAAGCACCATTTCAAAACTTGATAATTTATGATTGATTGAGTGTTAGTTCGATTGGGATAAATATTATTGTCAATGCAGAAAGGCACGGGATCAAGTGTGCTGAAGCGCATTATCTTTCTATTTTATGGGTTCGGGAGGAGTTATGTGTTTGATTTTTTAGATGTAAGAAATGTTTTTTTTTATAAAAAAAATTAATGCTATGCTTTTCTTGAGTGAGTGATAATGGAATCATTTTTGGCATTTTTTGGTTGAAATTATATGGCTTCAACTAGCCATTGTCATTGTTTACACATGCGCAACTAGATGAAGTCACACCACAAGAGGGTGAAAAATAATAATAAGTAAAAGGTGGTTAACTAATCTTCCTTTTTTTACATGAAGTAATCATATTTTTTTAAGGCGTAACGATAAATTTTATTCTCAGTTTATATTTTCTATTAATTTAATCCTTATATTTTTTTAATTAATTTTAATTATTAATTTTTTAAAAAATATTAAATTATTTTTTTAATAAAAATGTTGATTAAATCAATAATTTGTTTTAACGATATAACATGACAATCTACGTAATAGTTCATACATACAATTCATATATATTTTATGTTGACATGATACCGAGACTGTTAGTACAAAGAAGAAATGGATACAAAAACCAACCCAAAGAGATTCTTTATATAAACCCTACTTGCTTCACCCTCTTGCAACAACTTGTTATATTCTGGGTTTTTTTCACTTTCTCTAAAACCTCTTTTAGTGTTATTGTTTTCTAAGCCATTTTTTTTATAATCAAGAACTGGCTAACACAAAGGATAGCATTCTGGAGGAAACCAACAAGAACCAACAAGTGGTTCTCGTCCTCTATGAGGCCATAAACACTCGAGACGTCCAAACCGTTCATCAAATCCTTGCCCCTGACCTTGAATGGTGGTTCCATGGTCCTCCAGCCCACCAGTTTATGATGCGCCTCCTCACGGGAGCTTCATCGGACCAAACTTTCATTTTCGACGTTGACCCTCTTTCGGTCACCACTTTTGGGTCCACCGTCATCGTTGAAGGCTGTGATCATAAACGTTCAATCTCTTGGGTTCATGCTTGGACTGTAAGTACTGATGGGATAATAACAGAAGTGAGAGAGTATTTCAATACTTCTCTCACTGTTACTCGTCTTGTGAACTCTAGCCAAACACCACCATTCAACTACAACTCATCATCGTCATCGTCATCACCGTCGCCGTCCTCTGGTTCTTCATCAACGGCTGAGATTACTCCTGTGCATTGCTTTTCCGTTTGGGAGAGCAGCTTTTCCAATAGAGTTGGGAAGTCTGTGCCGGGTCTTGTCCTGGCAATTTAGTCATTTCCTTATCTCTTTCCATGATCAGGTGCAGCCGAATGTAGGACAATATAAAATAAATAAAAAGAACTTGTTATGATCAGTTATGATAATAGTATAAATGATAATATTTGAGGTTAAATTAGCTAAAATGTGGTTTTTAAAAAATATTTGAGTGAATAAATCAATTTATGGTATATTTATTGAAAGAGTTCGATTTTGAAAAGAGAAAGTAAAAACATAATTATTAACACAATTGTTGATATTACATCATTTTATGTTTATATTGCATACATAAATTATTAATTTTTTAAATTAATGATCCAAGCAATCGTCGATGATGGGGGAGAGAGTGCTGTCGATTGCTCAGATGACACCGAAAGTGTTTTAAATTAAAACCCTAATCAAAGTAAATTGATCCAATTCTAGTGTAATTCTGAATTTGATTAATTCCCACAATCAATGACTGCAAATAAATTAGATTTTATAATTTTATAATTTTTAATAAATTATTTGATTTGACTAAAAAATCGATTGAACCGAAAAATCGTTGGTCTAATTCATAATTAAGGATATTTTTGCACCTACAAGGTACAACCCAACACCCTTCATAAGTGTAATGAATAAAGTTCATTGGAAAGGGAAAGGTACCAAATTATATATAAAACTCGATTAAGTCGCAAGTAAAATTATAAAAAAAAATTATATTATTTTTTGATATATTTATAATTGACTTACACGATTTTAGTCGGCTTAAATTATTACTACTTCATACACCATAAATAAGATTATTTCTATGATTCGAATCCACAAAGTAAATTTTTTGAATGAATATTTAATGCGGCTAAGCCAAAAACTAAAATTTTATAATAAATATTTAGTTGATACTAATCTCGGATTTAATTGTTAGATAACTCCTACCTCAATAAAAACAAAGCATAATATCCTTTTTTTTTTCTTTTTAAAAAAAATTAGATGCATGTATTTTCGTATCTAAATGAAATATTAAACCACATATTGAAATTTTAATTACTTTTGATTCAATTGTCGCATGACATGTTCGAACATCCCTTGAAACAACAAGTCAGGATAGTTAAAGTAGGTGAGTTTTGTTGACATCTGTGACTAGTTTTATCTTGGTTGGTTTTCTATTAGCAAATTATTTCTACTCTGAGCTTAAATTGTGTTTATTTTGATACAAAATTTATTTTCGATTAGAAAATGAAGAGTAGTGCAACGTTGATCAACTCAAACCTATAAATAGACCATTTCGATGCTCTTTGGTGCATCCCTTTCGGGTGCTTGTCTAAGAGCTTGTTTGTAATTTCCAAATTTATTTGTTGTGAAGTGTTACATTCGTATTTCCATTATAAGATTATTCGGGTGAGTGATTTTAACATTGAGATTTTTTGTTGGGCTGCAATTATCCGTTATATAAGAATAGATTGGACTTTAGCCAATAAAACTTCGAATTCATTGTTGAATAAAATCATTCATTGAAAAAAAAACTCCACGCTCTTCCTTATTATATTGATCTATACTTTGTTTTCAAGAAGGGGAGATGCATTTTTAAACTTAGCTCACGAGTTATTTACACTAGACATATCCGAGGTCAAGAAACCTTTAGAAATTTTGAACAAAAATATTAAACTTGAAAAATAAATTTGAACAAAATGTTTAATATATAGGCCTAATTCAACCTCCAATATTTAAAGTTCGAGTTTGACCTGACCCATTCTTTTCCAAATTTATAATATATTAACTTTTCTTTTCTTTTATATATTAAGTACTAAATATAGTAGTATAGTATTGTAAAGTAAATATATAACAATATATTAAGTTAATCATGTTTCAAGTTTTAATAAAAAAATATTAATGGTAGTCAAATATATAATTATTAAATATTAAATAAAAATAATTATATTTTTAAGCTTAATGGATTTAGATTATTCATTTACAAATATAAATGAATTTTTAATAAATTAAAGTTAATATTTCAAATTGGTCCGAACATATGTTCGTTAGGATAAATTACACAAAAAGTCACTAAACAATTATTAATTTTATGTTTCGGTCATTTAAATTACTAGGCTGTTAAAATCATTGTTTTTCTATTAACACTACTCGTACCAATCAAAAGTTTTCCTTTCCCTTTTCTTCTATAGTTAATTTTTTTCTAATGACACAACTTTGAACATCTCAAATCTGTGAATCAAAATCCAAACGGTTTTTTTCACCGATCTCTGAAAATCAACAAATTGACTTGGGTATAAAGTATATTCCACTACTCGTCAGTAGATACTCCACCATATTTTAAAAAGATATAATTTAACAACTCAATGACTTAAATGGTTCAAAAACTTAAATGACAACTTTTGAATAATTTAATGACAAATTTATAACTTCTTAAAATTAAATAACCAAAACATAAATTAATTAACATTTTTTTTGGTAGATAAAGAATCTAAATACATATAGTCACAACAGGAATTATATCTAACACCAACAATGTCTTGTAGAATCTCCATCTCGACCATCTTAAGAAGAAATTATAAATTCTCAAATTAAGAGAAACATTTTTCCTAAAGCTACCATGATATATGCAACCATATTTACTATGCGTAGAGTAAACATTACCTTCACACACGCCAATCCTTTACTAAAATCCATGAGACGAGAAAAGAATCCTAGAAACATCTAATGCTCTCTAGCTATACAATATATTGGCAACCAGATGTGCGGTGGCTCCTCTCTTACAAAAGTCAACAAATTATTGGAATAAATGCAAATCTTCACATATGAAAGCACCTTTTAACAAAAGCAAAAAGTAAAAACAAAAAAAAAAAACTAAAGTTCCCCCCATTAATCACGTAAAGAATCCAATACCTTCACTTAACAGTGTATATATTTATATGCTCCAAGGCTACCCCTTTACCAAACAATAAAAATCTCACATTTGTTTCTTCAAGTTTCCTTCTTTCATTTGCATCAATGGCCAATGTAAGTAACCCTTTTTCTTCTTCCTTTTTTATATTATCTTATCATAGACAGCTAAATTCAGGTTCCTATCTTTGTATTATAGGTAGTGGAATTGAAAGTGGGCTTGCATTGTGACGAATGTATCAAGAAAATCCTCAAAGCTATCAAGAAAATAGAGGGTAATAATCATCTTCTTCAGGAATTACCTGTTTTGATTAGGGTAAATTACACTATAAACAAAGACATACTATAATTTACCTTTTGATTGGGGAAAATTTGATTGCAGATATTGAAACTTACAACGTTGATACTAAGCTGAACAAGGTTATAGTGACAGGCAATGTTACCAACGATGAAGTCATTCGTGTTCTTCAAAAAATCGGCAAACAAGCAACCACTTGGGAATCTGATTAATTTCACAATTTTGGCTTTTCTTTTGATTGATTTTGGGTTCAAAATCTACTGTAATAGCTAGAATAAAACAAAATCATTATTTTTTTTTGGGTGAAGTTAATTTTCATTTATTGCGAAATTTAAAAAGTTCACAGACTGGGATCTAAAGGAAGAGAGATCTCTGTACCTAATATATTACAAATCAATAAGAAAAAAGAAGTTAAAAAGCTTAAAATGAGACCTCCCATGTCAACTCAGTACGAGTTGATTTACCTTGGTTGGTGAATAGTCCTTGGACTCACTTTAACATTCACAATCTTGGGTGCTTTTTCGATAAACCTCGGTGACTCAGTCACAACTCGGTCCTTCCGCCACTTCGATGTCCCAAACGGTACCAATTTCTTTTCCTTTTCCTCCGCTGCAAAAAAAAAAAAAAGTTCCGAGTTTATACTTAATTGACTCGTGAGAGTCGTCGGGTGTGAGTTGAATTCAGTCACTTACGTCTTGGGTCGAGTAAAACGTCGTCGTATTGCTCAAATATGTCATCGAGGTCGCCGGGGAAGAGAGGATCATCGTCGTCGTCGGAAACGTCGTCGTTTTCGGGATCGTGGAAGCGTTCTTGAAGCCAGTAGTCGCGGAAGCAAGGGGATGATTGGACGAGAGCCCACCATTGATCAGAGAAATCCTTGACCATCCGATATGCTAATGGAATGAACAATGGAGCGTTGGGATTCAGAGTTGAGGATAATGATGATCGCTGTGGAAGAATCTCCATTTCAACTAAAAAAAGCTTTCAGTAAATTAAGAGAAAAGAAAGTCGGGAAAGTGCTTTGCAAAGATGAGGATAAGATCCCACATACATTCATTCAATATATAACGGAGAGTTCGCTAATTAGACACGGATTAGTTTATTATTACATTATTGACACTATTTTTTAAATTTTTTGGTAAATTATATCTAAGGTGACTAAACTATTAATAAGTTTATGTTTTTGTCACTCAACTTCAAAAGGTTATAAAATGGTCACTAAACTATTTAAAAGTTTTCATTTAAGTCACCGGGCTGTTAAAATCCTGTCGTATTGCCTTCTTTGCTCGCACTTCTCGCATCGATCAAAAGCTCTATTTTCCCTTCTCTTCTACAATTCAGTTTCTTTTTTCATTAAATAGTTTTGAACGCCACGAATTTGCGAATAAAAATCCAAACAACTTTTTTCTCTGATCTCTGATACTGAACGTCAGATCAACTTGGATCTAAGATATGCTCTTCTACTCATCAATGAGTACTGATCCACCATACTAGTTGTCAAATCATCGCTTAGAACTTGCTACTATGGCTTTTTTTAAAAACAAAAACTTAATAATCCGGTGAGTTAAACAAAAATTTTCAAATAGTTCAGTGACTTAAATAAAACTTTCTTATAATTTCAAAACCATATTATAACTTTTTGAAGTTGAGTGAATAACACGTAAATTTACTAATAATTTAATAATTTACTCTTATTTTTTTTATATTTTGGACAAGAGAACAAAATAATCTGAATTCAACAAGTTTGGACTAAGATGAGATAGGACATGATTTATGTTTGATATAATATGATAGGTTTTTAATTAAGAATTTTGAGGTGGAATCTAGGTTTGACTTCGATCAAACCTACACTATGATAAAATTACTAAAGTACTAATCTTTTAATTTTATAAATACTTTATATACTTTAATTAGATTTTTTTTAAAATTTCTATAAGCCTTTATTATTTTAATTTTTTTATATATTTTAGTTAGATTTTTTATAAGATTTTATAATGTACATTTTATTTAATCTTATCAAATTTAGTATAACATAAAAAATTGTGTAATGTTTTTGGATAGAACATATTGGAGTCGAGTCAAATTGGATATTAAAATTTCAAATAAATTCAAATCCAAGACAAGATCAGAATGAAAAGTATAAAAAATGGGTTGAATTCAAGCTAGGCAAAAACCTCACCTTACCCCATTGACATCTCTAATGTTAAATTTTTTTTTCATTATTTTTAAAACAAAAGGAGGCTAAGCCTTATACAATATTATAAAAGTTCAATATAATTTCATTCATGGTAATCCGCAATATTGGGGGATTCTGTTGTATGCTCAAAGAGTGCACAAAAATTTTACCTTTTATCAATATTTTTAATTTATACTAAAATATCTAACTTTTATCAATATCAAAATTCGAAAAAAAATATTAAGATTTTTTGGTAAAAAATTAAATACTTGTGTGTGCGCTTCAAATGCACGAGAGAATTCTCGCATATTATCAATGAACAAAATACTTCCCACCCTTGTTGGTGACTCTCCAAAGAAACATAAGCCATAGCATGTTCTAGTCCTTAAATTGGTTGTAAAAAATAGAACGTCGATAATGGCAAGAAAAGAAAGAAAAATAGAACATATAGATTTTACGTTGAAACCCTTTTGGAAAAAAAACCACAGGTAGAGGAGAAGAAAATTTACTATGTCGAATTCGAATGATTCAAGAGGAGAGACGATTATGTCTATTTATAAGTTTGCAAAACCATATTCTAATCAAAGTCAAATAGAAGTAATGCAGTAAGGTTAAAACACCTTATTCTAATCAACATCAAATAGAGGAAGCATACTTCTATACGAATTTCCCTTGTGCAGCCTGTACCATAGATCCCCTTTTTCTTGACACTTGTATTTTTATTTAACAAGAATTTGGGTCATATATCTTTAACATTGGTGATGTAATTAACAACAAAATTTGCTTCCATATATATATATGATTTACGTGCACCTCCCATGGTCATTGGCATAACTCCTTGATACTTCTCACTAGTGCCAAATAATTAACTTCTTTCTCTTTGTTGTTTATCAATCAAACAATAAGCATGTTAACACTTTCTAAAATAACTTTCCTATAACCTTCAAATGGACTCCCAATTTCATCACAAAAACTTTGTTATGTGGTTGACAACATGTCTCCCATTGCACAAGCGCAAGCTTTCTCCTATTAGATGAAGACTCATATGAAATTCTGAGATATTTTTTTAATTTCATCACAAACCCCTACAAGTATTATCACTGACTACATGAAATAGTTGGGAATTGTCATAAGTATCGATTTAACAAGTGTGACTCGTCTTGCCATAGATAATAGTCTTATATCTCACCGGTTTAGTTTACTTTTAACTTTATCAATCATAAACAACTAAATTGATAGGTGGCAACAAATAGATAGATTTCAAGTTGCTGAAAATGTTTAGAATATGAATATGAAATTAAAACAAACAATTAGGAAGATTGAAAATAAAATAGATTTGAAAATGAGACTAAAACAAGAGCAGATAGATTTAGCCAATGTTTGATGGATTTTTGAAGGAGAAAAGTCAAATATTGTTTTCCAAAAAATAAATAGAGATGAAAGATGTAAGGATGATAAAAATGATTATGGCAAGATGAGGAAGAAAGATATCCAATAGAACCCCTTGAAGATGGTATTTATACCCTCTAATTGATTTCCAACTATTGTGGTTGTAGTAGAAGTGAATGTAGCCATTGGGGATGAAATACTAGGTCATTAACTTCACCTGCAACAACGAGTATTGATACATACTAAAAGTGTATCGATATTTTTTGTAATTAATACTGATTTCAGTGACCGTTGGAGAAGAAATATCGATGCCTTAGGAAATATATCGATACTTTGATAAAAGCATCGATACTGGATCGATACCTACCAGGGTTTAAAAATGGCAGAATGTCAATTTGGTATCAATTATCAGAAGGGTATTGATATCTTGTAAAATATCGATACTTAGACAAAAAGTATTAATACTTTTTGTCCTAGAGCAATTCTAATTTGTTTAAAAATGGTTAAAACATATTTGAAAATGTTTGACTCAACTGAAACCATTTCAACTTGATTTTTATGAAATTTCTTAACTTTAATTTTATTCAAAAACATTTTAATTTGTTATATCAAACCATATTATCTAATAAGGCTTAGTTTAACAGAAAACTCTTCTAAAAATACAAGAAAAAATTTCTTACAAAGGAGAAGAACTCAAAGGGTACTTTTATTAAAATCAAAGTTAGGTCATTCTATGGTGGGTGGTTACCCCTTTTTATACAAGGAGTGAGCTGAAAAAAGAAAAACAAATCCCTCAAATGTAGCCTAAAATTTTGGATGGCTAAGAAAAACAAATCTCTGAAAACTAGCCTAAAAATGTAGACAGCCAAGGAAGGTGGCTCTTACTTCCTAAGAAACTTAAAGGAATAATGAAAAGATAAGTGAATTTGGTCAGCTTTATGATAGTTGTGTATGGACCAAATTTTACAAGAAAACAAATTAACTTGGCTTAAAAATAAACTTTTTAATTGAGCCATTGACAAATTAGGCAAAAAAATAAAACAACTAAGTCTTCAAGTGATTCAAATGAACTTCAAATGGGCTTGCTCTTCAATTGGGATTGTTCTCTTCACAACTTAGGCTCTTGCAAACTTATTAACATTGCTTAACGTTAAGCAATGGTCGTCGTGACGAGATTTGGATTTCTAGCCACGATGTGACGAGGAACCCCATCGTCACAATGAGGCAAGTTAGTGTGTTATGTTGCAACGAGGAACCCCCTCACGTCGCGGCGTCGAGTTGAAATTTTGGAAATGTTGCAATTTGGTCCTAGTTCAATGTTGAGTTAACTTAGAGCATACATAAGCTCGTATAAGACCCGAGAAAAGTTGTGTAATGTGAATATGAACTGAAATGGTTATGTTTGTATGATTTATGTTTTGCATTGAATGTTATTCGTTTGTAGTTGCTTGGAGGAGGGGTGTTACAAACACCTTCCATTTATGTTCATGTTGGGGATCCCAACTAAAAACTCATCATAAGTTGACTGATCTTCTATACTTGAAAAACAACAGCTTCGATGAATTTAAGAGAATAAAATTTACCCTATCCATGCATGTATCATAAAAAAATACTACTAGTGGCTTCTTCTTTTTTTATGAAAAATAGGACTTCCTAAGTGTTTGCTCAGATCATATACTTGTTGAAATCTGAAATGCTCTTTGATTTTGCTAACCTTACTTGCACCATTATTGAGCAAAAAGAATATTTTGTTCTCATTTGTTTTATGCCCTAAAAAATGCAAAATGATCCAGGATACCTTCAAGCATTCTAGCTTGTGTCAAGTCATCCCTACCAAAAAAAAAAAAGGTGTGATATATTTTGGCACTCTATAGACATTGGAATAGATTCTAAGATCCCCTCCACAATCGCTTTACGGATACTATGCCCAACTTGCTTCATGCCAAGTACGAGTAGGTATGGTGACGGGGTGAATTCCTCAATTAGTGCACCATTCCACACAATCTACATCGAAATCGTGGTGATACATTGCAAAATAACCTGCCTAATAGTTTGAGGGATGCCCACTTTAACAAGTGTATCAGCAATATGCTTTTTTATTTCTCTCTACAGGTCCTCATAGAATGTATTACCTCTTGTGTAATAAAAATATTATCCGTAATACTTCTTCTTACAACAAAGCTTACCTAATTAGAGGCAATCAATAGCACCCTAATTATCTTCTATTACGTAAGCTAATGTGGATCACTAGTGTAAAAAATGAAGTTAGGTAAAATGTTTAACTTGTAAAGTTGACATTGAAATAATGAGTGGAACTAGGAAATTTCTTGAAATTTCTTTTGTGAAAGAGATGTACTACTTTTCCAAACCCAATGTTAAAGGGCAAATGAGGAGGGCAGTAATGGAATTAACCAAATATTGCAACATCTCTACGAAAAGAAAAGAAAAAGTGAAGCTTGAACGTTGACGTGTGAAGTTGGGTGAGAGGAAAGTTCTTTAAGCTAAAAAAAAAACGTTTTTTATTTTATTTTTAATCTAAATTATAAAATAAATGTTTGAATATTAAAATATACTCTTCGTATATTTAAAAGTTAATTTTCGTACTTTTATTTTAAGAATTTAGTCCTATTTTTTGAATTTAAAAATTCTGATACAGTTATTCACACCATTAAATTCTTTTGTTAAATTTGTCGGCATAACATTTTAAAATAAAAAAAAACTCGCTTAACATCTATGTAATAAAAAAATGGTATTGTAATAGATTTGAATTTAACAAAAAATATTAATAGGGTTTACAACTCGTAAAATTTAAATCAATATTTTAATCAAAATAAAGTATTTGAGCTAATCAATGACATTGTAAAAATTAAATTACCAAATCATGTAAAAAATACAACTCTTAAAAGTTACATCAATATCTTAATCAAAATAAAGTATTTGAGTTAATTAATGATATTGTAAAAGTTGAGGTACCATTTTTTTGTCAAAAAGTTAAAGTATAAATATTAAATCTTAAATTCGAGTATAGTATAGAGACCAAAATAGAAATTTAATCGTTAAGTATAGCATAAAGAACAAAATTAAAATTTTACCATTTTCTTATATAATACAAAAGAAAAAAAGTTGAGCCGAATGTTTTACATGTAAATATATTATTATAGGGATCAAAATTAAAATATATTTTTTTTTATATATGAAAAATAAAATGACCCACAAGTCAAGAAAGGAAGGTTCTTTGGACCTTCCTCTCTATATAGATTATCTTCTAAAAACTAACAAAGTAGTATATTTGATTGCTACTAATTTTTTTTTAAAAAATTAATACATTATTTTATAGGATATTTTTTTAATATGGTATTTGTGTTTTTGGAAAAAATCACATATTGGTACTGAAAGATAACAATGTTATTTTTTTAATTTTTAATTCAGGTTTTAGGATTGTTTTGATGAAAGCTAATTGCTAAAATTTTTAGGTTTGAGTTTTTAAATTTTGTTTAATTTGTTAAATACAATTTGATGATTGTGAATTTTTTTCGAGTTTTAGGACTGATTTGATGAGAATTAATTATTAATTTTATATGTTAATTATGAAATTTTGTCAAATCAATTCTAAAATTCAATTATGGCAAAAATTATTTATAAAAACTGAACTTTCTAAAATTATGGAAAAATTATATTATTTATAAGAAGTATTATGAAAGTTATTGGACATTTTATAAAAAAAACTTTATATTATAAATTTTTATATTATGTTTTACTTAATTTATGTATTATAAAAAGAGCTATAATCTAGCACAATTCTTTCTCTGAATTAAGTTTATATAAGTTTTTATAATCAAAGCTATAGGCTATTTACACCGTGAACCCAAATATTATACGGTAGATGCTAATTATGCAAAATAAAATGTTTTCTTGCACAATATCGTGAGATATGATACCATTTGGAAGAACGAAGCCAGACAGAAGCACCGAAGACAATCATGAACTCTTTAATTTGAGATAATTAAAGTTTTGAAATGTGGTTGAGAGGACATTTTTTCATATTGACATCACCTTAGTATAACATGTTACATACTTTATAACTTTATTTATAGATGAAATTAGAATGATCCATATTTTGAAGAGTGCATAGAAGGAGATCTTGATAAACTTAATGATATAAATTCAGATGATGATGAACTCGGTCAAGGATTAAAAAATGATGATAAAGAACATATGTTAATTACTACCTTAGTGTAGTAATTACACTTTTATTCAATTACTTTGTACTCTCCAGATAAATCGTTGGTAAAAATAAGCGTGAGGGACTTAATTAAAAATTTTGTTTTTTTATGTTCTTTCATGAAGCTTATTCTTTAACCCTTTAGCTTTAATATCACTACTTAATTCAAATGGTTTACAATTTAGCTTATTCTTATGCTACCTCAAGCTGAAGTTGTTTCTCCATGAAGGGATCTATGCCTCTATTTCTCTCTTATTTGTGCATCACATCACAACAAGGTTCTTCATTGGCCAAAATTGCTTAATTTATCAGGCAGCAATGTCTACACCCTCAAATCTTTAGGAACAAGACAAGAGGTAATTATCTATATTGTTATGCGTAAAATCCTGAAAATTAAATTATATTTTATTCATTTTACTTAAATTAGATAAATGAGAAAGTTAATTTTTTTATATTAAAATTTTTATCTATTTTTATCGTTAAAAATCGAGGTGATGACTGAATGATCCCCGAATGGTTGGTTGTTATCGGTGCACTGCACTCTCCACTCAATTTTGGGTTAATGCTCCTGTCATTTTCCATAAAGCAAGTGAACCTGTCTTTTGGGATTCCTTCTCCATCTCTCATTGCCTCATTGTCACCATTTTCTATCAAAACAAACTACCCTCTCTTTTTTTTTATGTCCTTTCTCCATCTTTAAGCTAATTGGCTACTTAAGCTTCAGTAGTTAAGTTTTTTTAGCAAAAAATGGGGGAAAGAAGCATTAAATCCACCATTTTTTTGTTGAATTAGCAGTCACCTGCTCAAACAGTGATATTGTTGAAGTGAAACTCCTGCCATGGCTACTAGCAGCAACAACTCCATAGATTCATCACTGTCCAGCCAAAGGTAAAACCTTGCTGCACTCTCTTTTTTCAAGCTTCTGGTTTTACAGATCCAGGTCCATGGTTTGCTGACCCTTTGTTTTTACTCTCTTTTTAACATGCATGTCTCACTGACTGTCTGGGTTTTGCTGCTCTGATGGTATAATTTTGACTTTCAATTATTGGTTTTGTATGAAATATTATACATATTTTGGGGGGTAATATCCACCACATATTTGAGTATCTCTTGCTTGCTGTTTATATGTTCAGTGAGATTTGTTGCTGAATTGACAATTGTTTTCTCCCAATTTCTTAGTTTTGAACTGCTCTTGTAGCAGCAGACCTCTTCACTCCCTCTTTTAAAATTCAGCAAATTAGTCTCAGCAAATTAATCCCATGAGCAATTAAGGATAATTAATCACAATTTTTGTCAATTGTACATGATTTTAATTGAAAAATTTAGCCTTGATGTTTACATATATTGTTAATTTAGTCTTGATTTTAAAAAACTTGATAAATTTAGTCTCAACATTTATACATTTATAAAACTATTGTGTGCTAAGTTTGTTAAATCATGGCCACATTGATAGGACGTGTAAATTATGGGAGCTAAAATTATTATGTAAAATTGACGAACATTAATGTTTCTTAGTTGCTCATTTTTGAAATTGTCAAATTGCTCCGAATTTTTTAAAAGGACCAACTTGCTCAATATAGACATTGAGAGGGTTGGAGAGATCTTTTTACTGAAAATTTTTATCTCTTTGGTCCTTTTGTTTTAATTTATTAGAATTTGATACTCGAATCTTACAAAATCTATGAAGTTAGTCTAGTGATTGGTAAACACTTGAACCGTTGATTTTTACTAATTTTTTACATATAAATGGATGAATTGCAAATTTCTAGATAGAGAGGAAGCCAGAAAATTGTCTTTTTGAGGCTAGAAATAATGAATAAAAGATTTGGGTTGTAAAGTGCACTTTTACAATTTACTGATTTGTAATTTTCTAAAAATTAAAGGGATTAATAGATAATTTTCTATTTTTTGGGGCCAAGCCACTGCCTGCCCCTCTCCTTCACCCCTGGTCGTCTAGACTAATAATTTAGCGAGAAGGTTTAATAGTAATACCCAATTGAACTAATTTCTTATATTTCATAAAATACAAAGAATAAATTCTGAAAATTTGAAGGAGTAAACTTCCCAATTTTTGTATGTTTGGTCCCTTTGAGATTTGACAGATTAGTGGGGAAAGTGGCATTGGTCACTGGTGGAGCAACCGGCATTGGTGAGAGCATTGTGCGTCTATTTCACAAGCATGGTGCCAAAGTCTGCATTGTTGATGTGCAAGACAACCTTGGCCTCCAAGTTTGTCAATCCCTCAGCAACGGCCCTAACGTATGTTTTTTCCATTGCGACGTGACAATAGAAGAACAAGTTCGGGCCGCGGTTGACTACGCAGTTGAAAAGTTTGGTACACTCGATATCATGGTCAACAACGCCGGATTATCAGGTCCACCGTATAACGATATCCGCAACTATGACTTATCTGATTTCGATAAAGTAATGAATGTGAATGTAAAAGGTGTTTTCCTTGGAATGAAGCATGCTGCTAGAATTATGATCCCACATGAAAAGGGTTCAATCATTTCAATCTGTAGTGTTTCAGGTGTCATCGGTGGCCTAGGACCTCATGCATATACAGGCTCTAAACATGCTGTTTTAGGCCTTACTAGGAATGTTGCATCTGAGTTAGGTAAATACGGAATAAGAGTGAATTGTGTTTCTCCGTATGCCGTTGCAACCGAATTGGCCTTTGCTCACTTGCACGAGGACGAAAGAACCAGCGATGTACGTACTGGTTTTCGTGCTTTCATCGGGAAAAACGCGAACCTGGATGGGGTGGATTTGACTGTGGAGCATGTGGCTAATGCTGTGCTGTTCTTAGCAAGTGATGATGCAGGGTACATAAGTGGAGACAATCTTATGGTTGATGGTGGGTTTACATCTTCCAATCACTCATTGCGTGTCTTTAGATGAGGATTGATGAAAATGTGAACCAAAATGAGGCTCATTAGCTTAGCTGCCTAAGCCACTAGCTTTGGTTCAACTATTACCAGATTGTATCTCCCTTCTATTTTCTCCTGTCAGTGGTATGTAATTTGTGACAAAAAAACTTCTAATATAATTTTAATTATATTAAATATTTTAATATCTATATATAAAATATCATATGCTTTAATACAAAAATCCAAGATTTTAAAATTACACGTTCCAATTCTTGCGATGACGTGACACTCTGAAATTATGTAATATCACCTCTTATTTTTTCTTTAAAAATATATTTTATTTGTTTCTTTTGGATTTTATATCAAAATATTAAATTATTATGTGATGGTGTGGCACAATATGAGTGTCACAGTTATCACATCTTGATATAAACCAAGTTTATGACTGATAAAGGCAAAAAAATTTAGGGACCAAGTTTGAAAAAGTTACAAAATCCAAGGACTAAATGTTATTTTATCCCATTTCTAAATATAAAAATCACAAATTTCAAAACCGAACCAAACTGGGCATACTATTGATTGAAATAACGGATAGTTTTTTTTAAAATAATTTATTCAATTAAACTAAACTGAGATTTAACCGATTAGACCATCGGTTTAGATCTAAAAACCTTGTAAGCAACTTAACATAATTTTTTAAATATTTACTTTATATTACCTTTTATTCAAATTTCGTATTATATAAATCACAACATATGTTTTGATTTATATGAAAAAATAGTTAAAATTTTTGTCAAATACTTTTTAACACGAGTTTAAACTGTAATACACATGACCCACCCAATAGTGTATAAAAGATTACTATAAATATACAAAAATAAAAGATAAATTAAAATAAATTGGATCAGACTCAGCTTAGAAGCGTAATTTTTTCTTAAACCCAATTTTTCTTAGGCCCAAGCTGATGTTCATTTTTTCAACTACAACGCCGATCGAATAGCCCAGAAATAAGGTGGCGCGATTTTCTGCTCACTTTCAAATCTCTACTTCCCCAATTCGAAAAACCTAATAAAAATCTCAAATTTCCCAGAAAAAGCACTCATACACAACTGAGGAAAAGAAACCCAGAAAAGAGATGGAGAAAAATAGGCGAGTACTGTGTCCAGAGAATGAGGAATTAGCAAATTACTTGCTGCAAAAGAGGCAAGCGCTAGCCGATAAACCCAAAGGAATAAAAGAAAACACTGACGTGACTCTTTCAAAGGCTTACAACAACATTTGCAATGCTCAGCATCCCATCAAAACACTCAAAGATCTCAATGACATCAAGTATGTATACTCTTTTTCTTCTTCGTCTTCTTTTTTTCATATGATCATTTGCAGTTTTTTAAAGAAATTAAATTGATTTCTTTGGGTTGTTTCTTTTTTTCCTGGTGTGGGTTTTGGGTGTTTTTCAAAATCAGTACTTGAAATAGTTGGTTTGGTTATTTCATCACGGTAACCCTTGTTCTTTTTTTGTGGATAGAGGTGTTGGGAAATGGATTCTAGTGCTTATGCGTGGCTATTTCGATAGTGGTTCAGGAAGTTCAGAATCAGAAGAGATAACTAGAAAGGGTACATGTAATTCTGTATTTTCTTTTTTTTTTCTTCTTTTAGTGTTTTGGTCCACTTGAATTGTTCAATTTTCTTCCTTTTTTCAGTTCTCATTTGATGCATGTTTAGGTAAAAATACTAAAGGAAACAGACGTTATTTGCCCCAAAAGAACTCAGTGGCATATGCGTTGTTGATTACATTATACAGGTATTTATTTGGTAAAAGTATTAGGGAGGCCCTCGTTAGATTGTATTTTACTTTCTCTACTAAAAAAATGTGCAAATTAGTTGCTGCTTTAAATCAAAGAGTAAATTGATCTTTTTTGTTAAAAAATTTCATCCATTTATATTGTTAAAACCTGGCGTGGTTGACGGAATAACCAAAAAGTGACACTTGGTGTGCCCATCGTACCTTATGTTGATGTATAGAGACCAGTTTTTAACAATAGAAATGAATGAAAATTTTAATAGTAGAAAATGGATGAAATTTTTAACAGAAGGACCAGTTTGCTCCTTGATTTAATGTATGGGGACTAATTTGCCCATTTTTTGAGTAGAAGGGGCAAAATACAATCTGACTTCTAGTACAGGTGTTTTTTACTATATAGATTTTGACTTATGGGATGGATATGCCTTGTCTTTAGGGAGACTGCAGATGGGAATGAATTTATGCATAAGCAAGATCTTATTGATGCTGCCGAAGCAAGTGGGCTTTCACGAGCGCCAATTGTGTATGTTGATTTTTGACATTTATTTGAAATTTTGCTTCTCAATACTTTTAGCAATTTTGGAGCTTGATTGGTGGTTTAAAAACTGGATTTATATGTTCTTAGGCCAGAGAAAGGAAAAGGGAAACCCAGCCAATTTGGAAGTTCTTCTAGGGACTGGTATAGTGGATGGAGCTGCATGTCAATGCTGATAAAGAAGGGATTGGTTGTGAAATCAAGTTGTCCAGCAAAGTATGAATTTTATTTGTTTATTTTTATTTTTATTTTTTTTTTGTCGTTCTGAATGATGCATGAGCCTTTTTGCTTTTAACATATTCTAAACTCTGTTTGGTTGGCCACACGTGATTGCTTTGTTTTTTGTATGAAATGCAAACTTCCTTTTTGCAGATATATGCTAACGCCAGAAGGCAAGGAAGCAGCACGTGAATGTCTCATGAAATCTAAAATGGAAGATCCCCTTGAAAATTTGGTTGATGTGGAAAGGCTTTCTCAACCAGACACACAGGATGCATTTGTTCAGGACTTATGTCATTCTGATTCGGATATAGAAGAGATAAATGAAAGAGCTGCTTTTAAGAGGAAAACATCCATTGATGTTCCACTTGATTGTCTTGATAGGGTATCTGCCAACTCAGATGCTTGTAGATTCTGATTGAAATTCAGTTGATTTACTAAGACTTACAATTATCATTTCAAGTGTCAGTGTCTTAGACCATGAAGCATCATTAGTTATCTGTGGAAATTACTGCAAATGGAAATCTATGTTCACTCCTTGCGCTCCCGAACTTCCTAGCATGTACATGAATTCTGTTCTCATAGAGTTTTTGTCCCCCCTGATCTTTTGATTTCCGTTTTGTAGTGTACTCGCATGGGGTACTCAAAGGAACAAGTTTTGTCTGCTTTTGCTGAGGTCTCTGAAACTTCCAAGAACAAGGAGATTTCTTCACTTTGGCCAGCGGTCTTGTGTCGCCTTCGAGAAGATCAAGTTTACGGTTAGCTGTTGACCCTTTGAATATTACTCGATAAATAACATAGTGATAATCAATTTCATCTTTGAAAATTGTGGAACATGATATGATTCTTCTTTAAATGCTCAGGGCAAGAAGCTCATAATGGAGTGCAAAGTACTTGGATGCAATCAAGTAAAAATGGTGGAGATATGCCAAACTTGTGTACGATGAGAGTCTGTTCTTCCTCTGTATGTGAATTGTATCATTCTTGCACCTGTTTCTCAGATATGTTATGATGAGGTCTCAAAACACTGAGCAAAATTTGTCCTAGAAGGAACAATACTGAAAATTGGGAGAGGAAAAAAGAAAATTATTTTGATTAGATAGGTTGCTTGTAATAAGTAGTTCTTCCTTATGATGTGCAAGAGCTGAAAGATGATAGTTTCCCATAAAAGATCCACTCAAATTCAAAGAGTTCAGACTGTGTTAAGATGCATGTGCTTTTTAATTTTTGTATGCTTAGCAAGTAATATTAAAGGAAAGGAAAGGAAAGATAAAAATGAGGTGCTACTAGTAGCAAATGATTGCTTGCTCTCGAAATTTCTTAACGTCGATGTAGTTTGTTCGTCTGTAGTTCCAGTTACTGTGTTCCCTGTCATCCTGAGTTCTCTTTATAACTTGCTTGATTATCTATGCAGAGACCAAGTTCAGATGCTCTGACAGCTGATATGAATGTCTTAAGTGTTCCACCTCTGAGCTTCGGGGAGAAATTCGAGGATACATATGAAGTAATCTTAATATTAGATGATCGTGAGCAATTTACCAGTCAAGGGTTAGTACGCCATATCATTGTCTTTTTAGTGGATGTGAACTTACAAGTTTCAACTTCTGGGGAAGTGGGTGATGTTAATGTCTCTTGTGGTTAACAGTGCGCGCTCCAAGAAAATGTTAGAGAAGATTTGCTCAGAATTCAAAATTAAAATAGATGTGAGCTTTTATTTCCTTTTTATATCCCTTACTTTCATCTTAATTTTGTAATAAATTGAGGTGAGCAATTCGATGTTAATATTTAAAATTATGCATGTTAGTATTTTTGTTATTAAAAAGCCTGAGTTCTACTAGAATTCTCGATAAACTATTCCTTGCAGTTGAGATATGAATTCTTGTTTATTTGCTGGTTTCACCACATGATATATTAAAATGCAGTTATTTACACAGTGGCTGTTCTCCAGGTTAGAAGGTTGCCTATTGGAGATGGAATTTGGATAGCTTGCCATAAACATCTTTCCAGCGAATATGTTCTAGACTTTATTGTTGAGAGGAAGAAAGTTGCTGATTTACGGTCTTCAATACGGGATAACCGCTACAAGGACCAAAAACTAAGGCTTCTGGTATTCATACTTAAATTCAATATTTCATGATTTCTGTTTTCGTAATTAATGGTGATGTTTCTTGCTTGAATTTCACCAATTAGAAATGTTCATGTTGTTTTCTATTGTTAAATACATGTAGGTTTGTTTTGATTTGGATTTATCATCTGTTCCATCTTTATCGGCTCGTGTAGTATGTTTCTTTATGTTGTGCAAATTTCTTGACATATTGTTGTTCTAGCAACTTGGTGCATGTATACCACATGGTCTTTTTTCATCCAAGTATTGAAACTTTTAAATTGTTTAAGGGTTACTAGTTAGACTAGCCTTTTATGGGCTAAATTGAATAAATAAGAAAATGTGGATAAAAATAAGAAAGTATTAAGTGATAATTGATTCCTCAAATTTTCTTTTCACCCTTGGTTTTCAACATAGAGAATTTTTAATATTGTGGTTGTTTGTGCTTATGATATTCACAACAAACATTCATAGCTACAAATTTACATAATCCAGTTTCTCCTTTTCTTGTTTAAGCTTTGTGTTTCTAGTTTCGAATACATACATATATATATATATATAGACATACATATGGAGTTGCTGTGAGTTTCGGTTTCAACTTAAAAAAAATGCCATCATGACATTTTTTCCCCTTTGCATTTTCTAAGAGATCTGGACTAAAGAAGCTGATATTTCTTGTGGAAGGTGATCCGAATACTTCAGAAGCTGCTGAAAGCATCAAAACAGCGTAAGATTTTTCTCTAGATATATGCTTTTAGGGATCACTTTATTCTCTTTTGCATCACAAAGGAACTATTTCCATCTTGTTATTCTCTTTGATCACAGAGATCATGCACCAACCAGAAGCCGAATGCTCGGGTGCCAAAGGCTTATATTTCTTGCCTTACACTTTTCTTATTAATTCAGGTGCTTCACAACAGAGATCCTGGAGGGGTTTGATGTTCAGAGAACAAGTAGTTTACATGATACCCTGAGGAAGTATGCGTGTCTTACTCGAGCAATAGCTCAATATTATAAGCTGCATCTGCCTGAGGGCCATTCTAAATTGTCTGGGGTCTGTCCTCCCTTTAATGAATTTATCAAAAGGTGCCAAGAGCTGGATAAAATGACAGTCAGTGATGTATTTTCCATTCAACTTATGCAGGTATATCTGTTCTTTCATTGACGAACGTTCATTGTTTAGTAATAATGTAAGTCTGGTCATACAACATTCAGGAACTAGCATCATCTTCTCTAATATGGTTATGTTATTCAGCAATAGATTGTGATAATCCTCTTTAGGATGTTGATCTTATGGGTAGTGTTAACATCAAAGACCTGGTTTCGTTGTTCAGTTTGGATATGTAGGATTTATATGCTTACCATGAACCTAGTTCATTTGTGGGCTTAAATAATTATGCTGATGTATCACTTGAATAGGTAAAAGTGCCATGGAAGCTATTGTATTAAGAGTTAGATTGTATTTTGCCTTCTCTACTAAAAAAAATGGGCATATTGGTTCCTGTACATTAAATCAAAGATCAAATTGGCCTTTTTTGTTAAAAATTTCATCCATTTGTACTGCTAAAGCTGGCGTGGCTGATTGAATATTCACATAGTGACATGTTGCGTGCCACATATACCTCATGTTGATGTATAGGGACTAGTTTTTAATAGTAAAACTGGATGAAATTTTTATCAGAAAGACCAATTTGCTTTTTGATCTAACGTATAAGGGCCTCCATGATATTTTTATCCACTTGAATACCCTTTTAAGTATATAAAATATCAATGAACGACCTTGTTAACATTTTGAATAATTTAATTGCAGGTACCCCAGGTGACCGAGGAGGTTGCCATAGCCGTTGTCGATTTGTATCCAACACTAGTATCACTTGCCAATGCGTACTCTCTTCTTGTGAGTGCCCTTTTTTGTTTTTGTTTTTATTAAAATGGCTTAATACCTTTTTTGGCTCGTGTACTATAGCTAAATTATCACTTTGGTACCTCTACTATTAGAGCTAAGAAAACTGCATAAGAGTGACTTTAGTTAGTAGTTTAAAAAGTGGAATTAAGAGAGTGTTTGGTGCTAGTAGGGTTATAAATGTTAATCAATCATTTAGTGTTGTAAAACACTAAGGGTAACACAGTGGTCTACTTGAGCATTTGGTTTTTTTGATTGGTTATAGGTCAGTTTTTCAAACTTAACCAACCTATACTTTAACTGAATAAACCAATAAAATCGGTTAAGTTGGTTGAATCGGTTATAACCGATTTTTGTATTTGCTATCTTTTGAGATTCACTGACATTGGTCCATTGTTTGTGGTATGGAAAGGAGGGTGACGTATGTGCACAAGAGGAAATGCTTAGGAAGCAAAGTAACAACAAGGTGAGCTCTGTTGCTAGTAAGAATATTTTTCGGTTTATTTGGGGCTGAATGTATTATGTTGTATATTGTAAATCTAAATAAGTTTCGGCTTTTCTTGAATTTCAAAGTGTACTAAATAAGATTATTCCTCCATTAATTACTTTGTTGCCATTGCTAAACTGTGTTATTTAAGTCTCCATTAATCCTGAAATGATTGAACCGAAATTAATTGCTTCGGTTTGGGTTCTTGGTTGGGGTTTTGTTCCAAGGGTTACTAGAAAATGCCGTTCCTTCTATGTTTCAGGCATGGTGTTTGGAACAAGATCAAATTAGTTGGTTGGACCGAGAAATGATTAGGATATATTGGTTTGGAACAAGAGATTAGGTTGGTTGACTTGTGAACCGGTGGATGAATAGGTTTTTATTTATTTATTATGATTTTTAGTTGAACCGGTTGAATTAGTAAATCAATAGTTTGATCGGTTTGACTATCAGTTCAATTATGCAAACTTTGGTTGTCTTAAACAATTTTTGCTCGTTTCCCTTATAAATTGAAAATAATATTTATATTAATTATATTAACATGGGACATGTAATACAGATTTTAAATAAATGAATATAAATTTAAAATTGAATTAAATAAGGAAACATGAGAAGAGTTTAAATATGTTAAACATTAAAAAGAATATAAAAACAAAATAAATATATGAACATATCAAAATTAATATTAAATAAATTAATGTGTAAAATTCCATAAACTTATAATTTTTCGAACTATCATCACCATCAATATGTAATGTTACACAATTTTTTTTATTTAAATTGAATTATTCTAATAAATATGTAAAATATCTAATGAATTGAGTGATTACATGACAGTCGTATAAAATACAAAATTTTCTCTAATTTAATTAGACAGAAATTATTGACAACATGAAAGGAAATTAGAGACAATTACCCAAATGTATTAATATATACATAAAAACAAATTAATAATAACTTGATTAACATAACATTTCAGTCACTAAATTTTCAAAAGTGACAAATCAGTAATTAACATTTACGAAAAGTGACAAATCAATTACTAACGTTTTCGGAAAGTAACAAATCAGTCACTCAAACCCATTTTTTTTATAGACCTAACGGAACAGCTGATGTGGCTCATTAAGGTGTCACATTGGACATGATCGGATGTCCATTAAATAGGTAATTAATTTCCACTGTGATCTGAAAAATAATTAACTTAATGTGCCAAAAAAATTTGTTCAATAGAAAAGAAAAACAATTGAAATTTTTAGGGAATTGTTGAAGAGATTGAAAATATACGAAATTGGGGAATTATTGTGCAAAATTTTAACATTGTCGGAATGGTTAATAGAAGAGAACCAATCGAAGGTGTTCCATCGATTGTAACGAGTAAGTTTATTTTGAATTTGAGTTATTTTTAGGTTTAAGGACATGATTCGGGTTTAGTATAGGGTTTAATAATGTTTCTAATTTGGGTTCATCGTTTTTTGGTTTTAGGGGGATTTGGGTTTATGATTTTTTGGATTTGTTGGTTCAAATATGTTGCATTTGCCCAAGCCTGACATGGGGTTATGCTTTTATACTATCAATTGTTTAAATTCTTCAGAACTATCATGGGTTTATGTTTTTTTTGTGTAAGTTATTGGAATTGGAATTTGTTTAAAAATTTGTTAAGGGTTGTAAGCTATTCGAATTTAATGGGAATGAAACATGTTGTATTGATATCTTTTGTTTTGTGTGATGAAACAGATTGTGGATGCATGCAAAATTTAGATGGTGCATTGTGTATGTTTGTATTGTATAGTTTGTACATGTGTTACTTGGTTATTGTCTGTCATGTGCATGATAGAATTGAATATATTTGTATTAAATTATTTGGCACGTGGACCTAGGTTGTGGATGCTTGCCAAATATTAGATAGTGACGGGATATTATTTGCTATTAGTGTGTATGAAAAAGCCAAAGACCCCATTGCTTTTATTGTGACTTTTGATGTTAAATCTGTTTGACAATTTTAGTTGATGAAGAATTTAATGAGAGTAAGAGGGAAGAAGAACTAAGTGATTTTGATGGATTTGATTGTGCAATAAGTGATCATGTGTTTAATAATGCTAGAATGACTGTATGAAATAGGGTTAGAGTTAATTTAGATGACTTAAACATGAATGATGTACAATTAGGAGAACTGTCTGATAGTGATAAATCTATAACAGTAAATAGTGTACATGAATCTGAAATTTTTAAAAGTTTAGTGATTGAAATATTATTTAAAACTGTTGTATAAAATGGGAGTTTTTGTACCTATTCCTTTTTCATCTTTTCTATTCAACAATGATATTTGAAGACCTAGCTTCGTTTTTTCCCTTTAGAAATCCTCCAGGTTTCTTTAGTTTCACATTCTAGTCCTAGAATTCAGCTAATTCAAAGTATTTTGCTTTTGGTGATGCGAAAGCTATCCATTACTGTTCTTGTTGAATTCACAAACTGCAAAAGGTGAAGAAATTTATAAATTAGCATCAACAAACAAACAAATAAATATTTGCTAATATTTAGGTGAATATATTTCAGAGTTTCTTCTATTATAGGGATCTGATCAAATTAATCCCTCTACTGTTAAATGGATAAAGTTAATTCATGTACCGGTAGAAAGAATCAAACAAGGTCAAATTGAAATACAGTTAACATTTACTGTTTAATAGAGTTAATATTTTTAAAGTTTTTCTTTGGAATTGAATTGCAATTGAAACAAAAAATTCAAGACATTTTTTTATAAAGTAAATGTTGACTCTATTACAATTTGGACTCATTTGAATAGTATAAATACTAAATTGATCTAGTCCCTATAATACAAGGACCTCCCAAATATTTTAACCGTAATATTTATGTATTTAATTGTTACCAACCTGTAGCATTAGATTATCCCTTGTTGCATGTGCTTTAACATAACCATATTCACTAATCCTTTTCATACTCCATCCAGCTGCCTGTTCATCAATATCAATTGCACACCATTATTTTCTTTGGATTTCTAAATCCTCAATGGTCAAATTATGATTTTGGACCTTCTAAATTCCTAAAAATAAAAATACAGGGATTAAATTCCAAATCTGGGAGGATCCAATTTTATGAAATTAAAGTAGAAGATTAAATTTTAAATTCTGAATTAACTTCTAGGGTAAACTACCAACATAGTCATTTTTGTTTGTCTTAGACTACATTTTAGTCACTTATGTTTAAAATGTTACGTTTTAGTTACTTATGTTATTGCGTTGCGTTGTAACATTTTAGTCACTGAGCCTTTAATTACAGTTAACGGTTTAACAGTAAGCTGATGTGGCACGTTAAATCATATTTTCAAACAAAAATTTTAGGTTAATTTATACAATCGGTCCTTATATTTTTTTGTTTTGAGCAATTTAATTTTTTTTTGTTTTATGTTCTTTTAATTTTCCTTTTTTTCTTTATTTCCCGTTCTCTTTTGCTTCTCCCTCTATTTTTCTTCATTCTCCATTTCTTTTAATGTACTTTTTCTATTCCATTTGTTAAAATTAGTCCCTATAAGTGAAGCGAGCTTGTGGACTAGTTTTAACAAATAAAAAACATAAAAAAACTACGTGAAAAGAAATGAAGAAGAGAGAAAAATAGAGGGAGAATCAAAAGAGAATGGAAAATAAAGAAAAAAAAAGGAAAGTTAAAAGAGCATAAAAAGAAATTAAATTGCTCAAAATGAAAAAAAAAATATAATGACCAATTGTATAATTTAACCTAAAATTTTCATTTGAAATGATGATTTAACATGCCACGTCAACTTTCCGTTACACCGTTAATAGCAATTAATGGCTCAGTGACTAAAATGTTACAACACGATAGATAAGTGACTAAAATGTAACCTGAAACAAATGTGACTATTTTGATAGTTTACCCTAAATTCTATTAGTGCAGATAAGGTTGATTAAAGACTTACAAAGCTTGGGAATTTTTCAAGACCGTATCCAGCCATTCCAACAATAGCATGTACTGGTGCTTTGTAGTTACCATTATCATATGTGTCTGTCCCATTTTCGTCTTTCCTCGGCATTGCCCAACATTCAGACTTGAAAATCGAACATGTCCTCTCATAGTTATGAACATGTCCGAAAAGAACCTGATCCACCTAGTTCATTCTTCCTCATCATTCACTGCCTAACATAATAATAATCCAAATTCACAAGAGCTTACCTTGTTAGCCAGCAGGACCGGTTCTACGACATTACGGAAAGTAGAATCGACAGTGATTAGACCATTATAGCTGCTATACATTGGCCTGTGCCTGCATTTTGAAAATATCGTTAGCAAATCATTAAATTTGATAGATGAATGTGTTTTTGATCGGACTGTAACTCACCCTGCAAAGATTAACCAAGGTGTTTTCGATCGATCAACTGATTCCATGTCCTTCGTCATCCATTTATACTATGAAAAATTTTGAAACCATGTCAATTACATGTATATATATATATAAATGATTGCAATATCATTACCAACCTGTTCAGAATTTTGGGTCCAATCATGTTCTGTTGAAATGACAGTGAAGTGAACACTGCCTTGTTCTATGGCAAACCATGGCTTATCCTTTGCTGCGGTTGGCATCGGGAAATAAGTCTCGTAGGGAACTCCACATTCTCCGCCGGAGTCCGGAGTCACATAACGAGACCCCGAACCTGCATAATCCCTGAAATACAGGACGTTTAACTTCATCGATATGGTGCTACTACAATAATATATCACAATTAAATTAATTTGGTCAATTTCAAATTTTAAAATTTCATAATTCACCAAACAATAATCGTTAAATTCATTTATCATATATAATGTCATGTCAGCTTGTTAGTTTCATATATTACTCACTAAAAATTTAATTAATAGATTAACGACTATCATTTGCTTCAATACTGAAATTTCAAAAGTATATAGACTTAGAGCCCATTTGGATACCAACGCACAGCAGTGCGTTGAATTTTTTCCTCTTTATTATCAACTTGACTGCACTGGGGTAGACTGAGACAGCCTTTGGATGCCAAGGCTTCCAGCACGGTGAGGAAATTCTACTGCACTGGACAGCCTTAAGCTGACTGGTGATAAAAGCATCAGTTGGGTGTAGCTGGGGCAATAGATATTTTTAGAAGACAATAACACCCTTGTTGCTGTTTCTGTTGTTGCTGCTGCTGCTGTTGGTATTGTTGATAATGGGAATGGGAATGGGAAATGGGAATGGGAATGGGAGGAGGGAACGGTGGAAGAGGGGAATCCATGGAAGAGGGGAGATGGGAATGGGAAATGGGAGGAGGGCACGGTGGAATGGGAAATGGGAATGGGTATTGCATGGGAATGGGAAATGGGAGAAGGATACGGTGGAAGAGGGGAATGATGGAAGAGGGGAGATGGGATTTCATTGTATTTAAAATTTTAAAAATAAAAAAATATATGTAATGGATTTTAAAAATAAAAAAATACATGTAGTGTATTTTAAAAATAAAAAAAATATATATGTAGTGTATTTTAAAAATAAAAAATATATGTAGTGTATTCTAGAAATAAAAAAATATATGTAGTGTATTTTAAAATATATATATGTAGTGTATTTTATTAAATGAATTTATAAATTCACATATTTTAATAATTTAAAAAAAGTAAAATAATTTAAATAACTTCTATTATATATCAATTCTAATCTGATGTCCTTAATAGTCATTTCTTATTCTCACCTCACCGCTACAGCTGCGTTTGAATCCAAACACACACTCCACCATTGTTTCTAATCTCACCGCTACAGTATCCAATCTCACCGCTACAGTAACTAATCTCACCGCCACCGCTATTTTTAACCTCACCGGAGGTAAACACACCGCCCATCCAAACTAGCCCTTAGAATAATCTAATTGTAGAATATGAGCTAAGTCTACAACTATACACATGATACGAAACTAGTAATTGAATTTAACCGAACAAATTTAACTTCTACTTTTTTGGCCAGGACTAAATTTTAACATTCAAAAAAGTATATGGCCTGAAATTGACCAATATAAAGAGTACAGGGACTAATAAAAAAATTTAACCATTAATCATTCACAGACCTCTCGTGATTTCCGATCGCTGTCATGTAAGAAACCTTAGAAGCCAAAGGGGTTATAAGGTGAAGGAAATACTCCCATTCAACTAAGAAGCCTGTTGCATAGCTTATGTCCCCAATGTGAAAAATGGAGTCTACGCTTCCATTTCTCATTTCTTCTACCATTGCTTTTACCACTGATAGAGATCCTGGCTACGTGTCAAAATCTTATAAGCCTCGTTAGTGCATAATAATATGTTTGGGATTCGAATCTCTACATCTACAATCGGAATATTATGTGAATTTCGATTGTGGCAATGATCACTACCTGAATGTAGTGTTCAATAGCAGCATCAAGTGGAGCTTTTCCCATATCACCGAATACAAGAAATTTGAGTTCATCTGATCCTCCGGCCGGCGGTGTCCGGAATTCAATTTCATCACTCCATCCAACTGCATCACTGAATCATAGAACATTAGTACAGTTTACTTCACATTTACCTTATACACACAAGACGAAGTTAGAAAATTATTTTAGAGTAAAAATGAGTAATTATTTTTAGATTATATGAATAACTTATTATTTTTAAGAGATCAAGGTCATTGTCTACCCCTCCCTCTCCTGTATACGTATGTTCCTTAACTAGAACTTAGTCACCTTTAAGAGGAGACATCCATGGATTAGAGATTCGAATCCCAGTATCTGCAACCCCTTTTCCCTATCTCGAGATTATATTTACATTATACCTTCCATATTTGTAGTTGAAGATGGTCGAAGGTTGAAGTCCGGTGATGATAGCCGTGTGTACGTAACCAGGGTCATGCCACCCGAAATCCTGGGCAGGACTTGGAATAAAAGTAGAACCTATCCATTTTTACAATCAAATAAAGAAGAAAAATATTATTTAAGAAATTAATTTAAGCTTAATTAAGAATATGATGATGTTGAAGAGTACTAACCACACATATCATCCTGTGAAAAAGTAGTAACTTGTGAAATCTGTGATTTCCCGTTCCCATAAATCACTTGTTGAGGCTTCTTATCCCCACTTATCCATGTTAATCTCATCTGCACCACTAAAACAAAATGCTCAGCTGTGCCCTACTTTGTTACCTTGGACACGAGCTAAGTGTTAAATATAAGTATATGTTTATATTCAGTTAGTTTAGACGTTAAATGCTAATTCGACGTGATTAGATTACCGAAGTTGCAGATGAATCGATGCTGGAGAGATGACCGTACAAGGGGGCATTGGGATTTGAAAATTTGAAGGGAAGGGTGGTCTTCAAAACGCAAGGGGTGTGGAAGCCACCGGCGAAGAACACGAACTCGATGTCAGTTCTGATGTTAATGACATGGAATATTACGGAGGCACTGCATGTTCTGATTTCGCATTTCCCATTCTTATTATATTTTCTGCAATCTTTCTTCTCGCAACTTAGATACGTTGGATCACTGCTAACATATTTTGCCTGCAATATCCCTCCATTCAATGGAGATGTATATTAGTTCGCAAAAGGTTAAAAAAGAGTCAGTTTTTAGTAAAAAAAAAATCAGTTGAGATCATGGATATCTTAATCAAATCGGATATCGGGGTTAGAAGAAAAGCTTTAGAGTAATTGAGTTGCGAGCTTATATAAACTAATTGAATTGAGTTAAAAAAATTGGTTTAACTTGTTGTTTTTAATATATATATTATGAATTGTTAATGATTTATTTAATTTAACTGTCTAGATTGACTGGATTGGTGGATCAGTGGCCTTACTGATTCGACCATTTTGAAAATCTTGATGGAGATATATATTAGTGATGCAATATAATTGATTCTTTAATACATAACGCATAATTTAATTAGTTGAGATGAAAAATGTAACGGGGTTAATCAAGAGCCTAAAAAAAAGTGGGTTTTTAAGATTAGTTACTAATTACGTCCAAAAAAAAAATTTAGCTACCAATTAGATACCAAAAAGTTTAGATACCAAATAGGTAAAAGTTACCAAATTCCATTGTATACATTAAAGTACATTATTTACTACAAATTTTCAAAAAAACAATGCTAAACTAACGGTAAAGGTTAATGCAGACTTTTATGCAGGGTGGATGTATGGTTGAGCAAGAATAATCGAAAATCAACCGAAACCGAGGTGTTTGGATGGTTTATGGAATACATGTTTAAAATCGCAGTTACCTGAAATCAAACTGAATTCTATTTTTTATTTAATTTATAATTAATTTTAAATTTTATGAAATAAAAATAAAGATTGTATATTTAAAATAGTGAAAATAATTTAAAAGTTCTTGAAAAATTATTGTTTTTAGAAATATTTATGAAAATTTTTAAAATATTGTCAAATAGTATTCAAACGTCATAAATACAAAACTCATTTTGTCAAAATAAATTTAAAAATCTAAAATAAAAATTAATATGAAAAATTGAGAACCAAATCAAATTACGATGGACAATTTTTTTTTAAAAACCTGATCGAATCGAATCGTTATTGCCCCAAAATGTAAAAAGGATTTTGGGTTTCGAGTTGAAATAAAATTATAAATTTTGGATGTTAAAGAGCATAATTTTACCTTAGGAAACCTTACTTAGGATTAATAAATTTATAAAAAAAAGTTAAAGTGCAGTTTTATCATATGAATAATAAGATGACCTATTTCTATCTATCTCAACATTTACATATATTTTCATTTAAAATATTATTAATTTTATTTATTTGTATCAATATCTATCAAGTCATTTTGTTTATAGTTCAAAAAGTGTGCTAATATATTAATGGGAAATGGTTATGAAATTTAGTATCAATGAGCAAAGAAGTGGTACCAAATCAATAATAAGCATTTAAGTTTTTAAGGTTACAGATAAGTCACATTATAGGTGTGAGAGCACACATAAAATAATCCCCAAATAAAGCCTAGTATTAAGTGGAACACTTCAATTTTCACAACTCAATAATTGGGAATACATTCAAGCTAAATCACCCATAAAATAGAAAAATAATTTAATCTCGTGTGTTGGCTTGATGGTCAAGGTGTTTATTGCCTTAAGCATGATCTGGGTTTAAGTCGTGCTAATCACGTTGCTATTAGAAATTTTCCCTCTTATTTTATAAGTAGAGAAATAATTGAGTTATTGAAATCTTACTTTTAATTTAATGTCAATTAAATTTTTTACCGCTGAAATTAGTGATTAGATTTGATATTAAATTTTTAATTGATATCAGTTTTGAGTTCAATTCATATATAATTCATTTTTCTTTCTGCGTAATTTTGAGTTTAAAATGATTTTATATAATTTCATACAAAATATAAAAAAACAAAAACAAAGATACCATCATAGTTATATATATTTTGATAGAATTAAGGTGTCTTCCATATCTGTTTTTCTATTAATGAAGATAAATTCTTTTGAAGTTCATAATTATCTCTCCTAATAATGTTATCTCTAAAGTTCAAACTTCAATTCTCTTCCTATAAATATAATGTACTATCTATACCAATACTCTCGATACTTATTAATCTTCATAATTTTCAATTAAATTCCTATTTAATGACATATAAGTATTTAATAATTATGTGTTGGCTTTAGAGGGAAAGGGTAAACTACACCCATGGTCACTTTTGTTTACCTTAGGTTACATTTTAGTCACTTATGTTTGAAATGTTACGTTTTAGTCATTTACGTTATCATGTTGTAACATTTTAGTCATTGAGCCGTTAATCGTCGTTAATGGTGTAACGGTAAGCTGACGTGGCACGTTAAATCATCATTTCAAACAAAATTTTAGGTTAAATTATACAATTGATCCCCATATTTTTTTCGTTTTAAGTAATTTAATTATTTTCTTTTATGTTCTTTAAACTGTCTTCTTTTTTTCCATTCTCTTTTGTTTCTCCCTCTGTTTTCATATCTTTCTCATTTCTTTTAACATATTAGGAAGTCGAATTGGCAGTGAAAAAAGAAGTAGGAAGTCGACTATCATCATTTGCCTATAACCAAAACCCTATAACCAAAACCCATAAACCCATACCATGCTTCTTTCTTCACTACCAATTCGACTTCCTGGTATGTTAAAAGAAATAAAGAAGGTAGGAAAACAGAGCAAGAAGCAGAAGAGAATGAAAAATAAAGAAAGAAAGTTAAAAGAACATAAAAGAATTAAATTGCTCAAAACGAAAAATTATGGGGACCAACTGTACAATTTAACCTGAAGTTTTTGTTTGAAATGATAATTTAACGTTCCACGTTAGCTTACCATTACACCATTAACGACAATTAATGGCTCAGTGACTAAAATGTTACAACACAATAACGTAAGTGACTAAAACGTAACATTTCAAACATAAGTGACTGAAATGTAACCTAAGGTAAACAAAAGTGACCATGGGTGTAGTTTACCCTAGAGGGAAAATATTTTCAAATTTTCTTGACAGTCAACCGGTCATGCATTTATATTCGAGTTTTCAGTTAATATTAATGTCGAGTTTGATTATTAAAAAACCCAATTTTTTACATTTTATGTGGAGAATCAAACTTGCATTTTGAAACAAAAATTACCAATATCTATATATAGTTGGTAGCTTAATACCATGAAAGAAATTAACCAAAATTGGCCAATAATACCATAATTTGCGTACCTTAACCGGATAATGACAAAGAAGAGGAAGATCACTAAGATCACCAGTTTGTACATAAAATGATTTGCTTCCCAAACAACTTCCAATGCTGCATCACATTCAAATGTTTGATATTATTCTCAAATTATGAACATTAGAAATTAAAAAGGGTATTCATCTTACTTAGAATGTGAAGGCGAAATCATGGCAATCCAATCAGTTGCCATAGGAACCAACACTCCACTAACAATCACTGCCACGAACTCTTCATTTGAGAGAAGGGTAGAACTTTTGCTAACATTGATTTGGAGAAAAGGGTTTGGATCTGGGCATTGAAACAATGTCCTTCTATTGATGACATGAAAATCGGATACCGCGGTGTGGGTTCGATGTACCAAGGTTGAGGCGGTGATCGAGGGATGTAATCGGTATGGAGAATATAAATGAGGAAAATCCGAGATGAAGATGATGAAGAAAATGATGAGAGGAGAAAAGGGTTTTTCCATTGAAGTGAAACAATGGAGTTTTGAGGGTATAAAATGCATGAGTTCGAGAAATGAATATTAAGGTTAAAATGAAAGGAATAGTAAAGGCTTGACCAGGTGCATAGGCGAATTGTAGGGGGTTCTTTTAAAGATGAAAGATCATGAAAATTGAAGAGAGCTGGCAAACGGGTCAGATTGGATTTGGCAAACGGGTCAAGCTGGACGGTTCTGACGACTCAGATAATTTTGAATTTTTTTAAGTTATAAATATTTTAATTTTGAATGTAATAATTCATTAAACTTTTATATATTGACATTACAATTCAAATTTTCCTTATAAAAAACATAAATTATATATATTTAATAAAGATATTTTATATAAAATAATTAAAGTGTTTATTGTATGTAAAATTTATTATTCTATGATATTATATAAATTAACAAAAATATCTTTTATTGTATATTTTACTGACAATTGAATAATTTTTTTTATCTTTCTTATTAGATTTATAAACTTAATATTCATATTCTAAAATATTTATTCCAAAATTCAAATATTTATACTAAGCTCAAAACCAATTGATGTGTACTCATTATTACTTAGACTCGAAATAAATAATTATAATCCAAATCTCATGTCCAAAATAAAAAAGAAATTAGACTCGATACCCAAATACAATTTCTAAAAGTTAAAGCCCAATTCAAAATCTACTTTTAAAAAAATAATATTTTATTAAGATATTAAAATTTTAATAATATTTTATATATGGTTAGTTATAATTATAAATATGTATGTTAATATACTAAATTACACATAACTATCGATACTATATCTTTTATTATAGTCAATAATATAATAATAGTTATTATATTAATACTTATAAAATATATTGGGAGTATTTGGTAAACAAAATTTTGGGTCATTTTTAGTTGATTTGAACACAAATGGAGGATTACGTAGTGAAACCTTCTAATTGTAGTGTTTGGTGAATGAAGATTTGCAAGAGCTTGTTGAGTTAAAATCTCTAAAATAAAAAAAAAACACTAGGGTGAGTAGCTTTTTTCAACAGCTGATTAGAAATGAGATATGTGAAATGGCATATTTGACCATGCTTGTTCAAAAATTACTCTCTTTGCCACATGCTCTAAAACCTAATAGGAGTGTCAAGATATCAGTAGTATCCATTCTCACATTTTTACTTTCATCTCCAAAGTCCAAAATAAATCTAAAAAAAAAATCCACTGTGAATCTACAAAAATCAACATTGCCGCAAGAATTTTTTAATCAAGCCCATTCGTCCTTAATAAGTTGTATTGAGAGAGCATTTAGCATTTTAAAGGCACAATGGAAGATTTTAGCGAAATGACAATATATTCGCCTCAAGATCAAAATAATACATATATTTGTACTCAATACAAGAGACAGACCCAATAAGCCCATCTACCATATAAAGAATAGTAACCCTAATTCCGATATGAGGGTGTTGCCGCCCCTAGGTATTTCCAGTAGGGAATAAATGTATTTTTTAATAAAATAATATTATTTATTTAACCCTTATCCAACCATATTTTTTTTCTCTATATAAAGGGACATAGCTCAAGCCATAAACATAGAATATTGAGCATCACTACTCTTCCGGAAAATAGTAGTAATTAACTATATGATAAATTATGTTTTTTTTGAGAGATCAGTTTATTGATTTTTGTCCCTATAACAGATAATTAACTTTTGCTGCAATAAAATTAATAATTTTTTTTTATGTGCAATCGATTCGTGAAGTTAAAACTTACACTCTAAGCAAATTAAAGTTTGAGAATAACAGAGAAGATTGTGTTGGTCAAAAGTTAGGAAACAAATTAGACCGTCTAACTCAAAACATAGGTTCAAATATGGTTAGGGTTTATTGTTATAAATAACACAAACACTTAATTTTAGAAATTTATAATTTTTCACTGTGCAACCCAAAAAAGTGTTTTTAACTAATTTATTTTAAAGTGATTCTGAAATTAAATAAAATTAATTTTACAATTAAATGATAAAAATAAATTATTTTAAAAAAAAGATGAAAATATTATTTATTATTATTAATTGTGGGTTTTAATTTTAATTTTAATATTATAAAATATTGAGGCTAGAGCGATGATGGAAGGCCTTTTTATAGCTTGGGAAAAGAGGTTTAGGAGGATTGAGGTGAAATAGTAGCTTTATTTGTAGAGTTGTTGTTAGCAGGTGGTGACGGTAATAGTAGCTTGGTGGAGTTAAGGCTTTTGCATCAGCTTCTGTGTGGGAGGTGGGATGTAATAAAGGAGCATAATGGGGTTGCAGATTATATGATTAAATGTGCTGTGATTGATAATTTAATCTTATAGTTGTTTAAAGAATCTCCGATTTTGGTACAAAATTTATTGTTTGCTAATTATACTGTGCCGTTACTTACTTAATATTAAGTTTGATATAATCACTTCATGCTATTTCTATTTACAGGGAAAAAAATAAAGCTCATCTCTTGTCACACTATAAACTCCTTCGCTTAATATTGTATTAAAATATTTCTTTAAATAATACATAATATATATATGTCATAAGATATTTTAGGAGTAATTAAACGTACAATCCGTAATTAAATAACATAATGAACAAGATCGTACACTTTTTTTTAAAAAAAAAAACATAAATGTTGCCTGAATTGCATCGGCCTTTACTTTTTGGTGATGATGAAGCTGTCGTCAACATTTTTGGTATCGGAATTCAACAAACTGCAAACATAAAAGAATTATGGAAGGAAATCTTTTAATTAATTTATCTATTTAAAGCGAAAACATGGTTATTATAGAAGATTATACATTAGAAATTAGTTTATTTTTTTATTTAAAAATTATTAAATTAATCTCTATATATATTAGTTAAAGAATAAATTGGTCATTTCTATTAAAAATTAATGTTACTATCAAAACAACTAGATAATTGCATGTGGCGTTTCATGTGTACCTTATGTTGACGTATATAACCAGCTTTTAACAATAAAAATGTTTGAAATTTTTAATTGTATGACCAATTTACTCTTTGATCTAATGTATAAAAACTAATTTACTCATTTTTAAAAAAATAAATAAGATAAAATATAATTTAACTCTTACTACAAATAATTATTTACCTCTAATTTCAGCTCATCCTTTGTTGCATGTGCTCTAACATACCCAAATTCAGAAATCCTTACCAAGCTCCAACTAGGTGCCTGCCCATGTATGATTTAATTAACAGATTATAATTATAATATTTGGCTTTATATATATATATAAATTCTAAACTTACATCATCAGGGAATTTGTCGAGGCTGAAACCAGCCATTCCAACGATAGCTTGGACAGGTGCAGTGTAGTTGGTATTATCGTATGTGTCGATGCCATTTTTATCTTTTTCGGGCATTGCTAGACATTCTGATTTGTAGATCGAGCACGTTCTCTCATAATTATGTAAATGTCCGAAAAGGACCAGATCCACCTAGTTTATAAATCCTCTTATCATCATTTTACAAAATAGGGGAATTCACATCAAACCAGGTTGATGAATAATGAAAGCCATTGGCTTCTAATTTTACCTTGTTATTCAAGAGAAGGGGTTCTACTGTTTCAAGAAATTGATCATCAGCACCTAGAGAACTGTACATGGGCCTGTGCCTGCATTTCCCAAACAAAAATTCAACTTGATTAAGAATCGAGTTATCTGTGTAAATTTAAAGCGGAAGAATTTCACTTGGTTAATATTTAAGGTTGATATTTTGGTTTGGTCAAACTCAAGTAATTATACACAAAAGACCCAAATTACTGCATCATTTTTAACTTACCCAGTAAAAACCAACCAAGGTGTTTTTGATCTATCAACCGAAGCCATTTCTGTTTTCATCCACTCATACTGTCGAAATTTTAATTAGTTTCGTAAATTAGTGCAAAAATTAATAACAATTAAGACCAGATTGAAGAAATTAATAATTCATTTTTTTATTACCTGTTCAGACTTTTCGGTCCAGTCATGTTCTGTCGAAATAACAGTGAAATGAACACTGCCTTGCTCTATTGAATACCATGGCTTATCTTTTGCTGGTGTTGGCATCGGGAAATAGGTCTCATATGGAACCCCACATTCCCCTCCCGAGTCTGGACCTGTGTACCATGACCCTGAATCTGAATAGTCCCTAAAAAGTGTGGGGTATAACAATTGTTCATATTTGTTTTATTTTGATAAGCGTATAAAAATCGAATGGTTTAAAGACAAGATATTTACCTTTCGTGATTTCCGATTGCTGTCATGTAAGAAACTTTAGAAGCCAAAGGGGTTATAAGGTTGAGGAAGTAATCCCATTCAACTAAGAAGCCAGTTGCATAGCTTATGTCTCCGATGTGAAAAATGGAGTCTACATTGCCATTCTCAACCTCTTCGGTCATTCCTTTAATCACTGAAATTGATCCTGGCTGAATGTGCCACACAAACATGATAATGCTTTAATTTCTTGGAATATCCATATTCGACTCATATATAAATATGTGTATGAGATATCATCATTCAAAGAGCATCCAAAGTACATGATAAAATATTGGAAAAAAAATGTATATATCAGTCTTGGATACATAGCCTATATATGTATTGTAGATATTTAGTTTTGGTTATTGTTTCAAGAAATTGTGCTACCGAGCGTGGAACAAGTAGCATCATCGTATTACTTAATTTTCTTTTGAAGCAACAACTTTTGTTTAGAATAGTTGTTGTTTTAATCAATTATTGTTCAAGAACAACTACGTTCAAAATAGGGCTTCAATTAGAACAACTGTCATCCAAACTTTTGTTTAGAATAATTACATTTCAAGAATAACTATATTCAGAACAATCGTTATTTTGAGCAACTTCTATTTAAAACAATTATGTTTTTAAGAAGAGTTATTATTCAGAACAAGCTCTACTAAGAAAAGCATCAACACAAAATAACTATTGTTTGGAACAACTATGTCAAGAATAATTCACATTTAGAACAAGTAAAAATCATTCTTTTTTAGGAACAACCCTCATCTTGCATTTCAAGATATGTTCTGCGGAAGATGTTTCACATGGGACCGCTTCACCAAAGTAAAAGAGTGGAAATAACTCTAGAATATGGTAGGATTTTTGGGTTGTCTTCACTCTTGAGCTTTCTCAACGAGCTTGGCTTTAGCAGATCAAATATGGAGCTAGTTAAGAGGTTCTTTCTTAACATTTTCCTGTAACATCTCGTTTCAGAAACATGGTGAATTCTTATTTACTATTCACCATCACCAACAATATCATTTATTAATTAAAAAAACACCATAAATGTCTTTGGAACTAAAAAATATCATTCATTACTCCTATTAACTTTCAGCTTTGTAATTCTCATTCTTGAGACACTATAAATAAGAGCCTCTCACAACTGGTGAAGGGATTTTTAGCACTTTGTCATTTTGACTCTCAAAAACTATTTCTAAATCTCTTTCAGCCGATTCATTTTCTTACCCTTATTTTGTCTAACACCCCCCCTAAGATGGGAATAGTGTTGTTTCGAGATTTTCCTGTGTTAGGATTCTCAAAGTAAATAAATTATTAGTGTTAGTTGAGAAAGTAGTTGGATATTGGAGAGAATTAAAAATATTTGTGTATTGAGAGAAAATAATTCGGGGTATAAACTAGATCGTAGGAGTGTGAAAAGTGTTGGCGTGAAAGTTAAAAGTATAGATGACAAAATTGAATTAAAGGGAGAAAGAGGAAGGATTGAAAGAGGAATTATACCAAGAGTGTGTCATGAAGTGGAACTAAAGTGTTTTTTTACAAACAATATGCAAGCATTTTGCCATCGGCTAGACCGACGTCATACAAGGATTTTTTATGATGTTCATGAACAAGGTTGGGTGCCTAAGCAAGCACCAAATATTCCTATGCCTATTCAGGCAATTATTCCAAATTGGGGTAATCTAAATGCTAATGAACCAAATGATTTCATAGAACGATGATATTCTTGAACAAGTTCTACCGCTTCGTAATTGCCACCCAGAGTTTTGAGGAAGTTCAAAGGTATTCTCCAAGTTACTACTAGAGTAAGAAAATATGTAAGACTCAAATTGGGTAATATTAACAAACATGGCAAATTTTTTGAACCCATGATACAAAAACTAGGTCCAAACTTGCGACTTGGAAGTCCAAACTTAAAAAAAAAAAATCTTCATTCAGAGTGAGACGATTCAGAATCCATAAAACGGTTTAAGTTTTATCATACCTGGATGTAATGCTCAGCAGAAGAATCAAGAGGAGCCTTTCCCATATCACCAAAAACAAGAAATTTGAGTTCATCCGATCCTCCAGCAGGTGGCGTCCGAAATTGAATTTCAGCACTCCATCCAACTGCATCACTGAATCATACAACATAAGGCTATTTGGTTACCAACTGAAACCCCTAAACATTTCTTTCATGAATACAAAACAAAAAGGACGAAATCCAACATTATAAGATCTATTTGTGGCTATAGCCTAAATATATATACCTTCCATATTTGTAGTTGAAGGTGCTTGAAGGTTGCAATCCTGACATCACTGCAGTGTGAATGTAACCAGGATCATGCCATCCAAAATCTTTTGCTGGACTTGGTACCACAACGGAACCTACACCATTTCACAATTATGATATATTTTAACCTAAAAAAAAGTCAAAAATACTGTTTAAAAAATCAAGCTCTTATGAATAGTACCAAGCCGAAACTCACTGCACATATCAGCTGCTGAAAATGTTGTAACTTCTGATGTTTGTGATTTTCCATCTCCGTATTGTACTTGTTGAGGTTCCTTATCTCCACTAACCCATGTTAATCTCATCTACAACGCAAGTGATAAGCAAAGTAATTTTAACAATCAAGTAATTTTGAACTGTTTAATTGATGATTGAATAACTTATTAAAAGAAAATAAAGAAATTTGGTTCAATCGGTTTAAACTATTAATCTGAACGATTCAACTGGTCCACAAGCTAATCAATCTAATCCCTTATTTCAAACCAATCCGAATTGATCCAATCTGAAGTGAAACCCTTTTTTATCATAAAATTACATTTTTGTGTTATAAAATGTTAATGTACTCAACCTCAAGTATAAGTGTTAGGCACAGGTATATGTTCAATATATGTGAACAATTTTTTTTTTTAAGTTTTTCTATGTGTTTAGAAATTTTTTTAAACTCATATATTGTTGCGGAAAGGATCGATTCGAGAACTCCGATATGACTACAAGTAAATTGACCGGAACGAAAAATAAAGTGAACACAAGGATTTACGTGGTTCGGCTTTAATGCCTACGTCCACGGGCAGAGGCGAAAAGAAATTTCACTATAACAAGATGAAGATTACAAGTGTTTTACACTCAAGACACAACCCGAGAACCTCACAACTCTCAACCCCTATAGAAAACCCGAAAGCTAAAATCCTAGCTTTCAAAGAACAAGCTTTGCTCTCTCTTGGTTTGGGATGATGAATATGGCTAATGAACCTCTCTATTTATAAGAGAGTTCAAGGACATAATTGTCCAAAACTTTGGCAAAGATTTGTGGTTGAAAATGGACACCAACAACCATCCACTAATCCACTACCACCAACAACCCACTACCAACAACAACAATCCACTACCAATTTTAAGCCATTTCTTAACAAATCTCCACCTTGGCTTGAAATTTACCAAGCTGAACATCATAGTGAATTCCTCGAACTGGATCACCTCTTCCAAACGCCTCTCTGGCGCTAATCAATCCCGAATACCTATCAAGTCCAAGCAATGCTTGAACTTATATGCAGGGATCACCTTAGTTAACATATCTGCAGGATTCTTCTCGGTAGCAACCTTGCTGATAACAATGTCACCTTGCGTAACATGTTCCCGAACAAAATGATATCTGACATCAATGTGTTTGGTCCGTTCATGAAACATCTGATTTTTAGTCAGATGTATGGCACTCTGGCTATCGCAAAATACAACAGTGAAATCCTGTTGTAAACCCAAACTGCTTACTAGACCTTTCATCCACAATGCTTCTTTCACTGCTTCTGCTAACGCCATATATTCCGCCTCAGTCGTAGATAAGGCTACGGTAGACTGTAACACAGCTTTCCAACTAATGGCTCCTCCAGAATAAGTGAAAACATAACCCGTCAGAGATCTTCTTTTGTCCAGATCTCCAGCATAATCAGAGTCCACATAGCCCGTGACACTGCTAGTGCAGTCACTCTGATCATATACCAAGCATAAATCTGCAGAACCTCTCAAGTACCTGAGAATCCATTTCACGGCCTGCCAGTGTTCCTTGCCAGGACAACTCATGTATCTGCTGACCACACTAACTGCATGTGAAATGTCTGGACGAGTGCAAACCATTGCATACATCACGCTTCCAACTGCACTCGAGTATGGAATGTGAGACATTTGCTGCTTTTCTTCATCAGATTGTGGTGACAACTCTGCAGAGAGTTTGAAATGTGGTGCCAACGGAGTACTCACAGTTTTCGCTTTATCCATGCCGAAGCGTTGAAGAACCTTTTCAATGTAGTTCTTCTGCGACACACGAAGCTTGCCCGCCTTGCGATCTCTGTGAATATCCATGCCCAAAATTTTCTTGGCAGCACCCAGATCCTTCATCTCGAACTCACCACTCAACTGCGACTTTAACTTGTTGATTTCCGACATGTTTTTGGAAGCAATTAACATGTCATCAACATACAGCAACAAATAAATGTGCGAACCATCTGAGAGCTTCCGATGATAGACACAAGCATCATAGTCACATCTTGTGTAACCATGCTGAATCATGAAGCTATCAAACCGCTTGTACCACTGCCTTGGGGATTGTTTCAATCCATATAAAGACTTCTTTAATAGACAGACATGGTCTTCTTTACCAGGAACTGTAAAACCCTCTGGTTGACGCATGTAGATTGTTTCCTCGAGCTCACCATGCAAGAACGCCGTTTTTACGTCAAGCTGCTCAAGTTCTAGATCAGACTTGGCCACCATGGCAAGTAATACACGAATGGAAGAATGCTTTACGACTGGGGAGAAAACTTCATTGTAGTCAATCCCCTCTTTCTGAGTGAAGCCTTTAGCAACCAATCGTGCCTTGAATCTAGTTGCTTCAACCCCTAGGATGCCTTCCTTTTTCTTGAAGACCCATTTGCAACCAACTATCTTCTGGTTACTTGGCGGCTTAACCAACTCCCAAGTATGGTTCTTGTGAAGAGATTCTATCTCCTCACTCATAGCAATTGCCCACTGTGCCGACTCATCACACGTGACAGCCTCATTATAACTGGAAGGTTCTATACCAATGGACTCCGCCACACTGAGCGCGAAAGACACCAGATTAGCGTAACGCGGATTTGGTTTGATTTGTCTCTTCGTTCTTCCAGTGGCAATGCTATATGGTTTTTCTTGAGGTGACTCATCTTCATCGGAATCTTGCACCTCAACTTGATCATCCTGGACTGAAGTACCTTCCGTAGGAATTGGAGCGTCCACCTGACACTCCACCTGCTTCTCAACACCGTGATCTCCCATTCTATCTGACTCCTCCTTTTCCCGGGAATTTGTGGTGGATCGAAGCATGGATGACTCATCAAAAGTCACATCTCTGCTGATGATGAACTTGGACGAAACCGGATCAGGACACCACAACCTGTATCCTTTCACCCCTTGGCCGTATCCAAGAAATATGCATTTCTTCGCCCTCGGTTTGAGTTTTCCCTCATTTACATGAGCATACGCAGGGCAGCCAAACACTCTTAAACCAGAGTAATCAGCAGGAGAACCAGACCATACTTCCTCAGGAGTCTTCAGCTCAATAGCTGTTGACGGAGATCTGTTAACCAAATAACAAGCAGTATTAACAGCTTCAGCCCAAAATTCTTCACCGAGCCCAGCATTTGATCGCATGCAACGAGCTCGCTCCAAGAGAGTTCTATTCATGCGTTCTGCAACTCCATTTTGTTGTGGTGTTCGACGAACAGTGCGGTGTCTCACTATTCCTTCATTTTTGCAGAACTCATTGAATTCACCTGAGCAAAACTCCAAGCCATTATCCGTCCGGAATCGCTTGATCTTCTTTCCTGTTTGATTTTCGATCAAAGCTTTAAATTGCTTGAAGTTGATGAGAACCTCATACTTGCTCTTCAGAAAATACACCCAAACCTTTCTCGAGTAATCATCGATAAAGGTAAGCAGATATCTGTAACCACCTTTAGAAATTGTCGGAGAAGGCCCCCAAAGGTCAGAATGGAAGTAATCCACTGTGCCTTTTGTCTTGTGAATCCCAGTGCTGAACTTTACCCGAGTCTGCTTACCGAAGACGCAGTGCTCACAGAAATTCAACTTTCCTGTACACTGCCCAGACAATAATCCTCGTTTGCTTAGCACCGATAAGCCTCTCTCGCTCATATGCCCGAGCCGCATATGCCATAACTTCGTGGTGTCAGAATCTAGATCATCTGATGATGACACTCCCGCAACACCTGTAACCGAGGAACCATCGAGGAAGTAAAGGCCCCGCTCCAAATTACCACGTATCACAGTCAAAGCACCCGAGAATACCTTGAGAACTCCACCTTCAGCAGAGTACCGAAAGCCTTTCTTGTCCAACGTACTCAAAGAGATCAAATTTTTCTTCATTTCTGGAATGTGCCGAACATCAGTTAGAGTTCTAACAATACCGTCAAACATCTTTATACGAACTGTGCCAATCCCCATGACTTGACATGCGTGGTCATTTCCCATTAGTACTGAACCAGAATGCTTCTCGTATGTTGAGAATGCATCTTTCGAAGTACTTATATGAAATGTAGCTCCCGTATCAAGAATCCATCTCCCACCAGCGTAAGAGTCGGATACTGCAAGAACGATCTCGGCATCACTTGAAGAATCTGCATCAGCTACATTCGCACGATCATTTTGTTGCTCCTGTGATTCTGATTTCTCCTTCCTTTTCGGACAATCTACCTTCATGTGCCCGTACTTCTTACAGTAGTAGCACTGTATTCTCTTCTTGGACTGCGATCTAGGATGGCTTTTACTTGAACTTCCACCCTTTGCCTTGGATCTTCCTCGAGCAACCAAGCCTTCGCCTTCATTGTTTTCGACCACCTTACCAGTGATTTTCTTCCTCAACTCACTGGAACTTAAGGCATTTTTCACCTCCTCTAGAGTCAGGTCATCACGACCGTACATCATTGTATCAACAAAATTCTCATACGAGGGAGGCAAAGAACACAAAACAATTATTGCTTGGTCCTCATCATCGATTTTGTTATCGATATTATTCAAATCCATGATAATGGAATTGAATTTATCCAGGTGCTGGGAAACAGGTGTACCTTCCTCCATCTTCAGGGCATAGAGTCTTTGCTTGAGGTAGAGCCGGTTCGTCAATGACTTCGTCATGTACTTGCTCTCTAACCGGAGCCACAAACCGGACGCGGTTTTCTCATCCGCTACTTCTCGTAGCACTTCATCTCCTAGACATAGCAGAATAGCACTATGTGCTCTTTCTAGCATGTCATCCTTTTGCTCTTCCGAAAGCGTGCTTGGTAATTTATCTTTACCAGACAATGCTTTTAGCAATCCTTGTTGAACCAGCACTGCCCGCATCTTGATGCGCCATAAACTGAAACTATTTTTCCCGGTAAATTTCTCGACATCATACTTAGTCGATGAAACACTTGTAGCCATAATTTGGAACCTTTGAATGAATGATAATATTTTCTTCCTGATGTGAAAGATCAGACAAAGCTGCAGTCACAGGGCAATTCAGAAAATATTATCACTCCTTCAACTACGCTCTGATACCAATTTGTTGCGGAAAGGATCGATTCGAGAAT